>NW_027204960.1:602500-1110000 GCF_024711535.1 Dipodomys merriami | reverse complement strand
TACTACCACCTCCACCACCACCACCTACTACCACCTCCACCTCCACCACCACCACCACCTTCTACCATTTCCACCACCACCACCATCACCTCCACCTCCACCACCACCATCACCACCATCACCTCTACCACTTCCACCACCACCACCACCACCACTATTACCTCCACCACCTCCACCACCACCACCTCCACCACCACCACCTCTACCTACTACCAACTCCACCTCCACCTACTACCACCTGCACCATCACCTACATCACCACTACCACCACCACCACCTTTACCACCACCACCACCTCCACCACCACCACCAGCAGCACCACACCATTCTCTCCGCATAGTGGGCTGGGTGCGTCACATACCCCGCGCTTCTCCATTTTTGGATGTCATTCATTTACATATCCTGCCCCAGTATTTGGGGCCATACATGGGTCTTGCTTCTCCAGTGGGCTTTCCACAGTCCTCCTACACACTGGGCGGCTCCTCTTTGAATGATGCTCCTTGTCTAAATGAGTCCTGTGCTCTGTCTTGACCGGTCTTCCCAACTGGGATGCTAGCCTCCCAGGAGCAGAGACCTCAGCTTGGAACTCTTGATGTCCTCAGGGTCTAACACAGCGGCTTTGCACCCGGGGCTTCCGTAATGGCTGAGGACAGCCCAGGATGTGGAAATTTGCTTGTGCTCTCCGTGGAAGCTCTTGGCATAGGCCAGGTTCTGCCTTCCACTGAGTGCTCACCGGCTCTTCCTAAACCCTTCCCACAATAAGGGGACGAGAGATGTAGGACCAGAGCCATTTCCCTTAGCAAGGCCACATTCAGTGTTATTCCTGAAATGGGACTGAGGAAAGCATTTGTAACCTCTGACCTTTGCGAGAGAGCAGGTTGGCAAAATGCGGAGACATCACAGACCTTAAAATTTACACAGACGTAGGTTTGCATCCTCTCTCCTGCTTCTTATTCCCTGCACTGCTGGATAGAAATGACTGATTTTCTAGTCTGCCCCTGCCACTTTAGGGAATCAAATCCAGACAGTGGGAATTTTACCATGTGGAATGACTCAAAAGATTTGGAGTCTGAGCATGATGACTCACAGCTGTCATTCTAGCCAGGCAGGAGGCTGAAATCAGGAGGACTGGAATTCCAGGCCAGCCAGGCGAGCCTTTCACAAGACCCTATCTTGACAGAAATATCTTGCTGGGGGTGGTGCTCACCTGTCATCCCAGCGACTGTGGACAGTGCAAATAGAAGGAACAGGTCCAGGATGGCACCATGTGAGACCTTTTAACAAACTTAACAAGAGCAAAAAGGGCAGCAGGTGTGACTTGAGTGGTAAAGAACCTGCTTGTAAGCACAAGGCTCTGAGTTCAAAATCGAGTAGCACCACCACCAAGGATAAATACATAAAAGCTAAGATTCCCATTGTTATAATGTATATATTATTCTGTGAAGATGTTTTCTAGACATATTATTTGAAAAAATGTGCTTTGTTGGGCCACTCCAGAAACTTTATCTCACTTAGTGATATTAAAAAAAACAAAGAACTCTGAAAGAAGGTCTTCTATTATTGTTTCTCCTGCCAAGGAGAATTCTAAGATCGGCATTTTCTTGTAAATGCAATAATTGCTTTCCTGACATTGCAATATAATATGGCCATTTCCTTTCATCTAAACTGCATATGCTTCAGTATCTGCCCATTCAAGCCACTGTAACAAGAGACACAGAAAGAAATTGCTTTGACCACTCTCCGGAGGTGTCGGTCTAGATGCTGTCATTTCTAGCCAAGATTGGGAGAAATCTCTCCACCGAGCAGGAAATCTGTCCCTGGAAGCTTATCTGTCTTGCAACATGATGAAATATGAACACTATTACAAACTGTATTTTCATCTGCTGATTGGCTTGGCTTTTCATCCTGAGTGATAATGACAAATACAAATTCTCAGTGACTTATCAACCACAGAAAGAGGGATTTGCCGTCAATCATCTCCTAAAAGGCCCCAAATGCAACTTGAAACTAGAAAAAGAAATTGAGCCAATACAGAAATTTCCCCTGGTACCAGTGGACCTGTCAGTTACAGCTTTCTGTCTCCATTAAATGGCTCCCTGTCTGTCCCAACCTGAGCCCGCTCACAGAACGAGGCCCAGCCGGCCAAGCCCAGCAAGCCTCGCTTTCATCCACACAAAGGGTTTCCTTTCTTGGCCAATGCAACTTGTAATTTGTTAGGAATTAATCTGAGACAGCAGCAGGAGATTTACCCTACTGGTGCTCTGTGTGCTTAGAGATCTGAAGGAAATTTATGATCATGTCAAATAAAGAGGTCACTGAGCCCAATATTTAAATTTTCAACCATTGATGAAGAGGCTGTTTATTTATTTTTCTTTTCTTTGTGATGGTGTTGGAGGTTGAATCTAGGGCCTTTTGTCTTTTGTCCCTTTTGGATGATACTTATTTTTTGAATATAGAATCTCACTAATTTTGCCTCAGCTGGCTTCAAACTCAAGATCTCCTTGCCTCTACCCCCTGAGTAGTTTGGATTACAGGGAGTTGCCACCATATCTAGGTCCTTTTATTTCTAAACTATGTCCCAGGGGGTTTAATTCCTGCCAGTCAGTATTTTAGAACCTGGCATTTCCATAGTTAAAAACACAACTTTTCCTTCCTTCATGTAAGTATTGGGGAAGGACTACAAAAAGTGAATTAAGAAATAAAAAAGATGTTGGGCATTTCTTTGTGTCTCAGCCATTTTTATTTCTTCTGAGAAGATGCTCTTTAGCTCATTAGCCCATTGATCAATTGGATTGTTGGTTTGGGGGGTTTAATAATGAAGAGTGAGGGAAGGGGAGAGGAGGGGGGAGGGGCAGAAAGGTGAGAGTCGCGATACTGGTCAAGCTATGTTGTATTCACAAACTGCTTTGGTAAATGGCAACTCCTTTGTACAACTACTTAAAGATAATATTAACATGGAAAGATGATGCTACCGAAATTTTACAAAGAAAAAAGAGTGAGAAGACAGCCAGAAGCAGTAGCAGAAGTCTGTAACCCTTGCTCATTGGTAGAGATCAGAGGTGAGGCTAGCCTGAGCAAAAAAGTTTGCAGGGTTCCATCTTACTTACTGGCTAAACGAAAGCACAGACGGGATCACAGCCCAGGCTCCCCCAGGCCTGTCTTGAAATGAACCCGTGTAAAAGGAGACTGAGGGAGTGGCTCAAGGGGCTGAACACCTGCCTAACAAGTGCAAGGCCCTGCATTCAGACAGACAGACAGACAGACAGACCATGGTGGGGGAAGTTTGAAAGAGGAAGAGGGAGACTGAAAGAGCATATGGGGGGACTGAAAGAGGGGAGAGAATGTAAAGAGAGAAATTGTACGGTCTAGAAGGTAAAAAGGGAGGAATGAGATCTTTGAAGAAAGCAAGCAAGGGTAGCGACCTGTACCTGCTAGCTATGGCCTTTGTATATATTAAATAAGGTCTTGCAGGAGGCCTCCAGCTGGTCGCAGAAAGCCCTCGGAGAAGGCCAAGTCGTACATCAATTTTGTTTTGCTCAAATGTTTCTAAGTGTAATTGTTCTAAGGAGTTTTCCTCTTAACCATTTTCACGAAACAGGAATCAAAGAGGAGTATCAGTAACCTGGGGCAGAGTCCTTGGCGCGTCTCAGGATGGGGTAAGTCCTCTCTTGGCTTCTGAAGCCGTGTGGATTTGTGGCTTGAGCTGTCTGGCTGGATGTGAGTCATTTTGGTCTGAGATAGAAGCAAGATCTGCTGCTCTAAGCCTCAGCTGTCTGGGGCGTCAGACAAGGGCTGGGTTTCTGCAGTGACTTTAGGTTGTGGACCAGGGCAGGCATAAACAAAGCAAAAACAAAAGAACTGCACTGTGTTTAGTAGGTTGCTAGGAACAGAAATTAAGCCTCATCACAGGTCATCTGTGCCCAGGGAGGCCAGACTTGTACTTTCTGGAGCTGCATCCGGGATTCCTTCTCGCTATTATTCCTCGCTGGGTGAGTCTGTCCTGGGAGGGCAGGCGACCTCTTTGGGGTTTTTTTGAGGTGGGATTTGTCTGGAATGTCTCCATTTGGACTCAAGCCTATATCATGTGTAAGAACTTCCAGAAAGTTCCGTAAATGAAGTTTTTTTTGTTTACAAAAATGGATGAAACTAACGAGAAATAATTTGTAATTATGCAGTATAGCTCCATTTGGAAGCATTCCCTCTCCACCTAAACAGATTAATGTCATTGGAGCCCCTCAAAATGGAGATGTAACAGACGGGGCGCTGTGATCTCAGTCGGCTTTCTACCTGTGGTTGGCAGATGATGGTGTTTAGGCTGAAATCTGATTCGAAGAAGGCCAGTCAGGAAAGGGGAGGGGCGTTTGCCACCATTACCTCACTGAGAAGAGCAAAAATGGAGTGAGTGAAGAGAATGTTCCAGCATGCTGGCTGGAGGGATTATAAAAAAGTCAAGGGTGACGTGTGACAAGGTCTCTCTGAATGTGGTGAAGTTTCTTTTCCTCTGGTAAGAGGTAAATACTGAGGATTGATTAAAAATAGCCTCTGAATAGCCTGTGAAGTAAATGGAGAGAATGTCTTCAACTTAAAGTAGCAGGTGAGGTTTGATGCAGTATCTTCCATGTTTCCTGGTCTCCTTCAGTGACTACCTCTGTGTAGCAAGCAAGTCAAGCACAATTGGGAGAGTGCATGCCTGCACTGGGTGAAAGTAAATGGGACAAAAGTTTGTGGGTGAACTTGTTCGGAACCTCTTCATGTCTGGGAGTCATGATGTCGTAAACTAAGGGAATTAATATTTATGAAATATCTGAGTTATTAGTTATTAGTTAAAGTCCTACGACTTGTTTTTTAGTTATTCTGATTTTGTTTTGTGTTGGAGGGGAGTCTGAAGATAAGAAAAATGGTTTTGGCTAGTGGGAGGATTCCCCATTGGGTTCATTGATTGGGGTATGCTACTAGAAATTTTTCTGAACAGAAAGTAGTTGTGCACCGCTTTGTCTGCGAAACTGGAATATCTTGATTTGTTGACAAATGCAGAGTGACGTAGTGCATTTATTTAACAGCTGTTTTACTATCTACTTCTAACACTTTGTACTAGGGCTGAGGTTATGACAACATAGATAGAGTCCCTTCCTCATGGAGTGTCATAGAAGGAACCGTGCTTGCACAGCACCAGGAGGAAAATGCAGACAATTGATAATGACATAAGGCATATTGGAGGAAAAGGATATGCAGGCATTGTCGTTACCCATGATACTATCTGCAGGTAGTCGGATGGTTGAGATGAAACTCCGGCCAGCCATTTGTTTCCTTTTACCTAATATTAAACACAGAGCTAGTCTCACAGTTCAGGCTTTGCTAATACATGCAGTCCTGTCCCTGGAACATCCTATTTCTCTACAGTAGAGAATATGGGCATAGTGGGGTCTGTCACATGATTCAGAAAAATTAACAAATGGTTCTCATTTACGAAATGTTGATATAAAACTGTTCCAAGTTGCTTGCTTCCTAGGTTGTCGAGGAAATTAAGGTTATTAAAAGTTAAAAATTCTATTTCATGGTGATTACAACTTGAAATGATTCTTCCTGTGTGAGGAAAAAAAATATATTTTTCATGGCTGGAGTACTTGGGCTTGAGATGTGTTCTTAAGGGGAAAAGTTAACTTTCTCAATGAAGTAAAATGGCTGCCTGTTCCAAAATGGGAGAAGGAAAGTATAGGGCAAATAATTGAAGAGATGTAAGAAGGTTGTAGAGAGCGTCTGGTTTTTGAGTGGTTCATTGGAGACAAGAGTCTCATAGGGACTCTCCTGCCCAGGCTGACTTCAGACTGCGATCCTCAGATCTCAGCCTCCTGAGTAGCTAGGGTTATAGGCCGAGCCACTGGCGCCCTGCTGTAAACTCTTTTTTTGAGGCAGAGTCTCACTATGTAGTTAGCACAGGCTGCTTTCCGGGAACTCAGGGAGATCCTGCCCCCACCTCCTGAGTGCTGGGACTGCAGGCATGCCCCACCACACTGGGACAAGCTCATTTTATCAGGACTCTGGAACTTTTGATATTTAGTACACGTCCCCAAACCAGGTTCTAAGTTAATTCTTTTGACCTAGAGATAACTTTGGAATACTCCAGAAAGTCCCTGGCTCTTCTGAAAGGACAATCATAAGTTAGGCTTGTTGATATGAAAGTCTTACATCCACCATGCGGAATCACCTTACAAGTCGTATTTGCACGAGTCCACACATTCGATCCTGCCTTTCAAGTCCACAGAGTCTGATGGTCCTGGTGGCACTGTAACCAGTCATTATGCTAGTTATTAAGGTGTCATAGCCAGCAGAAGCAACTGGTTCTTGTCATGTGCCATCATTGTGATGAACTCTCCTGAGACATCTAATCATGGCTGTTACTAGTCTTGTCATTCTACAGAAGTTAATTGTAAATCTCACCCTTAGGCAACAGATGGAAAGGACTGACAAATAGAGGACTCTGGATGGTTTTGAGATCTGATCACTGCTCCTAGAATTCCTAGGAGTTCAGGGAATAGATTGTGAGATTTTAACTCTGCCAGCAGGCAGGGCAGGAAGTGATAAGATCCTGGTGAAATGCTCTGACAGACACTCCCGCTGGGTCAGCAGAGGAGCTGGCTGGAAAGCCCAGTTCAGTGCATTCCTTAAGACGGTACAGTAACTCCTACCCTTAATTCTTCCTCTGTGCTCTGCCTGTCTTTTTCACTGGACAGGATTAGACTGGCAACTGGACTTCCAGATTTCTGTTCTTACTCCCGGTCTTTAGTCAGTTTCTGGAGCTCTAGATGACTTACTAGCTGCCCTGGAGGAGCCTGGGCAGTTGTTAATAGCACATACTTTGTGTTGCAAATGGTAAAGAACATGGACTTGTAGAGACTTGGTTGTTTGTTGGAAATGCATGCACTCCTCCCATGACTCGTACTCCCCTTATGCAGTTGGTTTATGAGGAGCATGCGCCAAACTCTTGGCTCTGTTGTCCTACGAGTCACAATGACATTCTCTTTGTTTGCTGTGTTCTTTGACTTACATATTTCCATGCAGCTGTTGGATGCAGTGCTGGACTGCTGGATGACTGAAACAAGAACTTAGGCCTGCTCATAGAACATCATAACCTAGGGCCCGTGTATGGCGCGGGACAGCCACAATGATAATGCCTGAGCATGGTGACCATGCTGGGTGCCGGCCAAGCTCTTGGTAGGAGTGTATGGGGGAGGGGAGAGTGGAGGAGGGAGGGTTGTTAAGAGACTATGTCTTTGGAATGGTCATCTGCTCTGGGCCCAGCCAAACCAGTGGAGTTTAATCACAGTGTTGAGCGTTGGCCCAGGGGCCAATTGACAAATGAATTAAACTATAATCATTTGGCTAGTTCCTCATTTTTTTTTTCTCCTCTGAAAACTCTGTCCAATTGCTGTTTTAAACTACTTAGAAACTGCTCTGAGTCTGAGAAAGGTCTGATTTTCAATTCGTTTTTATAGCTTTGCTCATATAAACTCTCTCGATTAATGAAAGGACTTTTTCTTTGTTGCCTAGTTGTCATGACTTTAGCTCAAAGAAATATCCAAATTTCAGCCACTTGATTTTGGGGTGTGAACTCAGGGCCAAACCTCCAGCCCCTTACATTTTATGTTTTCAGATAGGCTCTCCTACTTTTGCCCAGGACTAGCTAATGCCTACCTCCACTTCCCCAAGAGCTGGGATTCCAGGCTTGTCCAGCTGCATCTAGTAAAAAAATAGCTTTTGATGTAACGCGGGCAACTGCTGCATTGCTTGGACTCCTAACACACGGGCCTTGAAGAACAGAGGGAATGACAATTCTGCTTAAGGCTCTGTGGAATAATAGCCTCAATTCTATGTTCACAATGTGTCACACTTGTAAAACCCCTTGGTGTTGTAACACTTCTGAAAAATAAGCGGTACGTAGTCTTTATAATTTGCTCAAAAGAAGAGAACTTACAGGAGCATGACCTTGAAAACCTTCTTCAGTTAGCATCAGCGTTGCTGCCATGTTGGTATTTGTTCAACTTCCCTAGTTGGACAAGTAGAACTTAACAGAATTTCATTGTGGGTCCTTGGGAATTTTCTCTGTATGTCCTTAAATTTGCTTGATAAAGGAGCTTTCTGTTCCAACTCTTAAATATGTGTTTGAAAAGAAAATGGATTGGGGTCTATTTCTTTCATGTTAAGTCATAAAAATACACTGTGTGTATTTTTTTAAGCTATGCTGTCTCAGAAAGTCAAGAATGTCAAATAGATGCAAAATATTCCTAAGCTTTGAGAGATCTGGAGCTAGATGTGCTAATGCTGGTTTGAGTTTTTCTGATGGGGGGACAGGTACATGCATGATTGAGATGTTTTATACGAACACAGACCAACTAGTATGAGAATTGCCTCTTTTTCCTTAGACATGACTGTGTCATTTTTTAGAATACAATTTTTATCATCTTTTGTTGTAAAAGGGAGTACTATTCAGCAAATCAGTTTATAAGCGCCGTACCTCTTGCTCGATGCCCCGCCCCCTTTCATTGAGATACAGAGAAGTAATAGATAGGGTGAATGGGGATAGGGTGAATGGGTCTTGGCCTGGAAAGTCCAGACTGGCTTCAAACTCGCAGTCCTCCTATTTTAGCCTCACGGGTGCTGGGGCTGCAGATGTGCACCCCCAGTTCTGACCTGTGGTTTTTCTTTGTCTCCAGAGTCATGGTTCCTTCATCTGTGACAACTGAGAAACCCTGCTTGCTGCCTACAGTGCAGGACTAGGTTCCTTCCCAGGGTCCCCTTCTCTGGGGCCTGGCATGCGGCAGTTAATTCTCTCTCCACCCGGGTAATCTGGGGTCAGTGGGAGAGTGGGCAGCCTGGTGCCATGCTGCGGTCGTTCTCAAATCATCTCCTCTCCTCTGTTGGCCAAACACCAAACAAATGAACATTTTCTCACCGACATTTGGCATTTGTTGGTCATAATGTTCAGGCTCTCCCATCAATCTCGTTTTTGAAGCTAGGTTTTTTTTCATTAGCATCTGAACCTGCTCAGCTCCCTGTGTATTAAATAGAAACAAGCAAATTATCCTCCTCTAAACTCATATATATGTGCTTATATATATATATATATATGTATAGTAACATGATTATAGTTATATAAATGTGATTATATATAAATGGATAATATATGTATAAATATATATTATATACTTATGTATAAGATTATGTTTATATATAATCATATTTTATTTATCCATCCATTGGAGGTTGGGCACCTGGGCTGATCCCAAAGTTTGGCTGTTGTGAATAGTGCTGTATAAACAAACATACCACTTATATATTAATTTACACTGCTTCACATAGCTATCTGTCTAAGAGTGGAGTCGCAGGGTCATCAGGTGGAAAATGAACCTCCAGTGACTTCCATAGTGGCCACACTCATTTACGTTCCTGCCAAAGGTAGATGAAGGTTGCTTTTCCCACTTGTTTGCCAGAATTTGTTGTTTTGATAAGGCATACATTCTTTTGACCATGTAGACGCTTCAGGTTGTCAACTGAACTGAGTTTGTGTTGGGTGTGGGTGGATTTTATGCCTTCAGTCCAGTATTTTCTATATCTTTTATTAATAAAATTTACTAAAGTTCAAAAAAATTGACAAACCATGCTGGGCAACTGGTGGTACATGCTGTCCAATCGAACTACTCAGGAGACTAAAATCTGAGGGCTTTTGCCCAAAGTTGCAGACAAATCTGAGAGATTCTTATCTCCAATTAACCAGCAAAGTTGTAAATGGAGAGGTGGCTTAAGTGGTAGAGAACTGGCCTTGAGTGAAAAAGAGCTTAAGATCCTGAAGTCAAGCCCCAGTATCCCCCCCCACACACACATGCACGCACGCACATGCACATGCACATACTCACACAAATCAAAATTTTGCTAACTTTTCTTAAGCCCTAATCTCAACCAATGAACTATATTCTCTATAAATTTAGTCATTTTTGCTACAAAGCAAGAAATGTTTTATATTTACTTGATTAACATAGCTAATTACACACCTAACACCTTAAGTTCTTTATAACATTTATGCATTTCTTGATGTGTTCTTAGATATTTTAAATTTTAATCACAAATACAGGATCTAATTTTTCCAGGTAACAGATGTAGGCAAACCTAAAAGCTGAACATAATTTTCTGAAATCTTTTTAAATGATTTTCAAAACTAATTAATCTCAAATTTCATATGCAATTGATCAGGCTTGTCAAAATAACAGTGTTTCTACAAATGCAATCAATCAAATTATTTAGACATTTCAAACTAAAATTGTAATTGTGTCATTAGATGAACATATAAGTTTAATAATGAGTGGATGAGGGGATGGGAAGGTGGCTCAGTGGTAGAGTGCTTGCCTTGCATGCATGAGGCCCTGGGTTTGATTCCTCAGCACCACATAAGCAGAAAAGCCTGAAGTGGTGCTGTGGCTCAAGTGGTAGAGCGCTCGTCTTGAGCTGAAGAGCTGAGGGACAGTGCCCAGGCCCAGAGTTCAGGCCCCACGACAGACAAAAAATAATAATGATGAGTGGATGAAATTGGTGAACCACTGCTCCATCTTAAACCACCATCTTTCTGCCAGTGGACCCAAAATGAGATTCTCTAAGCCCTCAGGGTAGGCAAGACATAGAATGACTGCATCTGCCACCCACAGCGTCACAGTGTTTGAAATCCGTGTGTGTGTGTGTGTGTGTGTGTGTGTGTGTGTGTGTGTGTGTGTGTGTGTGTGTGTGTGTGTGTGTGTGTGTGTGTGTGTGTGTGTGTGTGTGTGTGTGTGTGTGTGTGTGTGTGTGTGTGTGTGTGTGTGTGTGTGTGTGTGTGTGTGTGTGTGTGTGTGTGTGATGTTTGAACCCTCAGATCCATCCCCAAGTACTTCTTTGAAATACCGTCTGTCCCACAACATGGCAAAAGTTGGGAATACCACCATAAATAACCCACTACAAATTATTATGATTAGAGAGTGCTGTTAAAGCCAAAACAAAAGTGTTGAAATCATGGGTATATTTGATGTCTGTTACCGACTCTGGGCTCATTTCCAAATTTCCTTGGGTAGGAAGATAACTTCCTCAGATGAGGAGAGCAGACTTCTTCCTTTTCTGGCTAGCTGAGATCACTGACCTAAGACTCAAGATACAGACGGATTTGGCGACACGTCCGGAATAATTCTACCTGAGCCTGGATTTAAAAACCTGAGCCCTATTTTATAGTCAGCCTTGCCTCTTCTCTGGATTCTTAAGCCATAATAACCTCTCCCAAGTTTCCTGCTGCATCAGAGATGGTTCTGTTCCTCTCCCTCAGACTGAAATGAGTCCCTTTGCCAACCCTTTCCTTATATTGTAGGTCCGTTACACTCTCGTAACCATTATTGTACTGGATGTGTTCACACATGCATGCTTTGTGTGCATGCATGCATGTGTGTTTGTGTGTGTGTGTGTAGCAAGTCCACAGTGAAGTTTCCAGCCACCTAGTCATCTATGTTAGTGGGCCGAATTCCATTAGCGCAGGGCTGTGTCGGCCTCTTTAGCACTGTCTGATCCTTACTATGTGGTCTAAGATAGCTGTAGAATAAACGTGCCAGTGAATAAGTGAATGAGGAAGATTGTCCAGGTGGGATGAGGTATATGCCCAAATATAAGAGTCTTATATACAATGAGCTATTAGGCAATTGTATTTCACTGGTCCTCAGATCTGGGGGGACCTGCCTTCTAATTTAAAATTGTAATAGAGAGGTGAATAATGATCAACGTCCGTTTATGCCTGTATGGAAATGCCATGGAAAAGTCCTATTGTACGTACAATTCAATATATGCCAGTAAAAATCATTACTTTGCTAATGTGCAGATACTACATTAAAAATTGACCACAGCAAATATCTCACTGCTCTCTTAGAAGTGGTCAAATCCAAAACAGCCCATCCGTGTAGGTGTGGACTACGTCAGATACAGAATGCGTGCTGATGAGAATGGGCGGCAGGCTCACATGGTCTGACCTCTCCCCTCCTAGCGAATGCCAAAGGTCAAGTATCCAAGACGCCTGTTCTGGCATCTGAAGGAATTCTCGCTGCTGTGGATAAAGCGTCCAGCCTCAAACGTCCCTGTGAAGAGGAAGACGCAGGGATGTGCCTCTTGGCTTATGAGCCAAAAGAACAAGGAATCCCAGGGTATTCTTCCAGCCCCCTCCTGCCTGCGTCTTCCAGTCTTGCCTGGTCTTGATGCAGGATCTCTGCCTCCTGCTTCCTCCTGCTGCTTCTCCGGGACCTCCGCCCTTGGTCCTCTCCCTGGCATAGGTGCTGCTGCTGCCTTCCTCCTCCTCCTCCTCCTCTTCCTCCTCCTCCTCCTCCTCCTCCTCCTCCTCCTCCTCCTCCCCCCCCCCTCCTCCTCCTCCTCCTCCTCCTCCTTCCCTCCCTCCTCCTCCTCCTCCTCCTCCTCCTCCTCCTCCTCCTCCTCCTCCTCCCCCTCTCCCCACCTTCTCTGTTGGTCATGGGGCTTGAACTCAGGGGCTAGGCGTGCTATCCCTGAGGTGCTATCCCTGAGGTTCGTGGCTAGCATGCCACCTTTTTTTGTTGTTGTTGTTGTTGGTTGTGGGGCTTGAACTCTGGACCTGGGTGCTGTCCCTCAGCTCTTCAGCTCAAGGCTAGCGCTCTACCACTTGAGCCACAGTGCCACTTCCGGCATTTTTTCTTTTTGCTTATGTGGTGTTGAGGAATCGAACCCAGGGCCTCATGCATGCAAGGCAAGCGCTCTACCACTGAGCCACCTTCCCAGCCCTGTGTGCCGCCATTTTGAGCCATGGTTCCAGTCTAGTTTACTTTTTCAATTTTTTTATTGTAATTAAGTGATTACATAAATTTCACAAATTTCATAGTCTGTGAGATAGTGGTACTAGTTAAAGTCACAAACACATTCTAACCTTCATGAAGCAAATTGTCTTTATCGTGATCTACAAAGTTTGTAGATTCTATGAGCTTTGACAATACAGCTATTTCTTCCATATCTGGTGATAAGTACATTCCTTTCCTCTTGCTTAGTGTCCGCTGTTCCCTCTTTCCCTCTCATTCCCTCCCTCCCTTCTCTGCCATTAAGTTGTTAGTTCGTTTTGATCAATGTCCAGTGCAGCTGACGGGTCCCACTGTTGTATGTGTTCCCATTTCCCTCTGTTTCTGTGTCCTCCTCCTAGTTTCCCTCAGATGTACACATATATACCATATATGTGGCCAGCAGCATGGGGTCATTTAGTAATGATACGACCAGATGAGTGGAGGCCCTTGGTTTCTCGAGTCTTGTTTACTTTGTCGTATCTCCTTACCACTTCTAGTTTTATGGGGTCAATTGGAGGTAAGAGGCCCACAGACTTTCCTTCCCAGGCTCCTGAGTCGCTAGGATGACAGGTGTGAGCCGCCAGTGCCCAGCCCACATCGTCCCCTACTTGCAGACTGTGGACTGTAGAAGGGTAAGAGTAATGCATGACTTGTGCAGAAGGTGGTCCTGGTTCACAGGGCCTCGCGAGGGCTCAGCTCCACGGCCGCTGTTCCAGTCGCTGTTCTGACCCCTGACCTCGGTGGCCACTCTCTGACGAGCTCCGGCCCTCAAGTAAGGAGATAGCATCCACAGAATGGGGTGCACCCCGCGTCTCCCCCTCAGAATTTAGAATTGTCCCCAGCCAGTGATACACTGGTTTCAGTCTATCCACCAGACATCAGGCTTGGCAGCCCCACCTGCTCCCAAACTTCTCCAGTCGCATCCAAAGCCTCCTCAGAGTCAACCTCCTCCCTCCACAGCTCCTTCTGACCTCAAGCTTGGCTTTGGAAACATTCATACGTGGGCGGAAAAATGATTTAAGACTGAACCTGAAGGCAATTCTGTACTGGAGGAACTGAGCAGACCGAGCGCCAAAGCAGCTTACAAAGACTGCATTCATCAGAGGTGCCCCGACACCAGCTTTCTATTCCATTTAGGAACTGTGTAGCTATTTAGCTCTTGAGTGTTACACTCTAAATTTCTTCCGCCTTGAATCTGTAAAGAATTTAAACTATGATGGAGAAATGGCGGTCTTACCAGTTTCATCCCCGGAATCTATTTTCACCTTAGATGGAATATTATACAAGGCTTTATTTTGCTCTCTTTCCAGAAGCCTTGGGGTTTAGTGAAAATGAAACTTGAGGTAGAGGGGGAGAAATATGGAAGGTGCTCACTGTCTTTTGGGAGGGCGTGTTCTCCACCAGAGCCAACCCCCTTTCTCTTTACCACGTGACTCTGATAGGGCACAGGTTGTGCGTGTCTGTGGTCCTCACTACACCTCCTGGAAGCTAAGGAGGATTGGGGCTTGAGGCCAGTTGGGAAGAAAGGCTTATGAGACCCTTTCTGAGCCCACAGCTCGATGCTAGGATGCTATAGCACACAACAGCTGTCCCAGGTATATCGGAGGCCGGCAGAAAAGGATTCTGCCAACATGGGCAGGAAACAGTCAGAGCGACTCTTGTCTCCACAGAGGGAAGTTAGATCCAGTGACATGCATCTGTTAGTCCAGTAATGACAGGAGGCCTAACGCAGGTGGATTTCAGTCAGGTGCCTGCCCAGGAAGGAAGCAGGGCTCCCCCTCCCACCCCCCCCATCCCCCCCACCCCCCCCCACCCCCGCTTACAAGTGAGCAGTGAGAACAGGCTGGAAACATGGCTTCGAGGTATTGTCCCGACCTAGCATGCATAAGGCTCTGAGAAAGACACCCCCCCCCCAGCCCTGCCAATGAATGGGCAGAAAGGAGCAGGTCTCTAGAGACCATTTGACACACTTCATATAGTTTTCTCGTAAGATCAGGTCCTTGTCACTGTTACTCTAACCTTGAGCTGTGACTCCAGTTACTGTTCCTGTCACCGAAGGCTTCCCACATGTCAGGTCTCCTGCAAGGTCCTTGCAATGCATTTACCCCATTTAATCCTTGTAATGACCCTGTAAGTTGGGCACTCATGCCACTGGCTCGTAAGGCTTTACAGAAGTGAAATGGCTCATCCGAAGGCCCTGGCAGGGAACTGGCAGTGCCAAGGCTCTTCCCCACGCCTGACCCAGAACTCCATGTCCTGTACACAGTGGTGGGCTCTGCTTCCACGGAAGCAGACGGAACAGCAGTCCCAGCTCAGGCGGCCACCATCACTGGCCTGGTGCACCCTGGCACCTGCCGAGACCACCAGCTCCCAACGTGCCCGGGATAACCAGAGCAGTCTCACCCTGGAGAGCCATCACCTGAAGTGAGGGCTGCCCAGAACTAACGAGAGCCACACAAGATGAGCTGAGGAAAACATGGACTCTCTCCTGCTGTGTAAGGAGAAGTGTTTGAAGTATTTGAAAGGAAGGAGCACATACGTGTGAAGCACATCATAGTCACAGCTGGAGCAGAGAGCTTACAATGCCAGTAATACAATCACTAGCTATCACGATGGCACACATCTGTACCATTGTATATAACACGTAGTGCACACCCCGCTATGGCCAGGTATCTGTGCTCAGAAATCAAGCAGCGTTTCAGAAAGATAGACCTAATCCTGAGATCACGCTACATAATTCAGTGATTCTCTCCAGAAAATGATTTCAGCTCAAGTCCTTGAGTATTTACCCTTAGAAGGCTTCTCCCTACAGAGAGTGGTCTCTCTGTCAGGCTTCTGTTAGGGGCATTGTATATTGTAAGGCAGATGAAGGGAAATGCCTTCCTCAGAGCCAGGTAGAGCTTCCCTGTTACAGCAGGGAGTTCTGCCCTGGAGTCCTTCAAACTAGGACCCACACCCACCCTGATTAAGGTGGATGGATGACCGAGCAGGCCATTCTGCCTCAGACAAGGAGGTCATGTCCAGTGACTGACCCTGAAAAACTGGGGGGGAAAAAAACTAAATCACTTTTCATGAAGCATTATCTGAAGGTGTTTCTCACAAGTCTTGAAAAAAGCATCTTAGCATATCTAAGGAAGTAAGACAGTCTTCATTTTCTTCCTTTGGTCCTTCTGATGAATTTTGCATCATCATGACTGGGCTATGACATACCCAGGTGGCTAAAACATGTAATTTCTAGATGGGTCTGTGTCTGAGGGTGTTTCTGGAAGAGATGGCATTTGAATCAGTCACCTGAGCAGAGCAGAGCGGAAGGTTCTCACCAGTAGGCGTAGTGTTGTCTGATTGACGGAGGGCCTGAGTAGTGTACAGAGGCGAAGGAAGGGTGAACTTGAGCTGAGCGTAGCCTTCCGTCATCTCCCTGCCCCGAACCCTTGGGGCTGCTGGTCTCCTGCCCTCAGTGCAGGGCTGAGTTATACCCCAGGTTTTCCCAGTCTCCGCTGTGGACTGCAGAACGTCCTATGAGGCAGAACCTTCTAGACACTGTCAGTGGAAGCTCGCACCCCTGTGCCCAGGGTGCGTGCATCTTCATTCATAAGGTATACTCTTCTTCACACCAGCTTCCTCCTGGCCCTTCCTTTCCTTCTCCGACTTCCAGGAGGCTTTGCCTGATCTACAACACATGACTTCATAGTTCAGCATTTCAAGCAATCTTGTTCTCAGACCCATAGTGTAGACGAGGAGACTGGGGGCTGGCAGGGCTCAGTAACTCCTCCACCTGGCAGAAGAGCTGGGATTCTATCCAGGTCTGACTTCCACATGCCTGCCCCTCGCTGTGCTGGATACTGCATAGGCACTGGCCATACGGGAGAGGGGAGGCGATCTCCTGCCTGTGGGGTTTTTCTAGGGGACCAGGAGGAGCCACGGACCATCCAGTAACCGCGGAATGGGCCGCCAGGGCGCAGTGCTTGTGTGAGCAGAGAGAGTCCGTGGCGATCAAGGCACCGTTATTAGATTTTTTTTTTTTTTTTTTTTTTGCCTAAAGAACAGACTAGAAAGATAAAAACCCCATAAGGGTGATTATCTCTGGATGATCAGATTTTTATTTTCTTTCACTCTAAAAAATTCAAATATTCTTTAGCAGCTGTAATTTCTGATAAAATCAGATGGCACATAATATTATTAAAGGCTGAATTTTATCTTAGAAAATCCTGCCCAGCTACATATGGTTTTAGCAGCCTTCTCTTACGTTCTTTCATTTAATTTTTTTTCCATGTGAGAAATGAAGCATGAGTCTTTTTTCCCCCCTCTCAGCTGTAACAATGTCGGAAATACTGCTCTTCCCCTCCCCTCCCCCTCTCCCCTCCCCCCTCCCGTGCCCTAAGCCTTCCTCCTCCTGAGTTCATGCGTGTCTGGTTTATCATGCTGGCTGCACAGCTAAATCCCCTAGGAAACCAGGGCGGAGACCCCAGACCCACAAAAGCAGAAGCTTTCTATAGTAAGGCTCGGGGAGCAGTTGGGCAGCCCAGGAGTGGAGAGCTCCTCCCTACGATTCTCAGAATGTGGTTTTCCGGGAGCAGCTGGGGCAGCGTGGCCCCCCGGCCCACCCCAGCCTCCCTGTGTCCGTCTTTATGTCAGGAGGCTGCTGGAGTGGCAGAGCAGGTGCCTGGCTCCCCAGCCCCACCCCCAACCCATCCCCACTGACCTACTTATTCCCGGCTCCCAAGGAGAGGACTCAGGACTGGAGGAGAGCAGAGATTCATCAAAAGCAGAGAGCACAAGGACACACACTCCAGTTCTAGAGACTTCTCACGTTCCGGAACGCCGCACACAGGCCTCGGCTGCCTGCTCAGACTAAAGTGTCCTGTGATGCCAGTTCTATGCTTCCTGGGGGCTGACTCCTGCTCCCCCCCTCCCCTCACCCCTGCCCTTGCTCCTTCCCCTCCCCCCTCCTCCTCTCTTCCTCTTCTTCCTTCTCTTCCTCTTTTTTCCTCCTCTCCCTCCTCCCCCTCCTCCTCTTCTTCCTCCCCCTCCTCCTCCTCTTCCACCTCTTTTTCTCCTCTTCCCTCTCCTCCTCCCCCTCCTCCTTCCCTTCGTCCTCTCTCTCCCTCCCTTCCCTCTTCCAGAGATGATGAATCTCTTCCCTCTTCTCCCCTCCCCTCGGCACCCCAGGACTTTGCTCACACCATTCATGGGCCACTGCACACACTGCAGTGCTGGATGAAGGTGTGTGCCTCCCTGACCCGGGCTGGGGAGTTCCCTCAGGCAGCACCAGGTCTTGATTCAGTCCATACAACCACCCCAGCCCCCGGGGAGGCCTGGCAAATAGACGATGGGCCCAGGCACTAGGCTTCCACACAACCACCTACAACCGCACTCTGCCTAGCACGACTGATTTAAATGCCAGACTTCCAGCTTCCGGCAACCTGCTACAAATGCAGAATCTCAGGCTCTGCGCTCGGCTCAGAACCCAGGCCAGGCAGTGGCACCTAAGAAGTGTCGGTCTCCTTACTCCCCAGTTTGCCCAGCTGCAAAACGGCCCTGCGAGGCACAGGCCAGTGCTGTGGTAGGGCCTGCTGCCACGCAGAGGGTACATACAGGAGACATGGCCCCTGCCCCTGCGCAGTGAGTGCTGCCCGGGAGGTCAGGAGTCTGCCCCATTGAGCCCCAGGCACGGTGGAGAAGCAGGCCCAGCTGCTCGCACGGGCTGTAGGATACCTGTCTGTAGACTGTGGGCTCTGTCCTAGTGAAGGGGTCCGCAGCCTGAGAGGAGCAGGTGGTGTGTGCTGAGCATAGTGCTGGGACTTCCAGAACCAGCTCACAATGAAGGCGGAGTTGATGGGAACCTCCCCCCCCCCCCCCCCCAGGCCTTATCCGTAATTTACTTATCCGTGCAGTTCCCATCCGGATCTCACAGACCCACATGGACTCCGTGCTAATAATTCTGTCCAAAATCCAGACTGTGCTACATTTGTGTGGATTGTTGGGGGGTGGGGGGCTGTGTGTGTGTGTGTGTGTGTGTTGTTTCAGTTGCAGTGTTGCAGGGTCATGGTATGCCAAGATCATCAGCATGCCTGGGGAGGGTGTGGGGCTGCCAGTGGTTTGGCCAGATAGCTGTGGAATAGCTCTGTACCACACTGTGCTGGCTTTCCCCTCAGAGGCCTCAGAGCCCCCTGGCGCGGGCTCCTGTGTCTACCTCGCCTGTACCTACCTCCCCCTGGGGCAGAGGCAAAACCGAGCCACCTCTCTGCCTTTCCCGAGTCTGCCACCATCGGCCCCTGCAGCTCAGCAGCACAGAGAAGCCAGGGAATGACATTGACTCAAGGTCAGCAGTTTCCATTCCTCCTCCGGGCCCTGCTCCCAAACACGGATTGGGGTTGCTCCACGGCTATCTGTGACACACCGTGGAAGGGGACACAGATGCCTAGAGGAAAGGACACGTGGGGCCTGTGGACGGGAGTGGGGGGCTGGGAGCAGACGGTGTGCTGCCAGAGCGAGGACCCCGCTGCCCCACGTCCAGCTTCGTACTCAGGCTGGCTTCATGAGCGCCTTCTTTTACCTGCTCTACAACTCTATGGGGTAGGGCCTGCTCTTGCTCTCATTCTTCAGTTGAGTCAGTTGAGTCACTGGAAGCTTTCATAACTTGTCCTTGCTCAAGGTCATATGTAAATAGCAAACCAAAAAGAGAAATAGGAGAGCAGTATGGCTAGGAGTCAAGTTTATAGTATCGAATCCACATTCTAGGCTACTACGAAGTATGTGATCTTCCCACTATACTATATAATGCCTTAGCCCAATGTTTGCATGTGTCTCAGACCTGAGACATAATGATCAACATACCATGAAGGAACACTAAATAAGACAGCCACTTAGTAAAATATTGAAAATGTCTAAGGGGAGATCGTAGTATGATGAGATTCCTTTCAGGAGCAAGACAGAATGTTAAGTGCAAGTGAGAATCTCTGAAAAACATTTCGAGTCTTACCTGGGACGGGCTGAACATTGTCGGGAAGTATCATACCACAGAGGAGTAGAGGAACTGGTCTTGCTGTGATCAGAACCCTCTGGGGGCCCGTCTTGCCTGGCTCCACACTCTACTTCAGGTGAAGGTCCCTCCCCATCCAATCCTGAAAGACATCATGGGGAGTGGCCTCCTGGGTTAGTCATAGCCTCGCGCCCATTCTCCAGTAATAGCTCTTAATTTAAGGATGCCCCTGGCCGCTGGTGGCTCATGCCTGTAGTCCTAGGCAGCTGAGACCTAGAGGACGACATTTTTACTTTCAGCTTAGGCAAAAAAAATCCTTCAAGACTCCATTTCTAAAATAACCAGAAAAAAGCTGGGTTGGAAGCAAGCCTCAAGTGATAGTCATCAGAGCAGGCCAAGCAAGCTGAAGGGCCTTCGTTCAAACCCTGGTACCAGATAAAAAGAACATTAAGTATAACATTAGAGATATAATTGAAAAATTATCTAAAGCCAAGTGCCATGTCTGTAATCCTCGCTATTGAGAAAACAGATCTAAGGATCACGGTTCAAAGCCAGCCTGGGCAGGAAGTCCATGCAACTCTTACCTCCAATGAACTACCAAAAAGTTGGAGGTGGAACTGTAGCTCAAGTGGTAGAGCATTCATTTTGAGTGAAGAAGCTCAGGCACAGCTCCCAAACCCTGAGTTCATGCTCCAGAACTGGTGCACATGTGTGTGTGTATGTGTGTACACGCGCGCACACACACACACACACACACACACACACACACACACACACACACACACACACACACACACACACACACACACACACACACACACACACACACACACACACACACACACACACACACACACACACACACACACACACACACACACACACAAAGTTGGTCTCCCAATTTTTATTCATAGCCATACCCCTGCGTAAAAAGCCCAAGGTTGGATTTACTCTGGATCAGAAGTTGGCAGACCTTTTTTAAAGGATCTAGATAGCACATAATTGAGGCTTATGGGCTGCTTATGGGTTACAATTACTCAACAATACCCTTGTCTTTCATAGACAGCCTCGTGGCATATGTAAATGATGAGTGAAACTATCATCTAATGTTTTTATTGACAAGAATAGGAAGTAAGCTAGTATGGTCTCTGGGCCATAGTTTATGTCACTCAGTATCACCTAGGAACTTGGTGGAAAAGCAAATTCAGAAACACTAGAGATTGGGATCAGCTAAAGGAGCCCAGCAGATTTGGATCCATGCTAACGTTTAAGAACCACACTTCCAGGTTCAGTGTTACTACATTAGTTACTGCTCTTACCATTGTGATTGAGTGCCTATTGGCAACTTAAAGATTCATTTTGGTTCGGTCTTGGAGGTATCAGCCCACCGTGGAGGGGAAGGTGAGGCAGCTTGGAACAGTTGACCTGGGGAAGCCCAGGTAGCAGGTGAAAGGCAGCTCACATCATTGGACAGGAAGTAGAAAGGGGCGTGGCAGGAAGAGAAGGAATATACACCCCTGAGGACATGCTTGATCTATTTCCTCCAGTTAGACCTCACCTTCCATAGTTCCAAGACTTCCCAAATTCTACAGCTATTTGACCATCCAGTGCTCATGAGTTATCTCTTGAACTTCTCACTGACACATCTAGAAGTACGCCTTACTAATTCCTTAGGCCTTTCTCAATCCAGTCTAGTTCACAGATGAACTGACCGATGAGCCTCAGACTCAACCTGGAGCATTTGTTTATTTGCCTGTTTAGCAGTGCTGTGGTAGGCTCTCAGGCAGGGAGAAACAGCCTCCCGAACCAGAAGCAGCTTTATTATGCAGACGCCTGTCCCCAAAACCTGAGTGAGTGCGGAGAGCAAAGGGCTCCTGTCTTTTCTACACCCTTTCCTCTCCCCCACATTTAGTATATGGTGTTACATAGTATGTCATTGTCTTATTTCCAAAGACGTAGGTTTTCTTTATCTCTTTCTTTCTCTCTCTCTCTGTCTCTGTCTCTCTCTCTCTCTTTTTTTGAGTCAGTCATGGGGCTTGAATTCTGGGCCTGAGTGCTCTTCATCTCGAGGCGAGCACTCTACCACTTGAGCCACAGCGCCACTTCTGGTTTTCTGGTGATTCATTGGAGAGAAGAGTCTCACAGACTTTCCTGCCCCGGCTGACTTTGAACCGCGATCCTCCGATCTCAGCCTCATGAGTAGCTAGGATTTCAGGTTTGAGCCACCAGTGCCTGGCTGGTTTTCTTCATCTCTATTGCAAGCGTTCTCCAATTCTTCCTTGGTGCTGCTTTGCATCTAGGGCCCAAGCTCCATACAATGGGCCCGGCCCCTTCCCTTTCTTCTCATCATTAGATTGAACTCGGGGCCTTGAGCTTGCTAGGCAAGCACCTTGCCATCGGAGCCACACTGCCAGTCCTTCTTTTCTTTTTCGTTGTAGCTTGCTTTGTGGACAGAATCTTGCCCTAACCACCTGAGCTGACCTTAAACAGCAGCCTTCCTCCCTCAGCCCCCTAGCAGCTGAGATCTCGTGTATACCCTGTCACACTCAGCCAACACTTCATAAAACATAGATTACTCAGTCTTACCAGAATCTCTGAATCAGAAATGCAGCCTGCAAGTTCAAGGTGGGTGTTGGCAAGTGGAAGGTATATATTTTTATGTTTCTACAGCTAGAGCTGAGAATTTTTATTATGACCCGATGCCTGTTATATGCAGACCCATCTCATCTTTACAACTTAAAAGCATGAATGCAAGGAGTTAATCTTCCAGAATTAACCATCTTTCCAAATCCTGGGTTCCCACCTAACAAGGATACATACTCACAGGATGGTGGGCATAGGTTCTGACTGGGAATACAAAAACAATTTTGTCTTTTATTCAAAGGTTTTTTTCTCCCCCAGGAACCACACATGCCTTTAATAGGCCCGTCCACCACACTCCCATGATGCCATTCCCCAAGGCAGAGCTTGTAGACTGAACGCGCACACCTCCTTTCCCACTGGTAATAAAGCTAACAAAGCACTTCATCCCAGGCCACGCACTGTGCCTCTTCACTACAAAGGATAGTTTTATACACAAAGAGAAATAATTAAGCCAGCCAGCCACTTTTCCTTTTGGCCAATTCCCCCTCCCAAACACTTCCCACCCCAATAAACAACAAATGTGTCAAAATGCCCTAAACTACAGGGAAGGGAAACATAAAAATTCATTAGGTGCTTGCTCTCTGAAGCAGTCTCAATTGAGGTCTGAGATGCTGTTATTTCTGCCTTCTAGTCATTAAGAAGAAGTGATCAAAGAGCTGTGCGCAGAGGCTTTAGGTCATTTTCATTCTTGAAAAGGTGTGTTATTAATTGGCAAAATGAAATGTCCCTCTGCTGTAAATTTTGAATAGTAGGAGCAGCTTATTGGGGTTTAGGAAGGAAAGTTTCTTGAGCTTTCCCCCAAAGAAGAAAAATAAAGAACCCATACCTCCAACTTCCCTTGACTGTCTTCAGAAATTTGGCTTTGAACACTCCAATTTAATCAGACAACTAAAAACCCCAGTAACGTGGGCCCGGTCAATTAAATAGCTCTGAACAGGAGCTGGAAAGCTGGAAAAGAAGAGCAGGAGATTGGAAACTAGTCTGGCTACACCTCAGGGAGTGCTACAAAGGCCTTATGAGTCTCAAATGAGAAGCAGAAGGATGAGAGTTTCTAAGGACTCCAGATCTCATTCTGAAGTTTTCTTTTAGAAGTATCTCGTACAGTCTTTCTCTTTAAAAAACTCAATGAATCTGAAAGGATGCAAGGTAGGCCTGGTGGTGCATGCTTCTGTAAGCCTAGCTACTTGAAGCCAACATGAACAGGAAAGTCCATGAGACTCTTATCTCCAATTAAATGCCAAAAAGCAGTACATAGAGCTGTGGCTCAAGTGATAGAGTTCCATCCTTGAGCAGAAAAGTCAAATGAGAACCTGAGACCCTGAATTTAGAATGTCTGCATATAAATATAAGAACATAAATTGTGGCTCTCCATGGAGAAAAAGTGGTTAAGTTTTGCAAATGAAGGTGATATTTGTGCGTGTTCCTCAGTACACTATTTATGAATGTTCCTTAGTAGAATGTTTCTGAGTAATCTTATCTATAGTGGAGATACTCTTAACTATTCGTCCAGGGTTTATTCAGTTGTCTTTAGGTGGATAATATGCTTAAAACTAAACTTCATACACCAGGTGTCAGTGGCTCACTCCTGTTATCCCAGCCACTAAGGAAGCTGAAAACTAAGGATCAAAGTTGGAAACCAGTATGGGAGGAAACCAGTATGTGAGAATCTTTTTTTTTTTTTTTTTTGTCGATCGTGGGACTTGAACTCTGGGCTTGGGCACTGTCCCTGTGCTCTTCAGCTCAAGGCAAGCGCTCTACCACTTGAGCCATAGCGCCATTTCCAGTTTTCTAGTGGTTTATTGGAGATCAGAGTCTCACGGACTTTCCTGCCCGGGCTGGCTTTTAATCGTGATCCTCAGATCTCAGCCTCCTGAGTAGCTACGATGATAGGCATGAGCCACCAGTGCCCGGCTGTGAGAATCTTATCTCTAGTTCACTACCAAAAAGCCAAAAGTGGAGCTTGGCTCAAGGGGTAGAATACGAGCCTTGAGGGGGGAAAAAACCCTCAGGGATAGCCCCCCAAAATGGCACCAAAACAAACAACAACAACAAATCCTCGCATCTTCCTGAGGCCCAGTGCATAGGATGGAATATTTGTGAATAACTGGTGAAAACGTTGATGATAGTTCTCCTTGTTAGAGTCTACTACATATCTTGTGTATTTGGTTCTAAGTGTGTTGCATATTTTACATGATTTAGTCCTCAAAAGACCCTTTGCAGGAGATAACCAGTTGAAGATCAGAAGATAGGTAACTTGTCCTAACACAGATGACTGGCAGACGGAGGGCTTGGCATTGGATCTTTGCAGCCAGCAGGCCTTGCCTACCCCTTATTTCTTTCTCTGTTCAATTTCTATACAACTGGGAAGATAACTGTCTAGCTATTAGTGGGAAACAGCTTGTTTTGTATCCTTTTTATTTTTTTTCCTACTTTATTTTCAACTTTCTGCTTATAATCATTGTAAATAACTTTCAAAAAAAGAACCCTAAAGTTGGGAAAGAGTCAAAATCAACACAGTTGGAGATTGCACTCTTGGGTGCCGGCATTTAATTGGAAATGCAAAATTTCCTCCATCCAATTCTTGGGGTCCATGTAAGTCAGCGGTGTAAATTAGGGGCTCAGAGCTTAAACAAGAGAGATGCTTACCAGCTCCCTGGTTGTGGGGAGTCTTGTTTTCCTCCTTGTATGGTGGAGGATAATAACAGTGTTTATCTTATGGATTGTTGGTGGGATAATAGCGTTATTTTATGAGATGGGGGTAGTGTTGTCTATTTCATGGAGTTGTTGGTACTAATTATGTGAAACCCTCTAGCTTGTAGCTGGCACATCACTGAGCTTCAAAAAATTTTTGTTCTCCTTCTTCTCCTTCTTTCTGATCTTGTTTCAACTATAGCTCAGCTCCTACTTGATAAGCACGGTGGGCAGGCACACTGCATTCAGAGATCAGACCAGTGGGTCAGGCATTGATCTCCAGCACTAGCATGGAGAATCACCACCATTATAATATTTCTTTTTATTTTATTTTATTTTTTTTTTGTCGGTTGTGGGTCTTGAATTCTGGGCCTGGGCGCTGTCCCTCAGCTCTTCAGCTCAAGGCTAGCGCTCTGCCACTTGAGCCACAGCGCCACTTCCGGTTTTCTGGTGGTTCACTAGAGATAAAGAGTCTCATGGATTTTGCTGCCTGGGCTGGCTTTGACCCATGATTTTCAGATCTCAGCCTCCTGAATAGCTAGGATGAGAGGCGTGAGCCACCAACGCCTGGCTTATATTTCTTGACTTAATTTTTTTTTCTGGTTAAAAATGCTGCCATTTGAGGGGCACCTTGTGCCTTTCTCTGGCAAAGGCTTTCCACTCATCCTAGGAAGCCTAGGGGAGGCCTTGGCTTTGCAACAAGAGTTCCTTGGGAGTATTGGGCATCGGTGACTGCAAGCCCGTTCTGAGGGTCTAATCCACATTGCATATAGCACACAGGCCTCCCAGGACATTCTATGCAGGACCACATTTGACCTTGAAAAGACCCTTTCAGGATAGTTCTCTCTCTCCTCCTGGTGATCAACAGTCCATGGAATTTTCCACTCAGGAAGCAGAGGCCAGAGGCGTGTTGATGACAGCACAGCACACGGAGTGTGAATGCATGGACCCTATGAGCTCAGGCCAAGCAACAACGTCAGGATAAGCCCTTAGCCCCAGCCCAGGGCTCCTCAAGTTTCCACATCTGTCCGAGCAAGCCGGTCCGGTGTCGTCAAACTTACGACTGGCAGTGAGAGTCTTGGGAAGCAGGAGGATGTAGTCTGTGGAGGCACACCCAGTGTAACTGTGGATGCTCACGCCCTACTGCAGAGCTGCACAAGCATCAGGGACTCAGCAGATGTGATCAAGGCCATGGGACTCCCTGCCTGGCCCAGGTTCCCAGACTTAATAAATCATGAACACCAATGATTCTTCCTCAGTACTCCACCCGCAAGGGGCTCATCACAGATTTCTTAGATTTGCCTGTCTGCCCAGCCCTGAGCTGCCATGGATAGCGAAGACTCATGGCCGCCACCCGGCAGGATGAGATGCCCTCTTTAAAGTTCCTGTGAGGAGATGCATTTGTTAAAGTTCGTTGGATGAGGTCCCTCTGCGCTTAGATTCCGCCATCTGTTGGGTGCTTCAGTGTCCTACCCAGAAGGCAGGCCAGCTGGGCGAAGAATGGGACCGTCTGATGAATATCAGACAAAAGTGGTTTTACCTTAGATGTATGACTGGGCTCCTCAGCGCCTCCTGGCCCAGCTGAAGCCACAAAGAGATTTCTCAACAGCAGTTGTCCAGATGTGACGTGATGCTTCCCAAACAGGTGTGCCGGGGGCCTCTCCTGGGGGTGCAGCTAACCCGCAGCCAGCCCCAGCGCCCTCCATCCAGTCCTCCGTGGTTCTGCCTACCACCACCTCCACGCTCCAGGAGAACTCTCTGGAAGAGAGTTCTGCAAGTACCTTCTGATAAGAAGTGTCCGCAGGAGAGTCCTCGCCAGCTGTGTGGGAAATCTCTCTCAACAGCCTTTGGCTGAATTTGAAAATGGACATGCTCATTTGGTATGCATTGTTCAGCTTCTACCAGTGACATTTGCCTGGCTCTGTGATACCGCTTACTAGGGCCCTCACTGCAAGGTAGAAAAGAGTGAAGATGGAAAAAACTGCAAAAAGCAACAGAGCCAGGTGCTGGTGGCTCACGCCTGTCATCCTCATAGACTGAGATCTGAAAATCGCAGTTTGAAGCCAGCCCAGGCAGTAAAGTCCATGAGCCTCTTTATCTCCAGTGAACCACCAGAAATCTGGAAGTAGAGCTGTGGCTCAAAGTGGTGGAGCACTGGCCTTGAGTGAAAAAGCTCAGGGACAGCACCCAGGCCCTGAGTTCAAGCCTCACAATTAGAAAAACAAAAAAACAGAGCTTGGAGTTGATGAATTAGGATCTGAGATCACAACGTTCAGATGTATGTTGCCATCCAACAATGTTCTGCAGACTTGACAGGAACATGTAGCGTGTGTGTGTGTGTGTGTGTGTGTGTGAAATATGTTGCCAAGTGTCATGTCAGCTAGCTCAGGGTCACGTAGCAAAGATGTCAAATAAGTGAAAAGAGAAGATCCAAAGAGAAGGGGACAGTCTGTCGTCTGTCTCTTGGTCAATACGTGTGGACAACATCAAGGCTGAAGGCTGTATGCCACACAGCTCCCTGGAATGGGACTGTGACAATAAATGCAAGCAATAAGCAGCTTGGGTGTCAGTTCTTGCTCCATGAACTCCCTGCTGTCCCCTGTTTTTTCTGACCCTAGTAGGCCGCCTTGGCCAGCAGCTCTGGACGCAGAAAGAGTTCCGTTCTTCTGCTTCCTGGACTGGCGGGTCTGGACGGGCCCCTTGGTTGCTGAGCTTCAGTCTGGCTCCCACCAAAAGGACCTGACCTGGTAACTCAAGCGCTGCGAGGGCTGTGCGGGCTGACAGGTGTGAAGGGACATCCACCACCCAGGAAGAACTTCAGACTTCCCAGCAGCCCGGGGAGGTGCTGCCCATCCAGCCTGCGCGCGGGGATCCTGGCTGCCCTCCGAGCCAGGATTTGCTGCTCCCTCTCCCCTTGGCTTCTCTTTGGGGTTGAGCGGGAACTTGCTACATTCACTGAACGTAGTGTCTACTCTGGCACAACAACGCCCCGGCCAAATCCTGTGGAGTAACGCCTTGCCCTCGCTCTGTGTTAAAGGAGAAAGCCACAGTGCCTGTTGTTACACTCTGACGATGGGCCTGACACTTCGCTTCATGAGGAATGCATCTAAAACTAATGTGAACGCAGTGTGTTTAGCGTGTTCCACACAGCCACGGACAGGAAGCCAGGAAAGAAGACCCACAGCACCAGCCATGGCACAGTCGAGGGAGGAAGTCACCCCTTGCTGGGCAACGAGAAACAATAGATAGGGCCAAGATGGTGCAGGCTGGAAAACTCTACATTGCTTCAGTTCACTCTGGGAAAATTTATGATGGTGATTAGCATATGAAAGACCCTGGGAAATCAAGAAAGAGGCAAAAAGATGCAGGTAATTCAGTCTAACCTCGGTCTCTCCAAATTGTTTAGACTGCAGACTTAGTCCCCCTCCCTCCCCCCCAAGAAGACCTTTTAATCATCTTTTAAAAATTCCTGGTCTGCTGAACACATTTCGGAGCCCTGAACACACCTCCTAATTTCCCTGTAATTAGCTGTTTTCAGCAACCCTGGGCCAGGAATCTTTTACGGGGCGAGTCTTTAGAATTGTCACTCTTTGGAGAGACAGTAGTCCTTGTGAAGAACATGTCTGCAGGTTTCACATTCATCCTGGTTTGTTTCTTTTTTTTTCTTCTCCAGGGTTATTGATTCCTTCTCTCTCTCTTTGAAATTCTTCCTTGGTACATTTCTTCATGGGCTCTTTGTCAGCAAACTCGTCTTTATTCGGTCTTTCTGCAGAACAGCAAGAAAAAAGATCCTTTTCAAGAGGCGGTGAATCCAGGCCAGCCATGCCTCGAGCTGTAACTGGAGACCTGCCAGCGTTTTCTTGCAGGAAGCCGCAGGCACCTGTGCCCGGTGTGGAGAGCCCATGTCGTTGTTAGAATTTAGATGTGGGGGTGAAGTGCTCCCGTGCCGGTGGGCAGAGATGCCCCAGGCATTCCCTGACCAGCCAGTAAAGAGGGGGCCGTGAACCCCAATGTGAGCCCCCAGAGAAGAAGCTAATCCATTGCCACTAACTCTCCATGTAACACTTAGAGAAGGCACACAGTGGCTTTGGGGCCCCAGATACGGCCCAGAGCACAAAAACGTTCCTCATTTCAAACTTGAGAGACAGCTGGAAGTTCCGCCCCAAGGAGGCACTGGCTTCCTGCCAGGAAACTGCAGCTTGAGTGCTCTGTCGGGCACCACACTAGCTCCTGAACGTCCCTAGCTCTGACGTGGGAGGAGGTGGCAATGGTAAGGTGGTAGTCGCTTAAAGGCGCCATCAGGCTTCCTTTCTTCCTTGGGAGCCACGCCGGGCTGTGAGCACTGATCTTAAGATCATGCTCTCTGAGGGCTGGGGTCAGCAGTGGGGAGGCAGGCCGTGGTGGGGATGGAAGGAGGATTGGAGAGCTGTAGGGGGCTCAGAACGGTCCAGCACATGGGGCCTTAGACCCACAAGTGTGCAGTCACCGCACCTGCAGAAGTGAACAGGCAGAACGAGGCGCCGGTGGCTCACACTGTCATCCTACCTACTCAGGAGGCTGAGATAGGAGGATCAAGGTTCAAAGCCAGGCCGGAGAGGAAAGGCCATGAGACTCTTCTTTCCAATGAACCACTAGAAAACCAGACGTGGCGCTGTGGCTCAAGGGGTAGAGCGCTCGCCTTGAGCTGAAGAGCGCAGGGGCAGAGCCCATGCTGAGTTCAAGCCCCACGACCGACCCAAAAAGAAGTGACAGGCAGGTGGGCAAGGGTGTAGAACCTCTACAGGGAAACTTTTGCTTGGAGCAAGGCGTGCACCCAAGAAGCAGGTCTCCGACTGGGGCAGTGACGCTTTGTTCTGTGCCACTGGGCCTCGTCTGGGAGAGGGACGCTCCTGTCCTCATCTCTCCTGGGCACACCAGGAGCATTGGCTCAGAGAGGTGCCTGGCCTGGGGCCTCAGACAGGGAAGCCGTGATTCAGAGCCTGTCCTACGTGGTGGGTGGGGGGGCAAGCAACCCCCCTCCCGACATGCTAGGACATGCTATGGCATGCTGTGACGTCCCAGGAAAACCGGCCCTAACTGTCAGGACTCAGACGAAAGGTGGAGCTAGTGAACCAGATTCTAAGATAGAACTCCACCCGTCTCTCCTTTTCCTTCCTCTTCTTGCCTTTTTGTTGTGTTTTAGTTTGGGTGGTACTGGGGTTTGAACTCAGGACCTTGTATTTGCTAGGCTGCTTCCAGCACCTCGTGTGTGTGTGTGTGTGTGTGTGTGTGTGTGTGTGTGTGTGTGTGTGTGTGTGTGTGTGTGTGTGTGTGTGTGTGTGTGTGTGTGTGTGTGTGTGTGTGTGTGTGTGCGTGCGCGTGCACGTGCACGTGCGCGCGCGCTGGTTATTTTTGAGAACAGTTCTCACTTTTTGCCTAGCCTTACACCTGGACCCCAATCCTCCTTCTTTGGGCTTCCTGTTGTAGCAAGGCTGACAGATGCGCCCCAACACACCTAGCTGCTGCTGTTGAGATGGAGTCTCGTCTGCTTTTCTGCCTAGCCTCACCCGGAACCTTGATCCTACTAATGTCAGTCTTCTACATAGCGAGGGGAACAGGTGGGCGCCATTCCACCCAGCTATGGCTTGAGAAGGGTCTTGCCAACTTCTGTGACCAGGTTGGGCCTCAGACCACGATCCTCCCAATCTCAGCATCCCAGTTCCCTAGGATTACAGGGATTAGTCACCCACACCTGGCTCCTCTCGACTTCTGAACCTAGAGCTGTGACCTCGAGGCTAGAGCCAAGCACCAAAGAGAATGATAGAGTCTGGGTCATTGAGGGCCACCACAGAGGTCTGTGTGTGCATTCTGCACTCAGATCTGACATGGCATAAGTTTCTATTGTGTGTGTGTGTGTGTGTGTGTGTGTGTGTGTGTGTGTGTGTGAGTGTGTGTGTGTGTGTGTGTGTGTGTGTGTGTGTAATAGACTGGTGTCAGATAAGTGTTTCCGTAGTAATGTCAGGTTTCACATTCCAGCTCTGCATGACTTTTGTTTTCCCTCAAGCGTCCATCTCTTGCTAAGTGCCCAGCAAGTGCCCTTTCGTAGACACTCGGGGTTAGAGGTTAGACTACTGCTCTCCATCACATCAGAGATAGACATACCGGTGATGGAAGGAGGCTGAGGCTGGAATTCACAGGGAGGGTTAACCAACCTCGGATGCCTGTTCCTAGCCACACCCACAGCAAGAGGGTGAAGTAATTTTCACCTCACAGATTTGTTGGGCCGACGAAGTACCAAATGACACAGAAAAGGTCCATTGAGTGCCGGATACTGTAATAATTCTTAGATAACCACTTCAGCAGTTAAGAAGGGTTCTGTAATTTTAGTTCACAAAATAGTACAACTTCAGTTACAGGAATAGATCTATAATTCCGTAATGTGAGAATTGCTACTGATTCTTAAAGGTCTGCATTTCACAGTTTTCAGTATTGGGGTGTGAACCGAGCATGCTTGTGAGGCAGTTTCTCTTATTTGAGTTGCGCCTCCAACACTTTTTGCTCTTGTTACTTTTTTTTTTGTCTGGTCGTGGGGCTTGAACTCTGGGCCTGGGCGCTGTCCCTCAGCTCTTCAGCTCAAGGCGAGCGCTCTACCACTTGGACCACAGCGCCACTTCTGGCTTTTTTCTGCTTATGTGGTGCTGAGGAATGGAACCCAGGGCCTCAGATATGCGAGGCAAGCTGAGCCAACTTCCTAGCTTTTTACTTTTTACTTTTAAAATAGTCTTTTTCCCTGGGCCACCCTGGACCGTGATCCTCCTATCTATACTTGCCAAATAGCAGGGATCCCAGGCATGCACCACTGAGCCTAGCTTTTTTGTTCTGTTGTTTTGCTCACCGTTAAATGGATGATGTAGGTTTTCTGTGTCACGTGACATGGCGCTGTCACAGGAGGTGTTAGCCCCTTCCTTACGTGGTGAGTGGTCAGGTTTCTCCAGTGTAAAATTAATTCCTTTTACCTCTCTTCTTCAAACAAGGGCCGCTAAATCCAGCCCACCTTCCAGGGATGGGTCATAAATTAGGCCTTCAGCACCATAAATGTTATCTTTCTAAATTGGATTTTTAAATTGATTTTTGCTGTTATTTAAAAACGCAATTGATTTTTAAGTATTGACCTTGTATATAAACAACCTTCCTAATTCCCTTATTAACCCAGTCACTGCATTATTTCGCGATTGCTTTGAACAAAACCGCATCTACTACAAAGACCGGTTTTATTCCTCCTTTGGAAGCCTGGCACTCTGACGTGTGGGTCCTGTCCTGACGTGGGGACGGCGATTTCCTGTCTGGCACGGAACTGTGGGCATGTCAGACATTGCTGTCTTGTTCTCAGCCTGAGGGGCTTTTAGATGTTTTATCAGGAGGTATATAAATGCACGATGTGGTGTCTAGAAGACTTGCTGACTGCTTATTGTAGCCTTTTATTTTGCTGGCTTCTATTTCTATTTTTATTTTTCACTATTTCTCTGTCTTTTCTTTCTTTTTTTTCTTTTTCTTTTTCTCAACTGGGCATTGAACGCCTTAGCTAGGCTGTGCTTGCTAAGCAGATACTCAGCCTCCTGAGCCACATTCCTAGTCCTTTCTTGCTTTATTTATTTTTCAGTTTGATTTCACAGGGCTGGCATAGATACTTCTATCCTTGCCTTCCACGTAGCTGCTACTACAGTCATGTACCACTACACCTTCCGTGTTTGCCTGGGCTGCCTTCATGCCAAGATCCTCCTGATCTCCATTTCCAGAGTCGCTGAGACTACAGGTGTGCACCACTACTACACCTGGCCTTTTTACTTTTCTAATCTTTTGTCAATGTTCCAGTACTCTTCCTTGAACCTTATATGCATTCTAGAGGATTTTAGGGCTGTCTCTCAGCACACCTCTAGTTTTATCTTAAAACACTGGCATTTCTGTGCTTTATGTTTTGGTTCAAATGTTTTCTAACTTTCATTCTAACTTCCTTATTGATTCATGATTCATAGAACCATGTCTCTTAATTTTGAAATATATACCTCTTCAATCACACACACACACACACCCTCATGTGCCTTAGATCCATATTCTGATTGTTCCCAGTGAGAAAACTGGTCTGAAATATTTACTTACCAGCATAATAAACAGATTCCCTAGTAAAGGCTTATGGCTCTGTGAAGATTTCTCTCATGCCCACTTGAGTTAGTCTGCTTTCCAGCACTGTAACAAAACATCTGAGGGGATCCACTTGTAAAGATAAAGGGCTATTTCAGCTTGCTGTTTTGGAATGTCTTGTCTGGGTTTGGCTGGCCATATTGTTTTTAGCCTCTGGTGAGGCAGAGCATTGTGGCAGAACACACGAGGAAGGGAAAGTGTTCACATCATGGCGAGAAACTACAAGAGGAGAGGAGTCGGGTATCAACAGACTCTTGAAAGCATGCTTCCAATGACCTAAAGTCCTCCCGCCAGGGTCTAATGTGAAGGCTCCATCACTGTCCAGCGTGCCCCGGGGAAGCCGACTTTGACCAGACGGATCTACTGGGGCACACTTGGCATCAAAAACTTAGCACCCCTTCACTCTGTCCCTGTGGTATATTCTGCCTGCTTCCTGCAGCTCAGTGGACTCCTGTGTCTCTGACAGTCACGCTGGGATCTGCTCATTATTTTCTGCTTTCATTTATGCACCCACCTACTTCTCCGTACCCCAAAGAGATCTTATTTCATCGTCTCCCTCTCTCACCTCAGCACCTCACACAAGGAGCGTGCTGCGGGGTATTTTCCCACCCTGGCCGACAGACCCCTGCCACCGGTCACACCTCTCATGGGCAACTCTGTCTGGCACAGAGGGCTCATGGCTTGGCCTTGACGGACAAGATTTCCTCATTTCACACCAAGCTGCCGGGCACAGTGCCAGGTGCTTGTGCTCGGTCTCACCCCGCCTCCTCCCTAGGTCTGGGGCTTCATAGTCTCGAGTCAGATGGTTGTGGGCTGAGGTTGCCGGCCACAGGAATAAGGTGAGTCTGAATTAGGCACTGGGCTTTCTGGAGCTCAGAGGAGGCACTCTAAGGAGACTGTCAGCTCAGGGCCTACCGTCGTTTAGAGAACAAAAAATGAGGATACTCAGGAGTGATTTAATTACCCAGATTGCCATGGCTTGCTTCGCTATTGATTTTATATATTCAAGGAGTCTTTAAAGTGATTATTCTTGGAATGGGCAAGCGCCACCCCATTGATTTCTGTGAAGTGGATGGTATGTGGAGAGGGGCCAAGCTTGTGGGGAAGCATGCATTTAGAAGTGAAGAGCCTTTCTACAGGCTCTGAGAGGGGGACGCTGAATATGCCGCGAGCAGGCACTAGTGAGGCTGATGCTGTGCACACAGGTGACATGGCTTCCTGGAGTTCCAGGAAACATCGAATCCCCTCCTAAGGGCTGGACCTCACACGCACGCACGCACGCACGCACGCACGCACGCACGCACGCACGCACACACACACACACCATTACCACTTATATTCACACCTGCTGCAAGCCTTGAGGTCCTGGAGGCCATACTCACGAGTGGATGAAAAAGGCTAATAATTATCAGTGACTGTCTTTCATGCATTTCTGTTTAAAATTTTAATTAATTTATTTGCCAGTCCTGGAGCTTCAACTCCTGCGCTCTGTCCCTGAGCTTCTTTTGCTCAAGGATAACATAATACTACTTGAGCCACAGCACTACTTCTGGCTTTTTCTGTGTATATGGTAATGAGGAATCGAACCCAGGGCTTTATGTATCCTAGGCAAGCACTCTACCACTAAGCCACATTCCCAGCCCCAGAACATGAATTTCATAATGTATAATTTTATGTCCAGATATCTGTTGGTACAGCCTAATCCAGTATTCCTGTTTCTAGGATGTTGCCCTAGAAATTAGTCACATATAAAAATGAAACATAACTATCAGCTACCGTTTAAAAAATAACCTATGCTGCAATAGGGGTAGGTAACATAAAATAAATGTTAATACAATCATAGGCTTGAATAATTTCTAGTATATTGTAGAAAATAGACATTAAAACATTTTTAGTAGTTAGCTTCGGGGGGATCTTTCCCATACATTTACGCTATCTGGTTTGTGTTTTTATTGATCACAGGTAGCACAAGCACCCATACACTAAAAAGTTACATCACAAAGAACAACACAAAGGCCTTTGGCCCTTTTTGGTTAGAACTTTGCTTACTCAGACTCAAAGGAGAATAATTAAGATTTAAGTGAATGTAAATTTGTATTTTGCCTACTTTTCTGAGTTCAAGATTAAATGCTAGTACAGTTATCAAACCAGTAGTTACAGTGATTTCACCAGTTATTTGGAAGTCATGGTAAATGACATCATGTATGCAAAGACACACGATGAAAACCAGCCTGAGGACCTGGATCGGATCAGATGCCATTCCTTTATGTTGAGATGGTATTCCACTATGCATACTCATGCCACGTTCTCCACACCCCCTAATCTTCGATTGACCCTGGAGGGCTCACACTTTGCATATTCTGCCCAGAAATCCTGGTCTAATTTGATTCGGTTACATTGGAAGGGCTGGTATTTGAAGTCCTGATGGAACTGGGCTGACTGCTCTACCTGTCACAGAGCCAGCACCAGGCAGGACCCCGAGAAGTATCTTTTGTGCAACTCCACACGCCCTGGGGCACAAGAGGGCTGGTGCCTCAAAACCTCCCCGCAAAGACAGCCCCTCACAGAGCGGTCTGAGTTTTGATTTTTCATTATGACAGGTCATCAAATGGTTAATACCTAACATTGTGCCTGACCTTTCATTAATAGTTACCCAATAAATAGAAATGTTACCTTACAGGACACACATGTATACTTGTACACACAACATTCAAACATAGCTGCTAGCTGGTGGTGACTGAACCGCGCAGCTCTCCTCAGAAGTAGCTCACGGTGTTCGGTTCCTGTGTTGAACTTCAATGCGAGCACACCGTTCAGTGGCAGGTAATACACTGCCCAGCCAGCGCGGGCACCTGGTGGGCCTCGGGCAGCCCCCGCTCTCTCCTGTCGCCCATACAGTTCGTCCGCCCCTGCCAAGCCACACCACCTTAGGCTCTCCACCAGGGTCAGAGCCACAGACTGCAGAGGAGCGCACTACAGCGAGCAGCTCACTCCACGGGGGCTAGAGGCCTTTGGACCTCTTCTCAATGACCCCTAAGCGGTCCTATTTTGGAGGCTAGTTGCACACAGCTTCTCATGTTTCTCTGTAAGCTCAACTTGGCCATCATCACCAAGGCACCCAGTGGACAAGGTAGTGACTTTCGTTGATTCTCTAATGTCTGCATCAATGTGTTCTAAGTACTCGTCCAGCCATTAGTCTCATACTTGGACTGGCTCTGTTTTCATGACTGACAAGTGTCAAATGACATGATAAGAGCAGATGACAGCAGAAAGACCGTGGCTTACTCTGTTTTGTGCTGCTCTAACCAAATACCCGAGGCTGGGGGATTTATACTACATAGAAACTTAAAAAAATCCCCCCCCCCGATTTATTGTTGTTTTAGAAATGGTATACATTGGGGTTACCTTTACCAAATACATCCAGGAGTAAGTCCATTTCCTTTCTCTTGGTGTCATCTGTTCCCTCTCTCCTGTCCCCACCGCGTGCCGCACAGCTCACTTTCAGCCATGTCTGGTACAGCCTGTGCGCTCTGCCACTGCACTTTTCCACCTTTTTATTTTCTCTGCTTCTGTACCCTCCCCACCTCCCTCATGTGCGGTGAATACACTGTGTATAGGGTAAAGAATACAGAGTCAGAAAAGAAAATACAAAGTAAGAAAAAAGTCCTTCAGTTCTGCAATCATCTGTGTGTATCTGTGCAGATTTTTATTGTCATCTTAACACTTTCCCGAATGACAATTTGGCTTACACATTAACTGTTGGCACATCTGGATATTTAAGCAGCAGATTTTATTTCTCTAAAAAATACACATGGGTTCATTAAAAAAAAAAAGTCCTTTGCATATCTTTGGAGCTTGTTTCAGGGTGTATATTATATCATATGCATATGAGGAGATGTTGGGTATTGCACCCTTGTGATCTAAATAGAACTTATTCGCTCATAGCCCAAGATCTGCAAGTTCTCCTTTGGCAGAGGCCTGATTACTGAGCAGTGGCCTGAAACAAGAGGACAGAGATCCCCCAAGGGTGACTCTACTTCAGAAATGTCCTTTCCTAAGGGCTCTAACTTACTCCTGGGGGTGGACACACTTCCCCTCAGATCCCGCTTCCCAGCCCGGTCCCCCGAGATGAGTTTCCCACACATTGGAACCGCAGCAGTCCCTGTACATATCTAGTTCCTTTTTTGCTCTGGCCTTGTGCTGGGCGGGCCACAAGCAGGGTCTGCAAGTTACCCAGAGTCACTCATACTCAGCAGGCGCCACTTCTGTTAGTCTGGTCGGTCGGTCAGTCTGTGTATGTGTGTCCTGGTCCTGGGCCTTGAACTCAGGGTCTGGGTGCTGTCCCTCATCTTTTCCTGCTTAAGGGTGGTATTCTACCACTTGAGCCACAGCTCCATTTCCTGCTCTTGGGTGGTTAACCGGAGATGAGAGTCTCACGGACTTTCCTTCTCAGGCTGGCTTCGAACCTTGATTCTTAGATCTCAGTCCCCTGAGCAGCTAGGATATTTGCAGTTGACTTAAGGACCAAGCCAGGCTTTATCCTAACAACACTTTACCTAGCGGCCTCAAGTGGCCTCCAGGTCTAGTGCTGTCCACCCCAGGGAAGGAGTCCAGGAAGCCCCACACAATCCACTTTTGCCCACTCTGTACAATTAGTTACGTGGAAAACCGATAGGCCTTCAAAGCCTGGCTGAAGACACGTCAGTTTCCCATTGCGTCCACCTGTGAAGATGTAGGGTGCAGGTGTAAGAGCACCTAACTCTCTCCTTATCTCAGAGGGACTAGGGAACTCTTAGTGAGCCTCCTGAAGAAGGTTCTAGGCCTAAGAGAGGCCAATAATTCTGAAAGTAAGCATCCCTTAACCACAGACTCCCTTGGGGCGTAGCATGATGAAGTAGCCCTCGCTGCCCCAAATGAATCGATAATCCTATATTCCTATAGGCCCAACAGCCAGCTCCCAGCCTAGGAAAAGAGAATAGTTAAGTGCTAGGTGAATGAACAATCAAGGAAAACATTGATGGGCGTGTTCTCAAAGTGGGAATAACTTGGGTCATAACAGCATGGGGAAGAATTTTAAGGGACTTGGTACCTAGTTATAATTGGTATCTTCTAGAGCAAACATGTCTACTCATTTGTGCCCACTGAGAAGTGGTGTTTGTATCATCCAGAGATGGACAGATGCTTGGGCTCAGTTCAGTTACTGACCTGACTACCCAATTCTAGTCAATGCTGTATTGAGGTCACACATGCGGGTTTGATGTGTGTGGTAGCATCACAATTAGAGGCACATGCTAACAAGATACCTCTCCAAGACAAGACAGGCAACACGGTGCGCATGTTACCAGAGCCACAATCAGCCTGCAGAATACAGACTGTGGGCCTCCCTCCCCTGAGTTCCTGTAACCTATTATTTCCATCTTCTGTGGCTTCAGGGTTTTCTACAAGAACACATGGCTGGTGTTAGTAGTGGTGAGCCACAATGGGCTTTTGAGTGGTTTAACTCCCTTGGTGTAAGGCAGATGCATTCAGAGGGAAGCACTCTTATTTTCTCTAACTGTGCTGCTTGAAAATTGGTTCTTCCCATCAACGCCATGCATGAAAGCTTCTTTCAGTCTCCTCCATGATTCGTAGGAAGAATGGACTGAAGCTTGATGGATTCCATTCCAGTCTTCCTCGGTGTAATTCTGATTGCCTTCTTACACTTTGCCAACCAATAGCATGGCACAGTAAAGATGTTTTTTAAAACCCTTAAAGATGAACAGAGTTATTTATGACAGCAGCTATAGAAGCATACGTGTGAAGCTATTTTAGAAAGTTACAAGCCCACATCAGATTCCCCAAATCTCACGAATCCAAACATCGTCATTTAGAAGAGAAACAAGACGAAAGTGAAAGGGACTTTTCAGAATGACACGCATGGATTGTGTGACACGCTGCAGGCTCTGTCAGCAAAATCATTCTCTGGTTTCTTTCTAAATGATTGTATTTGGGAATTCTTGCCAGGGACGTGGGAGACAGAACAAGACTAGCAGCTCTCAGCCCACACCCCTCTGCCAGCCCTGCCACCAGCTGATGTATCTGATCCCCAACGGACAGCCTGGGGACAGCCGAAGCTGGGGTACCCAATCCGTGCACCCCAGAAGCCTTTCCTTCCTGGCCAGTCAAAGGGATGGGGACAGATGTGTCAGCCCTTGGAGCTTTAAAAAGATCAAGCCCCTTTGTTCAACTACTTAAAGATAATGAGACTAAATTAACCCCAAATGGAAGCAATAAACAAAACAAAAAATGAAGTAAAGAAATAATAACAAACCTAAAACACAAACATCGAAAAGAACAAGAAGCCCAGGAAAGGGGCCACCCCACGTAGACACAGGAAGGATCGAGTGGTGTTTTCCAGGATGAAGCCCCCACTGAACTCGACCAGCAGTCCCATCCTCACCCCAGGCCCTCAGCCTCGGCCCTGTACCCGACAAGCTCCTCTGGGTTATTCGAGAAAAGCGACAGGACTGGAGCCATCATCTCAGCTTTCCCCTGGTGGTTCCAGGCCCAATCCAGTGCAGTTTCATTTCCGGCCAGGGAGAGCCATGGCAGAGCTGCAGGGCCCCTCCCTGCGCAGAGAAAGCTGCTTTCAAAGCAAGTCCTCGGGGCCTGAGGGCTGAGCAGCCTGGGGCCCTTCCTGCCCACCTTTGCAAGACTGTGTCTGGGGACTGTGTCTCTGTCTGGAGCCCTTCCCCCCCCCCTCCTGGAAATCTGCATTGGTTTACTGTTTAGACAGCCCACCCACCTCACTGCTAGCCTCTGTCTGGGTGAGAACATCCCAGGTGCGTTCAGAGGGCACTGCCCTGAGGCTCGGGAGACCAGCCACCAGGCAGCAGGGCCGCGGGACCAGCTTTTCTCCTAAGTCATCTCAGAGAGGATGGCTGTCGGACTGACATCCCTGTGCTGTTATTTCAGCTTTGCATTTAGGAAACAAATGATTTCCATGCTAATTTCTCCCCTAAGGCTTCAGACAGTGTTTAAGTCAATATTTACAGAACTTCCAACTTACAAGATTAATGATATTTATGCTGCAAAAATATCAAGCCTTTTTCCCCCCCTATTTCCGCGTGTTCTTATAAACACATACCTAAAGACATTCTGACAAATGAGTTCCTTTTCTTCTTTGCTTACCAGATGCTGATCAGTTGTGGAAGGGCCAAGGAGTTTGCCTCAAGGGGGTGGGGGAGAGAGGTTCTGTCCATATGGCTACCCAGAGCCGTGCGGCCACCCCACACTGTGACCTGGACAGGCCTCTTGATCTCCCTTGAGTTTGGGGGTCTCAGCAGTAAGGCTACTCCTTGCACCTAAGTCATGGGGCTCTAGTGAAAGGACCCTCTACATTTATTCTAGAAAGTTCTTGCCACTCGGTTCAAGTCATATCAAGTATTTGTCACGAGGTAGCTCTTACAAGTATGAAAGACTTCATAGAGTGGGGTTCAGAGTCTCATAGACTGCTATTGAGTGAGGATGACATCAGCATGCATGTATTTGGATTTTCAATTGCAGGAAATCGCAACTTCCACTGGCTCACGGAAGTGATAGCACTCAGTTATGGTCCCATAGCAAATTGAGCCACAAAATATTAATTCCCTCCTGATAACACTGTGTGGAATGTGCCACAGGTAATGATATTCCAATGTGCATCCAGTAGTTTCTCCCTGACCCCACTCTGTACTTACACACACGCACGCACGCACGCACACACGCACGCACGCATGCACGGTACATAATATTTGTACTTTATTTCATGAAGTGATATATTGCAAATAGTTTTCACATAATAATTTCCAGGTCATTCTAATTCATTCTAAACTACACGACGTCAAAGTTGGCTTCATCAACTGTTCAAAATTTATTTGTACTTCTTACATTTTCTAAATGACATTCTGATAAAGGTCTTGAACAATGTACCATTGTAGATTGCTGTATGAGTAAATGGTCCTTTTAACGACATGTAGGTACAGTGGATCGTGCACTACTTTTAGAGCTTCTGTGACACCTGGTCAAATTTTCCATCAGAAATTCTGGATCACTTATAGCCCTGCCCGAAGAATGCTGGCCTCCCCCTCCCCCTTGCCAACAAAGGTATTTGCATTTCAACTTTTGTGCCAGTCTGCTCTCCATCTTTTCATTTACGTATCTTTGAACATTTTTACATTGGTATGTAGCTACCTTTACTAAAGGTTTCTTTTCCATTAAAAAACTGAGCTGTGGAAAGAAGATGGGAATGCAATTTTAAACTGCCTCGTGGGTGTTTGCGACTGATGATAAACTAAAGGCAACAGTAATGCTGCACAATGGCTTCTTTCCTGAGAAACCGCATCTAGTAGAGTACATTGAGCCTCAGAGACAGCAGGGAGGGGGTGACGCGGGACTGGAAACAATGAAGGGTTCTAGGCCCTGACTGTAGTGTGAGATGGTAAAACTCCTTTCATCTTAGCATAAGGACTGGCTTGTCTCATTTGGTCTGGCTGCTACCTGGACCAGCTTTGAGAACTTTTCAGGGAGTTTAGCAAGACCTTTCTATAAGTCAGAAGAGCCTACCAAGGTGTGATGGCCATACCAGGCCAGTCTGGCGCCATTTCCGTCTTTATGGTCCGGTATTGGCCAGTTCTGGCCTGTAGGGCTCCTTTAGAGATGCTCTAAACAGAAAACACATTTTTCTCTACAGTCCGTTTTTCCAGTTCTCAGTTTGGAAGGGGAGGACAGGACAGGGTGTGGTCCCCATGGTCGACCACCAGAGGGCAGTGGACAGGGAGTGGCAGGGGACAAAGATGCCCAGGACTGGCGCTGGGTCTGCGGGTGAGGCACAGGGTAACGGGGAGCAGCTTCACACCACTCTTTTGCACACCGCAGTTTAAGGTGGCTGTTTTCCGCCTATTCAGTAAAGCTTTCTGCATTGAGAAACCACCACTGCAGTTTGGCTGTTCTTTGTTTCTCAGAGGCCCGGCTTGGTCCCCACACTGGGGCTGTTGGGAGGTAGCCAGGGGTATCACACAGGCTGTGCCGCCAGACCTTTCTTGGTTTAGTAGTTTTACAGGTAGAGTCTATATGTTTGTCCAGCGCGGGCATCATATCTCCATCTACCTCCCTGTGGCTGCTCATGGAGCTGGAATCACAGGTGAATACCGCCATGCCTAGTTGACTGATTGGCTGGCCTCAAACTGTGATCCTCCTGGGATCTACCTCCTAAGTAGGTGGGACTGTAGATATGGACCACCATATCCAGTCATAGGTCAACTCTTTCTGTTCCACACATGTGTGAGATCATGTGGTGTTCATCTTTGGTTTATTTCAATTTATATCATTTCTCTAGCTCTAATCAGGTATTGCAAATGACAGCCTTTTTTTTAAACTCTTTTTTATGGCTGACTAGTATTCCATGATGTACTTGTATTACACCTCATTGAGCCTTCTATCAAACTGATGGACAGCTAGGTAGTTTCTCTATCTTGGCTGCTGTAAATGGTATTGTAATGACTGTGATTATATGGCTGTCTCTTCAACACAGTGATATATAATATATATACATCCAGGAGTGGGATTTCTGGCTCATATGGTATTCTATTTTAAATTATTTTATGGTTCCTCTACACTGTTTTCCATATTTTCTGTAGCAATTTACATTCTTATCAATACTGTGCATGGGTTTTATCTTCTGTGCGTCTTAACCAACTCCTGTTATCTTTAGTCTTTTTTTTTTTTTTTTTTTTGGTTGCTTGTGAGTCTTGAACTCTGAGCCTGGGCGCTGTCCCTCAGCTCTTCAGCTCAAGGTGAGTGCTCTACCACTTGAACCACAGCACCACCTCCGGTTTTCTGAATGGTTTATTGGAAATAAGAGTCTCACACACTTTCCTGCCCAGGCTGGCTTTGAACCACGATCCTCAGATCTCAGCCTCCTGAGTAGCTAGGATGACAGGCATGAGCCACCGGTGCCCATCTCTTTAGTCTTTTTGATAACAGCTATTATTCCAAGGGTGAACTGTTGTCCCTTTTGTGTGCGTTTGTGTGTGGTTCTGGCATTTGAACTCAGGGTCTCACGCTTGGTTTACTGGCTCAGCTAGGGCTCTACCACTTGAGCCATGTCTCTAGTCTGGCTTTTTTGATGGCTATTTTGGAGATGGACTTTTGAGCACTTTTCTGCCTGGGCTGGCTTCAAATTGTAGGTCTCCATCTTTCAGCCTCCAGAGTGGCTAGGATTACAGGTTGGAGCGCTAGCAGCCAGCTCAGAAGTTATTGTGGTTTGGGTTTGTGTTTCCTCATGGTAGTTCTACCATTTTTTAAATATGTTTTCTTTTTGTACAAAATCTAATTTTATTTTCTGGCAGTACAAGCCTACACTCTATTCTTAATAAGCTTACTTTGTTTACTTTCACTGATTTTTCATGTACACCAGGGTATTAAAATTATCTTTAAATATCCTTCAAAATCCTATTAGGATTTTTGGAATTACATCAAAGTTACAAAATAATGCCAAGATAATTAGCATCTTTATAACATAGTGGGTTTTTTTTTTCTATTTTGGACCACATTTATCTATCAAACCTTTAACTTTCTTCATACAGTTCTTATATATTGTAACTTTTCCCTCTGTAAGTATATTTTTAAAGGTGATGATGCATTTGCCTCTGTAGTTTGGAAAAACTATCATCACTTTAAAACACTGAATGATAGGGATGTCAGTTCTAAATATAGTTGGCTAATTTTGCAGTTCTCAATCTTTCAAGAAAGACTAATGTGTTTTAGACAGGAACAGCCTCACAGTAGGCCCATTCGTTCCTGTCCTCCCATGTTAGGAACTTTTGTACAAGAATCCAGCTGAGCAGCCCTCATTTAGATGGAAGGAACGCTGTTATGATCCAATCAGCCCCAGACCTCTAGAAGCTTAGACGGGTTGAGATGGTCATACCAGCTACCAAGTGAAATATCACAGCTCCCTCCTAGATAGTTAACCTCCAAGCAGTGCAATGTAAGTAGAACAGCTGTCAGTCAGTCTCTCCCAATTGTCGTGGATTACAGACAAATAAGGGTATTTCCCAGGATGATTAGAAAGGAGGAACCATGAAAGAGGACCTCTTTGGTGGAGAAGATCAGCTAGTTAACAACGCATCCCCTCCTGTCTAAAGCAAACGCTTGGGATCCCTCCTCCTCGTGGTCTGTTTTGATGTTTGAAGATCTTGTCACTCCAACAGTGTCAGTTAAAAACAACATTTTAACTTTTCTGAAGTTGTCATCACTGTCGGTTTCAAGTTATATTTTTAGTGGCTGTTCTAGGGTTTGTCATATACGTCTTAACTTGTCAGAATCAGCTTCAAGTTAATATGATCTCCTTCACAGCGCCCAGAAAGGCCCGTGCACAGCCTTCCTCCCTGCATGCCTGCATTCTCTCCCTTCCTTCTTACAGTGATCTCCACACCAGTTGTTACACATGGATAATACATTGTTGTGACTGCTACTGGATCATCTATGGGTTGTTTTTTTTTTTTTAGCCCAGTACAATCTTGTTCCCAATCACTTCCTTTGAGCTGTCATTAGCAAATATTACACATTTATTATAGTTCTCATATTACGGGTCTAACATTAAAGTATATGCCTATTATTTTATATAACTGCCTTTTTAAATTGGCTGTCAGAGGAGAGGGGAAACTGCATTTTTATTGATTTGTATAATTATCTATTTATGACTCTGGGGTCTTTGTTTTACTGTGTGGATTGGAATTATTGTCTCGGGACAGATCTTTCACCCTGAAGAATGCCCTTTGGTGTTTCCTGTAAGACAGGTCTGTTTGCAACAAATTCTCTCTGATTTTCTTTATTCTAGGGACAATTTCCTTCCCCATCAGTTTCCAGAGACAGCTTTGCTGATGCAGGATGCGCAGTGGTGACTTTACCTTCGGAGGTTTTGAGTGCTGTTCCATTCCTTTCTGCTGTCAGTTTTATTGAGGGTTTTTCATAAGAGATGAGTCGTTTTTTTCCGGAATTTTTTTCTTTGTCTTGGGTTTCAGAGCTTTATGATGATGTATGCAGGGTTCCTTGTGTTTATACTATTGGTAGTTCATTGCTCTTTATAAGTGGTTGCTTTTGAATAATGGAAGTTTCTATATATTTCTGGCCATTTTGCTCTCTTTTCTCTGGGCTTTCACTCTGGGATCCCACTATGTGCTGCTTCTTATTTTTTTTTTTTTTTTTTTTTTTTTTTGTCGGTCGTGGGGCTTCAACTCTGGGCTTGGGCGCTGTCCCTGCGCTCTTCAGCTCAAGGCAAGCACTCTACTGCTTGAGCCACAGCACTACTTCCGGTTTTCTAGGGGTTTATTGGTGATAAGAGTCTGACAGACTTTCCTGCCCAGGCTGGCTTTGAACCACTATCCTCAGATCTCAGCCTCCTGAGTAGCTGGGATGACAGGTGTGAGCCACTGGCACCCGACTCCCCTATGTGCTTCTTGATGACTCTGCTGGGGTCTCCCCCTGATACCCTCTCTTATGGCCCCTCTTCTTGTCACTCTGTTCCTTAGCTTACAGAGAGCTGGGTCAAGGAGTAAGGGGTTCACAGCTGGGGTCTGAGAACAGTAACAAAGAAGGCACTGCAGTAAGCTGAAAATTACAGAAGCTATAGGTCAGAACTGCTAGTGGATAATGCCCAAGCAGCAAGCCTCTCCCTGGGTGCCTAGAGCCATAGTCCATGACTTCTACAACCTGGAACCCTAGTCCCCTGGCCTTCAGGTCTTGAAACTGTGAGCCATTCCCGAGGCCTTGAGCACTCTAGGGTGCATGCATCATGGGAAACCAGCACTGCACCCATGTACAGTTCCCGTCCAGGTAGAGCAAAATAACCCCCATTAGCTGATCTGTAACGGTGTCCTGGTCTTGCTCTTTCTTTATCTCAACTTTGAGTGCTGCTCTTCCCTGATTCCTCTCCTCTCCTCCCCTTCTTCTCCTTACCCCCCTCGCCCCCCGAGTTTGCTATTATCTGACTCTTCAGATCGTAATGGCTACCTGCAGGAATTTGGCAAAGACCCCTTCCGCACAATGGTCTTGAGCTGTCCTTCTCTTTTGCTGTTATCTCCATGTATGAAATTATGTATGCATTATTATTATTAATAATAATTTTGTCTTTTCTTTTTTTGGTGCTGGAGATCAAGCTGAGGATGTTGTACTTGCTAAGCAAGCACTCTGCCACTGAGCTACACCCCAGCCCTGCATGCATTCTTATTTTCAGCCATGCTGTGGGCATCAATTACAAATTGCGACTCCATGAAAAGACCAGGAAGGTGATTGATGGCCGGTTCTGCATAGGAGCACAGCTCCGGGCTATTCCAAAGCTCACTTTTCTATATACCGGCTAGCTTATAGTCTAGCTTGTATCTTCCTTAAACCCATGAATCTCCTCCCCACTTCCTATCATCCTAATTCCTATGGTTCTTGAGAGCAAATGGAGTCAGTTTCTTTGGGAAGTCATTTAGAGTTGCCAGTTCTCCGTTCTGCCTCCTGCCCCAGGCAGAATCTCTGTGCCGAAGCCCTGGAGCTGAGGTCGGATAATGACCAGCAGGGGGACAGGTTCGTTCTTCAGTGCTCAGAGGGGAGGCCAGCAGGCAGCCCGCACCCCTGGGCTTGCCTCTCCTGGCATGGAACCATTGGCCAGGCAAGAGAGACGAGGGCACAGCAATCTAGATAAAACCTCGCGTTGTTTAAGGGAGGCTGCAGTGAACTGGGGTTAGAGTTGCCAGCAAGCAAGTGGTGTTATGAGAAATGCTGGGGTTCTCTCCTCACACAAAGTGCAGCTCCCAGCCGGGTACCGGTGGCTCACACTTGTAATCCTCAGGAGGCTGGGTTCTAAGCCAGCCCATGCAGGAAAGTCCATGAGACTCTTATTTCCAATAAACCACCAGAAAACCAGAAGTGGCGCTGTAGCTCAAGTGGTAGAGCGCTGGCCTTGAGCTAAAGAGGTGAGGGACTGCGCCCAGGCCCAGAGTTCAAGCCCCACAATGGAAGAGCAGCTCTTGACTGGGTGATGTGGGGAGAGGGGTCCCCGCATTCTTGGCTACAATACTCTAGAGGGGAGTCTGTTTCCCTGAGTCAGGAGCCAAAGGAGGGAGGAGATCTTATTGGTTGCAGCCATGTAGATCCAGTCTTTCTTACCAAAATGGTGAAGGGCTTCTTGAACACACCTTCCATTTACAGCATGTGGGTAGGTTTTATTTTACCACTGGGGAGCAGGGCTCTCATTCTGTCATGCTGGAAGGGTTTCCCCTCCTGACAGCTCCAAGAGCGGAGACAGAGCCGTCTGTCTCATTCCCACAGACATGCGTCACCCTGCCTTCCTACTGCTTTGGCCATTCTAGTCAGACTTGTCATCACTGCTGCGACAAATACTTGCGACAGTTGAAAGGAAGAAAGATTTCTGTTGGCTCATGGTTTCACAGGTTTCCATCCACAGGAGCTGGCTCCATTGCTGTGGTCTGTGATGGGGCAGAGGCTGCTCACTTTATGGTGGCCAGGAAGCTGAGAGAGAGGGGGGGGACTGGGAACGAGGTGCTCAGATGACTGACTTCCTCCAACGAACCGCCACCACCTGCCTCTCCTTCCTCGTAATAGTGCCATCAAATTACAAATCCATCAGTGGAGTGACCTGTTGATAAAGGGAGAACTCATACGGTCCAGTGGCCTCTCAAAAGCATCTGGACCAAGCTTTTCAAATGCGAGCCTTTCGGTGGCCTCCTCCTTTACTGTACCTGCCCTTCAAGTTTACTTATTGATTTAATTTTTCTCACTCTAGTACAACTGTCCTTTAAAAAGAAGTTACAAAGCTTTTGTCTTTCTGATACACAACAGTCTACTTGTGTAGGTTGTTAAAAATCTCATTCTACAGATTTTAAAAACTAGTGAGATTCTTTTTTGAGATAAGATCTCACTTATGTACAATAGGCTGGCCTTGAACTTTTGAGCCTTCTGTCCCAGCCTCTGTAAGTGTGGAGATATTAGGCGTGTGCACACATCCATCTTAAAGTCTACATTTTCCTTGAAGTAACTCAGAAGATAGTTTTCCAGGGCTTACTTAGTCTAAACTCTCTATGGGAAACCCCATGATTTGCTAAACCTTTTCAATGAAACTGTCTTTTCTGACATTTTTACCCAAACAATCAATTAAGATCAGTCCACATGCCCACTAGCTGGATGGTATAATCTTCCGTTGCTAGATATTAAGGTAAAAGTTCACATTTATTGGTGATGATGATGGTGGTCATCACCCCACACTTGAGTCTCCTGTTAAATCTGGTGAAATCCAGGAACAGAGACCTGGTGAAAGCTGGTGCTAGGCCATCGCTGGCTTTCCACTTCATTCGCATGTGCCTAAGGCCTGTACTCAGGAGGTTTCATTCTTTGACGTTTTGCCTGTGGGGCAGTGGCTGCTTAGGTTGTCTGACCCTGCCAGGTCCGTTCCAGTTGTGGGAACCCCCAAATTTCAGTGAAGTCTGTTCAGAGTGCACATTCCTAGGTCCTGCCCTGCCTTCAGATTCAGCCAGTTTGGAATGAGACACTGAAGTAGGCCCTTTAAAGAGGCTCCTCTGACATCATTTCTGGTGGAGGTTGGTTCTACCAGCCCTGATGTGGAAGAGTGTGGTGTAGCAGAGCCTCGCCCCAACGGCCACATCTAGTTGTTCTAGCCCTGATCTTCTGAACTGTAACTAAATGCACAATAGCTTGATGTCCCAGTGGCAGAGAAAATGGTGATCAGGTCATTCTGCTTAATAGCTTTCCCTCATGAATTGACAAATTTGGATTTTATTAAGTATTTCTCTATAGACCAAGATCAAATCCACAAAGATCACCAGTACTACATACCTACAGACAAAAGATTATCCAACTATTGTCAAGAATTGCTTAGACCACCATTTCTGAGAGAAAGCTAATGCCCACAGAATGAGCTTCTGATCTCTGGGATTTATGAGGAGCAATAGAACATCAGAATCTTTTCTTCTGGTAAAGAAGTGAGAAAGGATGGAAGAAAGATTGACAATGGCTTTCAAATCAGACAGAGCCAGGTTTGGATGCTATCACGGAAGTTTCAGAGCAATGTGGGCCTAGTTTGGTTGTCTGGGTTTGGTGAGACTTAGTTTACTTAGCTGCAAAGTTAAGAAAATAAATTGAAGAAGTAAGACTCTACAAAGTGGAAAACCCCAACTTAATCTGGCAAAAACACATCCCCATGTACCAACACAAATGCGTGGGAATATGTTGTCTTCTAGCAAGCTCATGGAGCACAGACAGAGGTTAATGAAGGGGTTAAAAAGTGGCCTGAATTCCCCCCTTCCCCCATTCTGATCTTGGCCCTGTGCTGGGCCCAGTAGCTGCCATGTGGAAGCCGCAAACAGCTCCACCAGTGGGAGAGAAGCTCTACCGAACGTCTCCTGTCACTCATTCTCTTTTTCTTTGGTTCAAGACCAGGACTCCAACTTGCTTACGCTTGCTTTCTCACTCATCGGCTGGTGTTCCGCCTCCTGAGCCATGGCTCCCACCCACACCATTCTCTGTGACTTGGTCAGATCCTCACCCCGCCACTGTGCTGTGACCGATGGCTGGTCCAGCTGCATCATGCGATCCATGGAAGCTATCAGTGTCATTTCACATTGCCTAGTAAGAAGTTTATCAAGGGGTCTAAGAGTCACCCGTCTCAGTAGCCTCTAAGGAAGAGGGAAAAATGTTACCTCACCACCAGTGTCTGGATCACATGTGTAGATTTGTCTGTCTACTCTTGAGCTGCTGTGTGTGTGTGTGTGTGTGTGTGTGTGTGTGTGTGTGTGTGTGTGTGTGTGTGTGTGAGAGAGAGAGAGAGAGAGAGAGAGAGAGAGAGAGAGAGAGAGAGAGAGAGAGAGATTGTCAAGGCATCAGACATCAATGTAGTAGATCTTCAGTGAGATTTACCATAGAGAGATGTACCATAGCATGAACCACAGAACACTGAATCAGTGCTATTTATAATACAAAGAACATTTCAGAGTGATAAGGAGAAACGAGCCTTCTGCGTGCCAAACTCCTCCATATAGATCTCATAAAGACTGGATGTGTTTCGGAATGAGACCCTCGTCCTAGCTTCACACAGTCTTCTTGTTCTTGGGCATCCAGGCAGTTCAGACATTGAGTGTGGTCAGTGTATTCTCGTGTGATCAGAACATGAATCCAAATGGAAGGCCCCACACATCAGCTTTGCCCTGACTTTTGTTCTCTGGGGATTTGGGCCCCTTCGAGGTCATTCGGGTCTGTCCCTTGGTGCCAGGCCCTCAGGCGTCATACCAGCTGATTCAGGAATGCTCTGGAATGCACTTCTGCTTTGAAGCACCACAGAAGCACAGCTGAGGGTTTAAGCAGGAGTCAGAGGTCACATAACAGGTAGGTGGCAAAGCCAGGCTTTCGTTCCGAATGAATGCCCTCAGCCTGCTGCAACTGGCTCTCATAGCAAGTCCTGAGCCTCCTTCTGTCTCGTGAACTCTGCTGGCGAGGAGGGCTTGATTTGTAGGAGGAGTCATGAAGTTAGCTTACGGATTCAAGACAATTCTTGTAATCCCACAGGGGTGGTCAAACTTGATTTTCTCTGTAGTTGCCTGGGGACCTTTGCAAAGTAATGCTCCCTGGGTAGGATCCCAAAGATGCTGAGGAATTTTTTCTGGGTCTGGCGTTAACATAGTCCATGGAGCCCGGCTGTAATGACCAGGCTCACCTGGCAAAGGTGGGCGTGTCCATCTCATGGACTTTTATTTCCAGGTGTCGGTTGCAAATACACATCCAGGGTCAAAGCTCACGCGTGTCCCAGTTCCTTGGCCCCAGGTCACGCATGTGCACACAGGCAGACGCACGTACTCATCCTTGGGTTGCTGGGTTTTTGGTTGTGGGCATGCCCTTGCCGCTGGGCCATTGAAGGGCATGTGTTTAGGTATGCTAGCGTGGGCTGTGTCTCACACTGTTTATACTAATCCCTTCTGCGGTTGAAGCTGTCACTGCAAAAATGCTATGGTAATATGAAGGGCTTTTCTAAAAATAGAGCGTTGTGATCTTTCAAAGTCTTTGCTAACGAGGGCTGTGGCGAGCACACAACACCTCTGAAACCACAGGAAGATAACTCGCACGAGTATCTCTGATTTATACCTGTCAGGCAGGGATAATACGTTACACGCTCACAGGTAAAACTACAGTGGTCATGGGTGGAGCTTAGACTCAGAAGAAAAAGCCACTAAGGTGGCCACTGTCTTCTTCCTCTAGGAAGGCCAGCCCAGCTTTCCAGAAGAGATGGGAATTGTAGATTGGTCCCGGGGTTTTTCCAGTGGGCTGGTGTGGGAGGCAAGGTGAAGCAGGGCCAGCATTTGGTCACAGCCACGGCCAGGCCCTGGGGACCAGCCGCTGTGACCCTGGCCTCCGTGCAGTACACCATCTAGCAAGGCCGTTACAATGACGGGTGCCACGCAAGGATCGATAGTGATTGGGTGCCAGGCAATAAAGATGCTGAAAGGAAGCGGGAATATCTCCTTGCAGCTGCCGGGAGAGACAGGATGAAGAGAAGTCTAATGGAGGAGTCAGATAAAGCTGGGTAGAGGAAGAAGAATATTCCAGATTTCCCGAAGGGGGTGTGGTGGAAAGGTGTCTACGATATTCCTAAAGGAGTAAGCGTGTTCACACTGGAGAGGAAGGAGGTCAGAAGAGGTGGGAACAAAGGGACCTTAGAGAGGGTGTGTGTGTGTGTGTGTGTGTGTGTGTGTGTGTGTGTGTGTGTGTGTGTGTGTGTGTGTGTGTGTGTGTGTGTGTGTGTGTGTGTGTGTGTGTGTGTGTGTGTGTGTGTGTGTGTGTGTGTGTGTGTGTGTGTGTGTGTGTGTGTGTGTGTGTGTGTGTCTGTGTGTGTGTCTGTGTGTGTGTCTGTGTGTGTGTCTGTCTGTGTGTGTCTGTGTGTGTCTGTGTGTCTGTGTGTCTGTGTGTCTGTGTGTCTGTGTGTCTGTGTGTGGCATGTATTTGGGGTTTATCCTGGGCACCTTTGGAAACCTTGGGTGGAAGGGAGGTCACCTGCCCATGTCTGCCTTCAGAAGGAGGTGGGGTTGGAGGAGCACGAAGCACAGGGAGCCGAGGTAGAGTGTGGGCTGGGTGATGACAGCGTCTCCAGGCGGCAGCCTTCTCCCTCACGGGCGCACACTGGCATGCGCGCATCCGTCAGCACCGGGTTTCGAAGCAGCTGGCACGAAGGCCAGCTGTGCCACTTTGTCACCCACGCTCCGTGGACAGCCGCCAGGACACAGTAGAGTGGCAGATGCTTACCTGGGGGTCGGCTTCATGGAAGAGGCTGAGACCTCGGCCCTGTGTTCTGAATGAGGTTCGGCCTTTCTCCCAGCACCGCCTTTCTTCCTGTCTCTGCTGAGTTCAGCTCACGCCCTTACCTGGCTTCCCACAGTCAGCCTCTGACTGGCTTTAGAATCGCCCTTAGCTTCTGATAATCAGAAAGACTGGAAGTCAGCCTCCTCCATCCAAAGGAGATTTCAGGATACCACTTGGCTGATCTTTTCTTGGCTCAACATTGAGAAATGAGCTAGACTTACCTTGGGCTCTCCCCAGGAGCCAGCCCCAGCCTTCCCCTCTCCTATTGTGTCCTAGATTTGTTACCCATAGGCCTCTGCTCCCTTGTCTCCTGACTTGAGTGGTGGTCCTGCTTATCTGAACGGAGACTGTCCCTTCGGTGAGGGACGCCGCGTTCCCCACGTCCTCCTGATGGTTTCTCCCCCTGCAGAAGTCACCCCTGCATCTACCTCTACCTCTCCCTCACCTTCTGTGAGGACAGATCCTGTGATTCCCACCAGCCCTGTCCACCTTAGGCTCAGCAGATCCTTAGCATACTCGGACACTGGCACCTGGAATTTTCCTTCTTCTCTGACCTGTCCTGAGCGTCCTGAGGTTAGCCATGGATGCTTGCTCTCCACCTCTGGTGTTGCTGATCCCTGGGAAGCGCTTCCCTGCTTCTAGTCCGGGGCTTTGCTTTGCTTCTCCGCCTGTTCTGTGGCTCGCGGCACCTGTCACACCTGCCAGTGTTTCCTTTTAATGGAAGACAGGGAACCGGGCTTCCTCTCATCCACACATCTGGCTTTGCAGTGATGACTCCCCACTGGCCACTCAGTTCCGTCGATGAGAAAGGAAAAAAAGAGGACATTTCCATTTTCACTTGCTCTACTTGCGAATGCCCACACACACAGTGCTAGGCAGCTCTCAGTGGACTCCGTCCCGGGGAAGGCACTGAGCCGGCGGGGGCCGGTCCCCACGCGTTTGCAGGCTCTGGCATCTGCCACACGTCCGCAGACCAGGGATAAGTGCCATGCCACAGGCCTCGTAAGGCCGCCAGCTCATGCAGAAAAGTGCCCGCCTACCCACCACCAAGCGTCAAAAGCAAGGCTTCTGACACGGTAGCTTCTGGTTGCTAATTTCTCAGACACCTTCACCCAGCTGGGGTCCAGGGATGCCACAGTTCGAAGTGTCAGAGAAAATGGGATTGATCTGGAGAAATGATGGCCCTTGACAGTCACAGGGCAGGGCGAGGTCACAGCAGCTGTCGTCCTGGCTGTCCTCGGTTACTCCACACACACACATTCCTCTCCCAACTTGATTTTTTTTCCTTTTTGTTGGTCATGGGGCTCAAACTCTGGGCCTGGGCGCTGTCCCTCAGCTCTTCAGCTCACAGCGAGTGCTCTACCAGTAGAGTTATAGCACCACTTCTGGTTTTCTGGTGGTTCGTTGGAGATAAGAGTCTTACCAGCTTTCCTGCCCAGGCTGGCTTTGAACTGCGATCTTCAGATCTCAGCCTCCTGAGAAGCTAGGATGACAGGCGTGAACCACCAGCACCTGGCCCCCAACTTCATTTTAATAATTAAGGAAAGACTCACCACCAATGGCAATGATGTCACCCATAATCTCGGCCGCTTGGGAGGCTGAGACAGGAAGATGAGAATCCGAGGCCCGAGAAGAAGTGGTTTGACCTCTAGACCTTGTTCTTCCTGGGAAAGTGCTCTAACTCCCCAGCACTTCGGGGCCCTCCAGCGCCCTTCTTTGTTTTCTTCAGTTTGTTCCCAGATGGAGCCTGGCATTTTCTCCCGGTCTGTCCTTGGACCACAACTGTGCTGCCTCTGCCTTTTTGGTAGCTGGGATTATAGGTATGTGCCACCATGCCCAGTTTGGAATTTTGAGATAGTCTTGCTAAGGCTTTTTGGTTTGGCTTCCTTTGCTCAGTCTGGCCTCACACTGTGATCTTGTTTCACATACCCCTGCCATGTAAGAACATCCATGGAAGACTCCTTCCAACAACCGAGAAGGTGCTCCCACCACGCTTGTGAACCTCCGGAACTGGGAACTAAATAAACCTCTCCTCTTTACAACTTCTCTAGTCTCAGATTTTTGTGATAGCAACACCACGTTAGACAGACAAAACCCAGGTAAAACCTATTCTGATATTTTTGCTTGGAAATATTCATACAATGAGTGAAGTGTACAGTTCTCGATCAATGAGTAACTCAAGCTGTCGTCAAGATCCAGACGTCCAGTGTCCTCCTGAAACTCAAGCCAGTCAAGTCTGTTGGTGGCCTCATCCCTCTCAGGGGCCTCTGCTGCTCTGATGGCTCTGATTGGAGATTAGTTTGTCCATTCTAGAGTTTAATAGAAGTTCAATCCCACACTGTGTCCTCATACACACACACACACACACACTATTTTGTTGGTTGTGGGGCTTAAACTGTGGGTCTGGGCGCTGTCCCTCAGCTAGCGCTCTACCACTTGAGCCACAGCACCACTTCTGGCTTTTTCTGCTTATGTGGTGCTGAGGAATTGAACCCAGGACCTCATGCATGCAAGGCAAGCGCTCTACCACCGAGCCACCTTCCCTTTTAACTGTGTTCCCCTTTTAACTGTAAACTGTCAGCTTATAGTTGGATCTATCTATCTATCTATCTATCTATCTATCTATCTATCTATCTATCTATCTATCTATCTATCTATCTATCTATCTATTGTGGTATAAAATGATGTTCCAGTTTGTGACTACAACATGGGACAATTGCATAAAGCTAGTTAATAAATGCATCCACTTGTGTTGAGAACATTTGGTGTTTATTCCCTTAGCAATTTAGAAACACATATAACATGGCCTTATTAACTATAGTCACTGAGACTGGGAATGTAGCTAGTGGTAGAATGCTTGCCTAGCATACATGAAGCTCTGAGTTCGATTCCTCAGTACCACATACACAGAAAAGGCCGTAAGTGGTGCTGTGGCTCAGTGGTAGAGAGCTCGCCTTGAGCAAAAGAAGTTCAGGAACAGTGCCCAGGCCCTGAATTCAAGCCCTAGGGACTGGCAAAAAAAAAAAACCCAAAGAACTATATTCACTGGAGTGCACATTTGCAATAGACCTGAAAACAGGACAGATGAAACTGAAATTTTGTAGCCTCTGAGCACCACCTCCCGTGAGTCCTGGCCTCTGTGATGTGACCATTGCATTCTACGTCCGTGAATTTGCCTCAGATGCCACACACTGAGGACATGAGGTGTTTGTTTCTCCATTCAGCATCAGGCTCTCCATGTACGTGCATCTCATCACAATGACAGGATCCCTCCTTTTTATAAAGCTGAGTGCTGTTCCATCGTGCATGCATATCATAGCACATCCTGTCTACTCATCTGTTGATAGATACGTAGGTTCATTTCTAGCTTGGCTGTCATTACCAGTGTACCAGTGCTGGGGATGAGCAAGGATGAGAGAGGCAGATCTCTCTCTCTCTCTCTCTCTCTCTCTCTCTCTCTCTCTCTCTCTCTCTCTCTCTCTCTCTCTCCCCCCCCCTCTCCCTCTCCCTCCCCCCCTCCCTCTCCCTCCCCCCCCTTCTCTCGTCAGTAGTAGGGCTTGAACTCTGGGCCTGGGCACTGTCCCTCAACTCTTCAGCTCAAAGCAAGCACTCCACCACTTGAGCCACAGTTCTACTTCTGGTTTTCTGAGTGGTTTATTGGAGATAAGAGTCTCACTGACATTTCCTGCCCAGGCTGGCTTTGAACCGCTGTCCTCAGATCTCAGCTTCCTGAGCAGCTAGGATGACAGGCGTGAGCCACCAGCGCCCAGCTCATAGGTCTCTCCTTAACAAACTGTTTGCAGAGCTTTTGACTAAATACCAAGAGATGGTATTACCCCACCACAGGAATTTCTACCTTTATTTTTTCTTTTAATTTCCCTCCCCCTCTCTCGCCTTTTTAAGCCATTACTGGGGTTTGAACTCAGGAGCTCTCATTTGTTCAGCTTGCTTGCTTAGCTGGTGCTCTTACCACTAGAGCCATGCCTCTAGCCTCCTCCCCTCCCCCTTTTTATTAGCATATATTCTCTCATTACGACATTTTCATACATTCTACAATGTACCTCGCCCTCCCTTGGCGACTCTCCATCTTGTTCTTCATAATGCCAGTACTAGTTCCCGTCCCCCTGAACAGCGAGAGGCTCCCCTTTCTCCAGGTCCTCACCAGCATTTGCCTTTCATCTTCACGATGGAAACAGATTTCTAACTAAGGCACTCACTTCCCCAGTGAGGCTGAGCATTGGTTTCTGTACAAATGGCCACGTGTACGTGACGTGTTCTCTCCCGTGCCCTGTCGCATGGCCGCGTGTATCTGTATGGTGCTCCTTCTCCGCATGCTAGGTGCTTGGCTCACTGAGTGTGTGAGTAGAAATGTTTCTAAGGGTGTATTTTTCCTCTTTTCCTGGGTAAAAGTCTTAAGAGTGGATCCTAGGTAGGGCCTACTGGGTTTCCTAAGAAACCTGCAGTCTGTTTTCAAAGTAATGGCTGTACCATTTTACACTCCACCAAAAATATATAAGAATTCCTGTTGCTCCAAATCCTCATCCATGTTTGCTGTTGTCAGCTTTCCTGCGTGTTTCCTTTCTCGTGCTGTTCTGAGTAGAATGAGGAGCTCTTGGGATAGGAGTTGTGTCTGCCAGGGTATCCAGATGGTACACACAGATATCCATGTGGTATACCCATACCACCCCTCGGCTGGCCACTCGGCAGCCAGGCAGCTCTAACGTCACCACAGTGAGCTCCACACGCTACCTCTGTTTCACTTACTGACCCTGTCAGTTTAACTATGCCAGTGGAAATCCCTACAACTAGGCCTTTAAGTTCTCCATTGAATAAGGAAAGACCCCCCCCCCCAACCCCAATCAGGTGCTCAGGTTGCCAAGATACAGGGTAAGAATGGGTCTTCTATATATGAAATTGTAAGGATGAAAGGAATCAGCTAAGTATGTTATTAGTTACTGTTCATCTCTGACGGCGTCTGACTTGTGAGTCAAACTGTTCACAGGAATGCGCATGGAAGAGAAGCATCGTGTGGCTTGGGTTCCGGGCTGCCTGTGTTTGTCCACTGAGTGTGGGAACGCATCCTTCATGTGTAAGGGGGAACTGCCATATGTGACTGAGATGTTTGTAACACAAGATTAAAACAAGACTTCTTGTGTCGTGTGTGTGTGTGTGTGTGTGTGTGTGTGTGTGTGTGTGTGTGTGTGTGTGTGTGTGTGTGTGTGTGTGTGTGTGTGTGTGTGTGTGTGTGTGTGTGTGTGTGTGTGTGTGTGTGTGTGTGTGTGTGTGTGTGTGTGTGTGTGTGTGTGTGTGTGTGTGTGTCTTCACACAGCCAGTGTTGAGCTCATGGTTTGCCCAGGAAAATGCTGAAAGGCTTGAGATCCTGCCCTTGTCACTTAGATGTGGTGTGTGCTCCTCCACCCTCATTAACCCTGATTCGCCCAGGCCTTGCAGTCGCTGGAACAGTAGGACAATCTGTACTTCAGGACAAAGTTGCGTGGCCCAGTGTGGACCTTGGCAGAGAGGTCTCCACCGCTAGCTGGCTTGGTGAACTTTAGACAAATCGCTTCCTTTGCCTTCATGCACGAAGCCACCGAGTTGCTGAAATCCACCCTCCCAGCTGCACCAGTCTAAAGATAGGGTGACTTTAAAATTAGCATAAATTACTGTACTTATAATTACCTTATGACAGGAAAAGGGAGAGGATTGTGTTATTTCTGGGCCCTGTTTCCCGAGTTGTCACTTTCAGGGGAAACAGTAGATCCCATTGCAAACAGGATCCTTGGTTTCCACCCAAACACATGCAGGAAAGCCATCGTCCACCCTTGTGAGCTACTTGAGCATTTTTGTTGCTGGTGTTGTTACAGCTCTCCTTATCGATCAAACGGTGAAACAATTCAAGCTGGCTTCCTTCAGGACAATGGCTCAGGGATGAGCCAGCTTTTCTGTAATTCACAGAAAGGTGGATGTGAGAATTGCATTCAGAGGCAGACCACATGGAGGCCATGAGGCTGAGGGGAGCTAAGCCATAGAGATGTGCAGATAAGATGTCCCAGGCAGCCAGGACGAATTCACCGCAGGCCTGCAGAGATAACCACTGTTCGTTTTATTCTCAGCCATCAACTCTTTAAAGACTGCCAAAGATGATGGCTGATCTGGGACAGATTCACCGCGGACAAGAATAAGACTGATTGTGCTTTGGAAACTTCTTTCTGGGGATAACGCTCAAATCTAGCCTGAAAGCCTAGGGGAAAAGGAACAGAAACTCCAAATTATTTCCCCATAGCTGTTCTCCTCTGCCTGTGACAAGATTGGACGTTCCATCTGCTCTGGATTTTTTTTTTCCCCTGACAGGATCATTAGGCTTGCCTGAAACCATGGCTTCTCAACCTTGGCATGAGCGATAATTAGGACAAGATAATTCTTTGGTGGTAGGAGCTCTCTAGTGCAAGATAACCATCCCTGACCCCTGACAACTGAATGTGTCTCCAGACCTTTTTCAGTCGTAGTTGTATGTTAAATGTTTGAGGAACTGCCTTACTGGGTCTCACAGCATCCGTATCATTTTCCATATCCACCAGCCAATCCCAGGGTTCCAACTTCTCACTTCCTTGCCAGCGTTTTGTTGTTTTCTGGTTTTGCTTTGTTTTCAGAGTGTTTTGTCCATTTTTTATTAGCATTAAGGGAGTTTCGTTCGGCCATGTGCAGATATACATTCAGTGTACTGTGATCACACCCTTCCTCCTCCCGCTCTCCCTCTCCCAAACCAATCTACAAGCTTCCTGCTTCCATGTTCAGGCAGGTCTGTAAAGCATTTTGTCCAAGTTCCCCCTCCTTCCCCCTCCATCTGCCTCCTACACAGCCCGGAAGGACCTAGTTTGCATTCCTATCATTCTGATTTTTAAGTATGTGCACTGCTGAAGGGGTTTTGCTGTGTTTGAGTTTGTTTCTGTAGTAGCTGTCTTGATGGGATGAGGTGGCGTCATTTGTGTGTGTGCATTTTACAATTACCTGGGTATGATGGCTATGCAGATGGCTGTATATTTCATGTGTGCAATTTGATACATTTGCACATATGCTTGGACCAGCGATACAATCAAGATGACAAATATGGCCATCACCTCCAAACTTCCCATTTTGGTTATTACATTTTTGTTAGTAATAACGCTTTGCATAAGATATGCCTCTAATCAGATTTTAAATGCACAATGTTGTTATTAACTACAGGCACTAGTTTATCAACGCATCTCCAGAATGTATTAAAATGCAGATATTAATAAGTGAAGTTATATGTCCTGTATAAACATAAGCATACACCTATATGTATATCATTGTCTGTCTATCTCAGCTGTATATCCTCTAAACAATTCCCCATTCCTCCCTTCCCTTCCCTTCCTGTAATCCTGACAACTGGCTGAGTTGATGGAGCTTGCGTCTTCTCTCTCTCAGCCCTGCATGCTTTCCCACAAGCCCAAGTTCCTTGCACAAGCAGCCTTTCCTCCACCAGCTCTCCCATGCCCCAGCCTAGCACTGCCCTAGAGCACACCTGAATTAACTGGAGCTGCCATCGTGGGCGCAGGGAACAGCCTGGTAGATCAGCCAGAGTCGGTGACCGCCCCGCATGAAGCTCCAGTAAGGGATGTTCCCAAGCAGGCGCATAAGTCTCATCTCTTGGGCAGGCATGAATCTCCACGCTTGATTTAGAAGGGGCATTGGTCATGCCCCACCCAATATTTATGAGTCCATTTGAATCCCACAATAAAACAAGATGCAAACCCTAAGCACTAGGAATGCTTCTCCTGAGCCTCCCTGGTGATGGATAACTCCATTTTCATTGCATCTTAGTACAAAGCGTTTGTGCTCCCACTGGAGGCAGGTGGGGGAAACGTGCGATAAACTAGCCAGGGAGCCCGGGACAAGCAGGGCCAGGACCTGGGCAGACCTCCAGCGGCGTGTGGAAGGGCCCCATGGCACCAGCAGCCCCGGGACTCTGCCTGGTTGAAAGGAAAAGAGGTTTTATGAGCAGAGTCCTCACTGGACTTTGGACTGAGTGGATTTTCTAGCGTTAGATGTGCAGTTAGCAGATTGCATGGATAGAGGGCGCTGTACAAGGTGTCACAAGAAAGCAGGTGTGGAGTTTGGTACGTGACTGATTTAAGAAAAACCTCCTATTCCTCCTCCTGGAAGAGGGGCCACTGCGGGCACTTAGGGGCGCAGTACGCGTAGAGCGAAGTGGCCTCCTTAGGTGACTCTCAGAACCTCTTCATCACCTGTAAGTGGAAGCACCATCATCTCCAAAGAACTCTTGTGAGGCCAGTGCTGGTGGCCCACACCTGTAATCCTAGCTCTGCACAAGACTAAGAGCTGTCAGTTAGAGGTTCAGAGTCAGCCCACACCGGAAGGTCCACGAGACTCCTAACTCCAGTTAGCCACCAAAAAGCTGCAAGTGGAGCCATGAGTCAAGTGGTAGAGCACAAGCCTTTGAGGCTGACCACTGACGTGCACACATTTAATCTTCAGTTGAGAAGATTAAATGAGATAGAGCAGTGCCTTGCAGAATGCCCAGCACATAGTCATCCCAGAGTGGTGGTAATAGTTGGTGTTTGTGGAGCACCAAGTGCCCGGCTTTCTGCTTAGCATTTTAAGGAGGTGCTAGTTTCTAGGGGGGAGACAGAGAAGCTGACAGGCCAGGCGACTCTCTCAAGGTCACATGAATAATAAATACTGAGAGTTGAATTTGTATTCCATGCATACGTTTTAAATTAGTGACACCTGCTCCTATATAATTAATGCGTGGGTGATGGACAAGGACTAATATTACTTTCACTGTGCCATCAGAAGGGAGCTCAGAAATTCACGTTGCTTTACTGTGGATATTGGATATCATTTTCCCTATTTAATGTCCAGTGTAAATGTTTAATTTCTTTTTGATTGGAAGACCTAGACCTCTTGCTTCCCTTCTGGTGAGGGTGTGGTCCTGACTATGAGCCCTCTGGCTCCACATTGCTATCCCCCCCTCTCTTTCTTGCTCGCTCTATCTTTCCTTCTCCCTCTTCTCCCTCTCCCTCTCCCTCATTCTCTTTGTCCCTTCTCTTCCCTCCCTCCCTTTCTTTCTGTCTCTGTCTGTCCCTCTCCCTCTCCCATCCCTTTCTCTTCCCCCTCTCCTCCCCTCCTTTTCTCCCTGTACCCACCCCCTTCACATCATGTTATAAGTGAACTTCTGGAGGATGGCAAAAAGTGAACACCAAGGGTGCTTTGAGCACTCAGATAAGCCCGGGGTGTGACTGGTAGGGGAAAGGTTATAACCTAGTGTTGCAGGATGAATCAGAAGTGGCTCTGTATTTATTCCCTGGCAAGCTGTTTCTTTTCAGATTTGACTTCTTGGTAGATAACCAGATGTGGCTGCGAAGGTCATTTGTATTGGGTTGTCTGGTGGAGCCAGACAGAGACTAAACCTGTTTGTTACAACTGTGTAGGAGGCTGATTGGTGTGGGGCTGTTCTCACGCGTGGAAAAGAGCATTCAAAGTTATCATTTGATGCCAGTGAAACAAGCCTGCAGATTCACTAAAACTGTTTCTGTGATGAACAGAGTTGCAGTCTAATAAAAGGGACACTGCTAGAAAGCTAGCTGTCCGCATCTTTCTGGAAAGACTTGGCCATCTGTTCTACGAGTCTTTAATCCCAATTGCATACATGCCAAGCAACTTCTCCATTCCATTCCCAGTCCTCCACGTTTGCCTTTGGAGAAGAGGCAGGGCTGGTCATGGCGCCTGGACAGCCACAGCGAACTGCGTCTGCCAGAGCCAGAGAACGCGAGTCCCGCCTGAGCGTCGGCTCTCTTTTGGAGGTTCGGGCATAATCAGGTTCCAGAGCCGTGAGGTTGGAGCTCGTTCTCCTGGATTATGCTTAGTGGGTGCCATATTCTGATGGCTCCCTGTCGGTTCAAATCATAATAGAAACATGAATCTAATTTGTACTTTGGAAGGAGACTAAGAGAACGACAGGCTTCAGTGCTAACCAAGATGGCTCCAGAGAGCAAAACAGAAGGCAGGCTGCGGCAGGGCTGAGCTGCAGCTCCGTGTCATGGGCCTGGGGTACTGGCCTTGGGTGGCAGGAGGAGGTGGCGGAGAGAGCCCGGGCAGTCAGACAACCAACGATTGCAGCAGAACCAATGAACTCTAGATTTGAGGTTTAACATACATTGTAAGAGCTTTCGTAAGGAAGAATGGATTCATGTTCGGGGGAAATGAAAAAAACATCTGAAAACATTTAAGGAAATATCGATGTCTGGAAACCCATGGTGTGGTGAGGATGACATTTTTTGTTTTTTTTAAGGTACCTCAAATACATATGTTTTATATACATCTGCAGGTATATGTAAAGGCCTCCTCTGACGATCACTGCATTTCATAGTACTGTTTGGGGCTCATGGGGGCCCCACTAATACATGTCATGTCATTTCATTTGATTCCAACAGCAGTCCTGTGAATTAGACAAGGCTGTGATCTCATGTACAGATGAAGAAACTGAGGCTTAGGGAAATGAAGTAGTACTTGTGTCCAGGCCTTTTTTTTTTTTTTTTGTAGATTCAGCTCCTCCTTTGAGATCCCACTTCTGAAATAGAAAAAAGTCACTTTCTGGAGAGTTTGTGTCAGGAAAGCCAGAGATGAAGACAGAGCTTTTGCACACCATTACAGAGTTACAATAGCTAATGATTATGGAGCTCATTAAATTATATATTCCTATTTTAGGTACTGATATTGTTCATACTGTCCTGGAAAAATAATTTTAAGTTAAAATATTTAACATCCTCTAGAACAAATATTTACCAAAGTATCAGGCATACAAAAGCAAAATATTAAAAATGCATATATTGTAATGTTCTTTATTTTCCCTAGTTCTGAAGACTGTGCTGTTCGCTTTTTTAGTTTAACTTTTTAAATTGGCATACATTAATAACAGTGAGAAGTTCATTATGCTAATCCCAAAGCTGAGTAGTACATCCCTCTACCATATTCTGATATCCCCTCCACCTCTACCAAACACCAATGTTTGGGGGCTTATGTGTGATGCTGTCTGCATATGTGTGCGTGTATATATATATATATATATATATATATATATATATATATATATATATATATATAAAATAAACATATATACACTATCATATAATAGATACATTATATATTATAGACATCATAATGTATTATAATTCATCATTATATATTATACATAATAATGTATTATAATGTATATATATGTATTATATATATGTATTATATATGTATATATGTACATAATATAATGTATATATGTATATGATGTATATATGTATATAATGTATTATAATACATTATATATTATAATGTATACATATGTATTCTATATGTACATATATGTATATATTATAATGTATATGTAATATATATGTATAAATGTATATAATGTATTATAATACATTATGATGCATATAATAATGTATCTATTATATAGTATATATTATGTATATTATATATTGTATTGTTATATATTATATAACATATAATAGGAAATATATAGACATATATGTATTTCTTTCTCCATCTTCTTTACCCTTCAGTTTCCTTCCCTTCCTCCTCCTGCTGGTCTTGTCATACCTGTCCTACTATTTTCCTGTCATCATCATCATCATCACCACCACTATCACCTCCACCACCATTATTTAGGTCTAGACTCCATGAAATAAAATTGCCATTCACACGAACAAATAATTTTTAAAAAGGCATTTAAAAAATCGGCAATCATTAATACAAGGGGTTGATTGTAAAAGCTGCCTGCCTGCATGTGGCACACTCTCGCTGCCCCTCACCCTCCACCAGTTCCCGGGGTTCGTCCTGTGCACATCATCTGCCTCAGCCCTCCTGTCTGTGTAGCCTCCCTTTGAAAAGCCAGCTTTGAAACCATACATCATATAAATGAGCAACATGGAGAGCCAGAAGTCCATTTTTTAACCTAACAGCTTTTCTTAGTCTACAAGAAAAAAAAAATTATGTCACTACTGACTTTGTAAAATGAGACAGGGATTCAGTTGGAACCATCGATCACCAATGTAATGGAGAAGGAAGAAACTCCAAGGAGACTCGAGGTAGATCGTCATGGCTGCCAGGCAGCTCAGCCCTAGCATTGGACGCTCTTGAGACACAGGGGTTGGTTTTCATGGAGGCTTGGATGTCAGGACCCTACAGAGTCTACCCGAATTCTTCAGGTCTCCACCGTGACTGCAGGGAACGCACTGGGACCGGCAGCCTGAAGCAGTGGCCAGTCGGCGCTCCACTCCCTGTTGCTTTGCCAGGGTATCTGGGAACAGCCATTTTGCAGAATTTAGCTATTTTCAGCTTGCAGAGACAATTTAAGGGAAATTGATGATTATCTACATGCAATTGTTCAAATCTCTCACAACATGCAATCTAACTGCTGAAGTATTTATAGAAATGATGAAACCTACTTTCTTTCTCTGGGACATTAAAAAAAAGAGATGCTAGTATTTTTTTTAAGAAGGCAAATGGTACTTTTCATTCAAATATGATTTAATGTGAAAAGCAGTTTGATTTGCTATTAAAAATATCAGTTGGTATATTATTTGTACAAAAGCTAATACAAATTTGTGGACTAAAGTATGTAGCTTGCATCATCACGTAGAGACAATTGCATTTGCTTTCAAATGGCAAGCTATTAAAGCACTGTTATTACAAATGGTAAAGCAATAGAATGAAGAGTTTAGGTAAACATGCTTTGAGCTAACATTATAAATTTCCAAAATGATATCATTTGAAGAGGCTGACAAGAACTTCGACTTCAGCTCATGCTGTGTCATTAACGATGCTTTTAATTACGAGAAATATTAACTCCAGCTAACTATAAAGGAAATTATGGGTCTTGTATAACGAAGTCAGTGGCCAGGCGGGAATTGCGGTGGTGGAGTTGGGGGTTCACACAGCAGGCAGGGGGAGTGTTCCCTTCCAGCTCTGCGCTCAGTTCCAACAGCCCTATTGCCGCCAGTTCCCTGCCACAGTAAAGGCTGCTTGCAGTGTGGAATAGAAGTTCTCTCCTCATCATGATGGACAGTGTCTTTCTCTGGCCTTCTGATTGCTGAAGTATTCAAGGACCTGCCACGCGCTATAAAATCGGCCTCGGGACTTGTGGGATGGAGCCAGTGAACTGTGGGTCTCAAGGGGAGAGAGTAGCCAGTGAACAGACAAGGGAGGAGATGGCTCGTGGTAGGGCGTATAGCAGGCTGCCGATGCTGAGCACGCCTCTAGTGTTGGGTCCCCCTCCAGACACCTTGTCTCTCCTGCAGACGTGCATTCCCAACACAGCCATGAGCACTCTTTGGTCTTCATCCAGGCCCAGCTCCAGGACCTCGGGCTCTGGGCAGTCCTTCCCTGCAGATCTGCATTGTTTGTTGACACAAGGCCTGGGAGGAAGTTGGGTTTCGTGGGGCCTAATATTTTCACAATTTGGGGAAAATTAAGACAAACAACACAGGAAAAAATATTACTAAGCTATCAGTACAAGGTTAGACATGTCATGAGAATTTATTTAGAATGAGAAGATAGTCTTAAAGTAATGTAAAACCTTAAAAAGCGAATCCCACAAACAGCAAACTCGAGAGAAATATTAATAAGTAATTAATACATGTGATCACTGACTTCCTGACCCTTTCTCTTTTCCTGCATTTGGGATGTAGCCTTTTTAAAAACCTGCTTCTGTGATGATAAATTCATAATTTAAACTACTCTGGAAAGCATAGAAAGATGTTACAGTGTTGGCTGTAATACTGATAGTTTAGTACATTTCCTTTTATTTCACACCTGGTTTTCTAATTTTTTTTGTCAGTCATGGGGCTTCATCTCGGGCCTGGGTGCTGTCGCTGAGCTCTTCAGTGAGCGCTCTTCAGTGAGCACTCTTCCACTTGAGCCACAGTGCCACTTCCAGTTTTCTGGCGGTTTACTAGAAATAAGAGTCTCATAGATTTTCCTGCATGGGCTGGCATTGAACTTTGATCCTCAGTTCTCAGCCTCCTGAGTAGCTAGGATTACAGACGTGACCCACTGGCGCCCGGCTTGGTTTTCTAATGAGCTTCCCATTCATGTAGGAGGATGCCATTTCTTTGACCTCAAAATCCTTCCAGATTTCAGTCTCCATAGATGCTGATCTAGTCTAGCCCATGGCTCCTCCCTCTGCCCCCTCACATCCTTGGCCTGAACATCTGAGGGTGAGTCTTGGGCTGGGCTGTCTTGTTCTCCAAGAAATGAGGAGAGTAGCCTTCCTTTCAGATTTTTCTCCTTTGGGCTAAAACTCCACTCCAAATTGTAGGGATGTTCAACAGAGGTGGTATGCCCTGGACAGATGCAGAGACATCGAACACAATTGCTTATTACATAATGTATATTCTTGGTATCTAAAACTGTGTGAACATCTACTTTTGTGAGCCATAATTTGTCTACTTTGTCTTCTTTCCTCTTTGGGGGAAAAATAATCTCTTTTTATCAATTTCATGGTGATTCATTCTTTGCCAGTCACATTAGATGTATCAGCGGCAGAAACTAATATACTATGAATGTTGAAAACTGAACTTGGAAAATGGTTTGCTTCTCAGAATATCCCAACCTAATTTCTGTCAGAAAAATAGAAAATCAATTTGGGCCAAGATGGAATGAAAATTTCTAATGGGCACTGATATATAATAAGTGCTTCACTGAATCTGCTAGAAATGAGCAAATGACTGGCAAATCAGAGATTCTCTTCCTGACGACATTTGTGGGTGTTTCTGTGCCCCCAGGGTTGTGGGTGACTTCCAGGGCCTGCCTTCTTCGGGCATGCCAATCCTGGGTGACTTCCGGAACCTGCCTTCCTCGGGCATGCCCGCAGACCACCCGAGGGCCCTCCCCATCCCTTAGATTCTCTTCTCTCCTTTTCCAGATTCAAGTGAATTATCTTTCATTCACTACTACATTCATATCTCACAGTTCTCTGAGTCTTCTCCTTATCCCAAGACAGTTACGGCTCCTCTACCCATTCCTCTCTCTCATTCTTGAAGTTCCAGTTGAAAGATTGCATACATCTCCAGAAATGATGTCACATGGTGTAGATGAAGGATCACTAGATGGAAAGTAGACTCTCTGGCCTAGACCTCTAAGGTGATATGGAGAAGGTTACGTATTCTGCCGTTGATGGCTGTAGCTCTCTAAAGACGCATGTAGGTCCATTTAGTCTAGGATGATTTTCTGTCTGCCTGATCTGGTCGTTGCTGAAAGTAGAGTGAGAAAACTCCATACCAATATCATCTCAGCCTCTCTCTCCTTGTAAGCCTACTGATATTTGCTTTACATATTTGGATGCTGTAATATTTGATCCATCAATATTTATAATCATTAGTTCCCCTTGTCAAAATGAACTCTATATCAGCTTTTTACTGCTTTTGACTTACTGGTTTTTATTGGTTTTGATTTAAAATCCATTTAATCTGATATGAGTATGGCTACTCATGCTTTCTTTTTGGTTTCCACTTGAATGCAATCCCTTAGTTCATCCACTTTCAGTTATGTGTTCTTTGAGGTAAAGCAAATTGTTACATGGAATTAGGCCTTTACAAAACATACACTTAAAGCCGGGTGCTGGTGGCTCATGTCTGTAATCCTAGCTCCTCAAGAATTGCAGTTCAAAGCCAGCTCTGGTAGGGAAGTCTGTGAGACTCTTAACCTCCAATTAGCCACCAGAAAATCAGAAGTTGAACTGTAGTTCAAAGTGGTAGAGTGCTAGCCTTGAGCAAAAGAACTCAGGGACAGAGCCCAGGTCCTGAGTCCAAGCCCCATGGCCAGAAAAGAAAATGCATTTAGTTACTCTAATTCTGTTCTTAAGAAAATCTTTTAAGCCAGGCATCAGTGGCTCATGCCTGTAATCCTAGCTACTCAGGAGGCTGAGATCTGAGGATCTCAGTTCAAAGCCATCCAGGCAGGAAAGTCCATGAGACTCTTTCTTATCTTCAATAAACCACCAGAAAACCAGAAGTGGTGCTGTGGCTCAAGTGGTAGAGCCCTAGCCTTGAGCTGAAGAGCTGAGGGACAGCACCCAGGCCCAGAGTTCAAGCCCCATGAACGACAAAAAAAAATCTTTTAATCATAAACTAGTTGTATAAAATGGATTAATTGTTATATTTGCAACTTGCATATAATCTGCTTTGGTCAAATTTACCCCCTTTCATAACCAACCTTCCTCATCCCCCATCTTTTAAGTTTTAGTGGGTTTTGTTATGGTATTTCATATATAAAAATTAAGTGCATTTCTATAATGTTAGCCCTCTGTCTTCTCTGCTTCCTCCTTACTTTTCTTAACTGGAGAATTTAATCCCCTGTACCTAATTAAAGATATTTACAGTTGTATTATAGCTATTTTGTAATTTGATTTCTAATTCTAGTTTTGTTGAGTTTCTTTCCTTGTGGTTAAGTGATATATTCTAGTACTGTATGTTGACTCCTTGCTTTTTTGTCTGTTACAGATTTTTGCTTTATCGTGATGCTGCTTACCAAAATATCTTTAACATTTTTTCTTGGTGAAATTCGTATTTGAACTCTCAGTGCCTTGCAGTTGCTACACTGAGCCACACCTCCAGCTCAACTTTTTGCTGATTACTTTTGGAGATGGAGTCTAATGAACTTTTCTGCTTGGGCCGGCCTTGAGCTGTGATCTTTCAGATGTCAGCATCCTGAGTAGTTAGGATTATAGGCATGAGCCACTGATGGCCAGCTCACAATATTTTTTTGATTCTAACAAACTAAAGTGATAGCAACATGCTCATAAGAGGGAAAAAAAATCAAAGGGATTACACTGTATTTCCATATGTGCGTTGTATTTCTTCCCGCAGTTGAAAATTGTAAATGTACTCCATTTGCCAGTAGACTTTGGTGCAAGGGAAGTTGCGGCCATTGTGATCTTTTTTTCTACACCACGAAAAATTCTGTATCAGAATTGAACATTTCACTTTCTTATCACTTGTGTGTTCCCTCGAGTAGGACTTCCCATTTCCCTCCAGAGCGTTCTCTTTGTATTCATGGCTTGTTTACCTGGTGCAGTAGCCCTAGCTCCTGGCCTCTACAAAGAATCTTCTGCACTGAGCTTAATCATATATAGCTCTTGGCTTCAAGAGAGGTGAGGCTCTTACTTTCACTTGACTACCTAAGGACAGTTATGGGGTTCTTAATTTGCCTAATTTCAAAGAATTAGGAGTTCAGAAGAGAAAGAGGCAGGTGGGAAGGGTTAGTGATGGGGGGGGGAACAGAACATTCTTTTATCAGTTGAGTTCATTGCCTTATGACATGGCGCCCCGACTTACCACGGCAAGTTGAAAGGTCACTAACATTTCACACATGCATACATCGTTGTACAATTGATAAACACTAAAGAAAATGAATGAGAGGCATGTAGAACAGGTTTTGCTGGGGGAAGGTATGAGAGGGAGAGGGAGGGTGAACAGAGAGGTTGAAAATGGTCAAAGTACTTTATATACATGTATGACAATAGAACAATGGAATCTGTTCAGATTTCTTGAAGAATGGGGGGAAGGGAAATGAGGGAGAGTCGTAGAGGGGGTGAATTTCATCAGGCCTCGTTGTATGCTTGTATAGAAAGGTCGCAACTATAGAAAGGTCTCAACGAGCCCTCCGTGACCACTAATATATGCTAATGAAAGCTCAGTTAAAAAAGACTACTGGTAATAGATCACCATAACAGATATAATAATGATAGAAAATACAAAATACCCAGAGGAGTGCTTCAATGTGACAAGCATACAAAGAGCCCATGCAGTTGGGAAAATGGTACTGATAGCAGACTTGCTGGCCACACACCTTCCATTTATTTACAAAACAAATGCCACATGTCTGCAAAAGCAGGAAAGGGAATCACAAAAGCATCGAATGTGGCTTGTCTCTTCTGCTCATGTACTCATACATGTGGTAATGTTTAATTCCAAAACCAGGCCTCTTAAGACATTAACGCCAGCAGTGATGGAAGTGAATCCTGTTACGCTTGGATTTGGAGTCGGCCAAGCCTGCGTGGGTTGGGCGTGGTGGTGAGCGCCCCTTCCGTCCTCCCTCCAGGGTCTGAAATGACAAGTAGCTTCTTCTTGTTACTGAAATGAAAACCTAGCGCAAGTCCAGAGTGCTGATTCCGGTGTGAGATTTCCCTTCACTGTTCCTCTCACACTAGTGGCATGAATTGAAGCGTGGTCTGGGAGCAGCCTCTGTCCCCATGTCCCCACTCTCCCTGCCCTGCCGTCTTTCCTGCCGCTCTCCCCTGGAGTCAAGCCTTGCCTCTCCTCAGGATCTTCATCCTCACGTCCAAGTTCTGTGCTGCCGCATTCACCCTCCTCCCGCATGTCCCCAGTGTGTCTCTTTCCGGGACGGCCATGCCAGTAGTGCCCAGAGTCCTGTGCTGTTTGTCACAAAATCTGTGCTCTTCAGTCTGATGGCAGACCCAGCTTCACAGAGAGGAGGAGGGAAAGAACCCTAGGTAGACACATGCACTAGTTTGTTTTTTTTTGGGGGGGGGGGTCGGTCGTGGGGCTTGAACTCTAGGCCTGGACGCTGTCCCTCAGCTCTTCAGCTCAAGGCTAGGGCTCTACCCCTTGAGCCACAGCACCATTTCCACCTTTTTCTGCTTATGTGGTGCTGAGGAATCGAACCCAGGGCCTCGTGCATGCGAGGCAAGCGCTCTACCCCTGAGCCACCTTCCCAGCCCGACACACGCACTATTATTGGGTTGTTGGGTTTTTTATCTTTCACTGTTGCTGTGGACTGCTGCTTTTCTGCCCCTTCCCCCAGCCATCCTGACAATACAGTTTCCTTTCACAGTGGCTCGAGCAAGTCACTGGCGAGCACTCTCGCTGATCTGTAGACCTCTGACCTTCTTTCTATAAATGGAGTCGGGATAGCTCTGGTCACAGGGGTGAGATGGTTGGAGCCAGAACAATGGAGTTAGACGCCTGACACCTCTGGTGACTTAACCTTTTAAAAAGTATTATATGTAAGTCGTTGTACAAAGGGATTCTAATGAGCGAAGCAGTTTTTGAATATCAAACTGCCACCCCCTTTCAACACGCTCAGAGCTGATGTAGACGCTCTGATGGCGGCCAGGGGTCGGGCCCCCGCCTGTCCTTCCACCTGAACTGGCCAGGTGGCCGGGCCAGCCTGCCCTCGGCCTGCCCGGCCACTCCCACCTGCCCTCACCGCACCAAGGAGGAGGAGCAGTTTCTCTCCCTGCCCTGAAAGCCAAAGTACACAGAAACTGCCCTGTCAGCCCTCAGGGACCAGAGCCCTTTTATCCTGTTCCTAGACATTAACATTTCAAAATGCAGAAGGCTGGATGGCTTTGTTAATAAAGGTCAGGAGAAGAGCATGTTGACTCTAATCAGCCCTCTGAAATAATCTCTCCGGTCAGGCCACTCCAGCCGGGGCAGCCTAGAAAAGCCATGCCACGTGATGACAGGACACTTCAAATCCTGTCTGATTACCCGGAGTCTACAGTGCCTTCCTCCAGTCTGCACTGATTTGGGCCCTGTTTCCGCCACGGGCTTATCAGGTGAGAAGATGTCCAGTTCATTTTGCACATAGTGTCCAGTGAGGACCACTATTGCATTTGTTCACACTATCTTCTTCTTGGAGTCCATTTCATAAGGTAGTATTTCATAGGATCATATGCACATAGCTGTTGAGCCTTTGCTCCTATGCATATGATATTGTATCATCTGTAAGGAAATGGAAAGACTTGGAAAAAATATATTAAACAAAGGAAGCCAGATCCAAAGAAACCCAGGTGGCATGGCCCCACAACCAACCACAACAACAAAAAGAAAATGCACATGGAAGGTAGGAGGTATGGCTAGGTGGTGGAGTACTTGCCCAGCACGCCCCTCATTCAATGCGAAGGACATAGGGGGCAGGACCTACTATGAGCGTAGGATCTCCTGGCCGCTGGTGGTAAATTGGCCATCTCAGCAAGATGCTCCAAGAGGGGAAGCTCTAGCCGCCCGCACTAGGAAGCTGTGGGCTCCAGCTAAATGCTGAGAGGGAACTTGAGTTATACCAAAGGTCTCTCTGAAGTCCAGATGTAACTCAGAAGACGTGATCGTATCTAGCTGTCCTCTTTGACATCTCTGTTCCTCCTGCCCCTAGGCAGGCGCCCTGCTTGGCATAGAAGTGATCCGAAAACATGGGTATTAAGTTTTCTGAGAATAATCAGATGCTCCCAAGGGCAGAAATTGCCCAACGGGACACGGCTCTAAAGCTCTCGGGGGCCAACGGAAGGAGCCGGCAAAAGCAAGACATGCCTGCAGCAAAGACTGAGGAGAGCGGATGAGCCCTGACTCCCCTTACCCTGTATCAGCTGTGTCCTGAGGGCTACACACAGCCCAGCAGCCTTTCCTTGGGGCTCTTTGGTGCTCAGGACATTGTTTGTTAAAACCCTCATGCGGCAAAGTGAGGCGTGTATTGCTTTTTGCCAAGAACAAATACTAACCTACGACTTTTATAGGAGTAATTTTGTCCTTTGAGAGCATGGATGTCATCCTTGAGAGAGAGATATATAAATCATCTCCACTCGAGTCGTGGGCTAATGCTGGGTGCCTTCAGTTATCACCACTCTTCAAAGAGGACTATCATCAGATACTATCCACTTGCCTTATTTTTATCTGTATTTGTTTCTAAAGAGCTGATGGAATTCTTCCTTAGGTTCACAGCCCAGCTGTTCTCCATTCTCAGGATAAGCTGGGAGCAGTTATGGAAGACAGTCTGGAAATAACAGGCAAAGGGAAAGGTACATACAGTTATCAGTGGGCCTTTCCACAGTTTTAACTTAATTTTACTACAGCACTGGTGTTGGTATGTTGATCTGTTTTTTAATGAGTAGCTGAAGCACTGAAAAGAAAGAAATTAAGAAAAGAAGGAGGAAAGGAGGGAAGGAAGGAAAAGAGAAGGTAAGGGAATAGAAATCTAACTTGTGGTATTAACACCCCTTGTGCAACTACTTAAAAATAAATAGTAAAAAACAAAGAAATGAAATTAAGTTAGAGAAGGTGTAGTGTGCGAAATTCAATGACCCCTGTGGCACATGTCTGTATTTCCCTGTGCTTGAGTGTGGGTGAGCCTTGAAATTCTACGGGGCATCACTTTCGTAATGACAGGGCAAAAGGGTTGCTCAGGTGTAGTTACAGTTCCTCATCAGTTGACTTAGAGCTCATCAAAAGGACTCTGTCCAGTGGTCTATGTATCTGAGTTGTTTGTATCTACGTGGAGAAGGGAAGGAATCTGCAGAGGGATTGCTCGGTGGATCACTTTGGAAATTTTCCACATGCGCAGGGACATGAGTGGCCTGAGGAGTGGGGATCATTTCCAGCAACATAGGAGCCCCAGGCCGATAGCCAACCATCCCGTGTGCTTGAAAGGCCCAGCTCCAGACAGGAAATCAGCCAGCAGACGGCTCCTAGCAGGGAGGCCAGCCTCAGCGGTTCTGCACTTCTGGGCTGAAGCAAGTAGGAGAAAATTAACAAGTATTGTTTCACCCTTCTTAGTTCGTGTTTATTGGTTACTTTGCAATAGAAAGTGAACAGCAGAGGAGATGAACTACCACTTAAATCAGAGACTGGACCCACTGCCTTGAGAGTCGGGCGATTAGACTCCACAGCGTTGATGGAGAGCAGTTCCGTGCTGAGCCCTGGTCTAGGCAGTGGGTTTACAGGACAGTCTAGGCTGGACAGGAAATCGGTAGGGACTCATGGTTTAGCACAGAGGCCAAACCCACAGGCGGTAGAGATGGAGCCGGATGACCTATGGCTCAGCCCAGATGTAGCAGGCACACGTGACACCGCAGCTGGACCATTTCCCCTAGGCATCTCTGTTGAGCTGGGGTGATCTGCCCAGAGACTCCATAAACATCCGTCCGCACCACACCAGACGCGTTCCAGGCCGTCTCTGTGTGTCCTGCATGCCAAAGCCAAGACCTCGGATGGCCGCCAATTCCTTTTCACTTCATTTAATCCTTGATTCACTCAGCAAACATTCCCTGGGCCGTTCCCCTCTCCAGACACGGGCAGGGCCGGCGGCCACACCGATTCCCTCCTGTGGCTGGCAGATCCCGCTTTTTCAGAAGGATGAAAAGGTAAAATCAGAGGCAGGAAGAGGCCAGAAAACATCAAAGGCTTTTCCAGAATATTCTGGAACTCTCTATGCCCAGAGGACCCTGGGGCTTTTTTTGATGATTAGCTGTCAGCCTGCAGCAGTAGGAATGGAAAACTATGCAGGTTAGCAGAACCACGGTGCCCCGCTTAATTGGGTGCCCAGGGCCTAGTTGTTGTGCCTCGTTAGTCCTAATTGTGTAATGGCTTCTTCTCATCATCAAAATCTAGCACGAGGACATCATAACAGCCAAACATCTCAAGGGGCATCTCAGAAAGAGCTGAGTTTTTCCTGCACACAGACCTCACATTCCCTCTCAGGGACCCGAGCTCTTCAGTCTATTTATTGTAAAGAATAAGAATTTCATGCCGGGCACAGGTGGCTCACGCCTGTCATCCTAGCTACTCTGGAGGCTGAGATCTGAGGATCGTGGTTCGAAGTCAGCCTGGAAAGGTCTGTGAGACTCTCTTATCTCCAATAAACTGTTCAGAAAAAGGCAGAAATGGTGCTGTGGCTCAACTAGTAGAGTGCCACTCTGGACAGAGCTCAGGCCCAGAGTTCAAACCCCAGAACCAACAAAAAAAATCAGGATAGTGCTTTATATCTGACTACATGATTTCATGGTGTCTGAGTCAGCTCTAGGATCAGGGAGCAGACTGGTCAGGTCTGGTGGGGGCTCTTCAGGTCACAGAGTGCTGACTTGTGCTGTGGTCCCGTGTTAACCCATGAAGATGTCCTCCACCAGTAGGGCCACCTCGAACCTTCATCACGTCCTTGTCCCTCTCTGTAGGACAGGCATGATGGGGATTAGAACACCCAGGCTGCTGGTAGCCCCCCTTTCACGCACAGTGACGGGGGCTCCCTGTTGGATGCAGGGCCAGTGGCAGACATTACTATTCAATCGCAGTGCACCATGGTCGATCCCAGAGAAAGCTTCCAATCCCTTTTCCATACGAAGCCACTCCTAATTCATAAGATTAGTGGAAGATTTGCCATTATTTTGGCCAGAGGATGAGAAACAACCTGCTTTGTGCCGTCCTTGTCTCTGTGTCTCTCACTGGGTCGTCCTGCTGCTTGAAGCTAGGCTGAATACCCGCAGATCTTAAGCTATTAGGAAAAATGTCACAGTCTTGGATTTGGGTCACTAAAGCTGTGCCATCTATCTCCTCCCCTTCCTTCCTCTTCTCCTCTCTTTCCAACTGAGTGATGAGTGGGAATTATGCTCTTGGCCTCTGTGCATTTGTTTTCTCCTTGTCTGGGTTTGAGTCATGCCCTTCCGCCCGGGTTATCGTTTGTTCTTCTCCCCACGGTTCCTGTCCTCCTATGACTTTAAAAAAAAATCTAATCTTACAAAGTTTAAAGGAGACTGAGGGAATGTTTTCTCTTTTGGTTGTTAATACAGAGAATCGCTGCCAAGCATGCGGGTTCCTTTGGCTCAGCGTCTCTTAATTTATCACTGCACATTATTGCCACCTGCTGCCTCGGGTTATTGTATATGCCACCGCCTCCCTGCTGTCCCCGAGATGCTTGACAAATAGTATTCCTGCCAGTGGAATCTCATACCTGGTAGGGAAATGCTCCCCCCTGCTTCACAGCCTCTTCCCTGGAAGCCCAGGTTGGGCCTGTGTCTCCCCCTCCTATCCCTGAGACGTTGGGGGGAGTACTGGGAAGGGCCCTCAGTAACCACAATGACCTCGATGACCCTCGAGCTCAAAGGCGCCGACGAATGGACTGATACTTTCCGCTGCTTTTAGGAGAGAGACTTCAGATCAGCGCTTTCCGCTCACTGTCATTTCACGCTGAAGGAGGCACTCATCTGATTGGTCACTTCACATGGCCTCATTGCCCAGTGAGGCTGGGAGATGCTTCAGAGCCTCAAGAAGCCCAGTGGGCAGGAGACACTGTCGGATTCCATCTCTCCTAGTGGGCGTCTTTCTTGGATAATGCATGCTGGGAAGTGGGGTGGGATAGGAAGTAATGATGGCCTCTTTGGTTTGAGATCACTTGGGCGCAAACAAGTCATAGCAAATGTCCGGGAGCAGCGTGCATGGCCGGGGCTCTGTAAGAGGACCTCCGGCCTAGACCCCACAGATCTGCAGCAGTAATCTTTCCCACATTTTGTTTAACCTCTTGATCTCTAGTTCCACCCAGCCGCCTGAGAGTGACGTCGTTTCGCTCTTCTTCATGGCTGACTAATACTTCACTGTGGGTACCCGGCACATTTTCTTCATCCGTCCCTTGGTTGGTAGGCACCTGGTCTGATTGTGCATCTTACTCTTGCTTTCCTGGATGGGGAGGGGAACAAGAAAAGGTAGTTGAGGTGCACACGACCGAAGCATATCTTAGGCATGTACGGGACGATCACAGTGAGGTCACTCACTTTGTACAACTAGCAGATGCGCGTGTAAACAAAGCTCCTGTTCTCCCACCTTGCCTTCCTTCTGCACATCACCAAAACGACCCTCTGGGAAAAAATAAACAAACAAAGAACATCCAGAGCTCCGGGAAGGGGAGGAGAGAAGCGATCTCACTGCAGGGAGAGTGCCACGCCCTTTGAGAGAAGTCAGACTCTGGTTAGGCGTCGGCATCCATGTTGGCTGTGTTGAGCAGGAAACTGAGCAGGAGTTCTGGGGTGGGGATAGTAGTTACACACATTAAAAATGGAAGAGCGTGGCATAGCAGATAGCGTCTTGTAGGTTGCCACAGTCTGAATCATCCAGGAAGTGCCTGTGCCGTCTTCTCCCAAGGTGAAGCTTCTAGATCTGCCTTTGGACCAGGATCGTGAGCCACGGAGCCCCCTGGGGCAGGCTGGCCTGTTCCCATCTCTAGGCAAGGCCAAAAAGTGCTGCTTGGAGCCCGTCCCATCTCTCCTGCCAGGGCTCAGCCTGATGAAGAGGCATGCCCACGCACCCTAGTGGAAGGAGCCCGTGTTCTTCGCCATTTGATTGGAAGCCATCAGGGCCAGCTGTCAGCCCCAAAGCAGGGGAAGCCAAAAGCCGAGGGGCGCTAGAGCAACTTGCCCGGCAGCAACGGGAGCAAAGGTCAGACCTGGGAGTGTCCAGTGAGGCCGAGCCGGGCAGGAGGAGGCAGGCAGCCGGGGTCTGCAGCAGGGTCCGTTCTGCAGGAGACATCTGATGGGCGCAGTGTGTGGGTGCCGGGGCTTGGACTCACATCCAAGGGCAGGCAGAACCCACGAGGGGTCAGGACAGAGCTTCGCCTGGCTGGGGAAGTCATTTCCGGTGTGGAACATCACACAGCCAAGGCCGCCCTCGTGGTGTTTGGGGACCTCCCGCCGCCCTGCTTCTGCAGATCTCCGAGCTAATGTGCGCTTGCCCTTGAGGAGCTGGCCCACATCAGGCTATCAAGGGAGGTCAGGCCATCTGTAGGAAACCCAGGCGGAGCCCATGCGCTGGCAGAGGAGCACCTCCCACAAACGCAAGGTACTTGTGCTGCTCCAAGCAGGGTGAGCCGACCGTCCGCCTCCGTCGCCCTTCGGGTCTAAGCATTCGCATTCCTAAGTGCTCTTTGTGGCGAGAACATTTCAGATTTCTCTGGGATGAGCTTTGGAATAAGCATTCATCCCGAGTTATCCTAGAAGCAAATCTGAAGGTAGCGTTGAAGGTCCAAAGGACAGGAAGTTCCGGAGCATCTTCCTGTCTCCCTCCTGCACTCGGCACCACTTCCTGAGTGGCCCTGTGCCCGGTGACCTCTTCCCCAGGAAGCACACTCCTCCAGACAAGCTTGGCCACGTCCGCCGGCATGCCGCCCAGGCTTCCAGCTTTCCAGAGATCTGCAGCCCCGACCCGCTTCTAAGTTGAGAATATACACCGGAGAATGCATTTAAGGAGTTTAAAATTGCATGCACACCGCAAGTGCGCCAGATAGTCAAGTCTAGTGTGCATGATGGATTTTTTTCCTTCCTTTTTTTTTTTTTTATTGTGAAAATACCATACAGAGGGGTTACAATTACATGGGCAAGGTAATGAGTACATTTCTCATCAAGCATTGTTGCCTCCTCCTTTGTTTCCCCTTACCATCCCTTCCCCTATCCACCCCCTCACCCCCACCCCCCCCAACCACCACCTCCCCCCACCCACCATCCCCCACCCCGCCAAAGTTGTAAAGTTCGTTTTTCACTCATTGTTGCAATGGGTCCACCTATAACCCTATTTAAATGATTTGTTTTTTCTTCCCCTCCACAAATTATATCAACATCAAATACAGTGAAAGCAGGGCTTATACCATGGGGGAGGTACATACAAAGCAACAAAGAAATATCTTATAAATATGTTGGAAACAATCCAAAGAAAGAAAAAAACATTTGAATCCTTATCTTGGAGCTCATTTCACCTAACATCAACTTATCTGACCTTTTCTGTTTGTCTCAGACATATACTAGTTATTGCAAATAAGGGAAACCATGGGACCTATGTTTCTTTGGGCCTGGCTTACTTCACTTAATATAATTTTTTCCCTTTTCATTTCCTAACAAATGGGGCAATGTCATTCTTTCTGATGGAGGCATAGAATTCCACTGTGTATATATACCACATTTTCTTGATCCATTCATCTACTGAGGGGCATCTGTGTTGGTTCCATATCTTAGCTATGACAAATAATTCTGCTGTAAACATAGTCGTGCTGGTAGCTTTAGTGTGGTCTTGTTTGTGATCATTTGGGTAAATGCCCAAAAGTGGGATTGCTGGGTCATAGAGGAGCTCTATGCTCTATGTGGAGTCTTTTGAGGAACCTCCATACTGCTTTCCAAAGTGGTGGAACAAGTTTATACTCCCACCAACAATGCAGTAAGGTTTTCTTCTGTCCACATCCCCTCCAGCATCTGTTGTTATTAGAGTTCTTGATTTTAGCCATTCTAACTGGGATGAGGTGCTATCTCAATGTTGTTTTGATTTGCATTTCTTTTATGGCGAGGGAGGTTGAGCGTTTCTTCATGTGTCTATTGGCCACCCTTCCTTCCTCTTCAAGAAGTTTCTCTTGAAGTCTTTGGCTCACATATTTATTGGGCATGCATGATGGTTCCTGGACCTTTCTTTAGTCTCTGTGCCTAGAAGAGTGTGTTCGTGCAGTGCCCCAGGTGTAGACAAAGGGACTGCACAGGAGGGAGAGGTAGATGGTTCCGCTTCCCACTGTGACAGGCCTCATCCTTGTGAATCTAATGGCCTTGGTGTGCAGTTCCCGTCCCTGACCTTGCCAGTGCTGGCAGGCTTGGTCCCTGACCTTGCCAGAGCTGGCAGGCTTGGTTCCGAACCTTTAGGTAACGGTCTGGGGAATCCAGTCTTCCACGCTGGTCCTGCCAGGGTGCTCGTGACAGCATGCTCCTCTTCATCCTTCCCCTTCTGAATACCCTTCTCTCGCCTGTGTCTGTCAGGACCTACAAGGAGCTCTGTGAGGCGGAGTCCACGTGCCGCCAGCCCTGGGGGCCCGGGAGGCTCTCCACATAACCCCGGGGAGCCATGTTCTCCTCTCCTCTGTTCGGTCTGCTGAGAGACAGCAGGGACGCCAAGGGGAGCCATCTATGATAACAGAATGGCCCGGAATTGAATTCCAGAGCTTATGCGGGAAAGATGGATGCGTGCTGACAGTACCAGGCCCATGTTGCTGAACCTTTCAGATCAGAACCTTTCAATCAGAAAGAAGACCCTAACTGGAAACCTGGAAAAGTGTATGGATAGTTTGAGGAAAAATAGAATAGGGCATCGACCTGCTGGAGCTATGCTAAGTGCCAAGGGTGTGGCAATCAACAAGAAAAAGCGGCCTTTGTCCTATGAGATCCCAGGGCTCCCACAATGGGACAGTGTCTTAGCGCTGAGTGTCCTGGCACATGGCTTCTCAAAAAACAGACAATTAAAGCCAGGTACTGGTGGCTCACGCCTGTAATCTTAGCTAGTCAGGGGGCTGAGATCTGAGAGATAGTGGTTCAAAGCCAGCCCAGGCAGGAGAGTTTGTGAGACTCTTTTTTTCTAATAACCAAGTTCAGATATTGATTTAGTGTTTTCACATAACTAACTCTGTATTTCTTCATAAGTCTGTTTATTGGCCGAGAACTGTATTACACGTCCATCACTTCCCAACCAACACTACCAGTAATTCCATCATTAACATGCTTTTGATACCATCTGAAGTACAGTGGTGAAACCCCTTGGTACAATTAGTACAGGAGGAGAGAAGAGGAAAGAAAGCAAATGCAGAGGGTGGATGAGGAGGAACATGGTCTAAGTACTTTATCTCCAGTGAACCACCAGAAAGACAGAAATGGCGCTGTGGCTCAAAGTGGTAGAGCGCTCACCTTGAGCAGAAGAGCTCAGGGACAGCGCCCAGGCCCTGAGTTCAAACCTTATGACAAATAAGAAAAAAGGACAGTTGTTAATTGAGTTATTCTAGGTCCGGAGTACCTGTCGTGTTCTTTTAGCTTCGTGTCTCTGCTTCGGAACACCTTAACATGGCACTGCCCACCCAGAGTGCGCGCGCACACACACACACACACACACACACACACGCACACACACACGCACGCACGCGCATACCTCCCCTTCTTTATCATGAGTGTCCCACTTGCGGAGGATTCCTGCAATCACGTGCTGTTTAACTTCCTCCTACTGCAAAGTTCTTCCTCCAGAGGGGGGTTTTCCGGTAAAGCAAGAGCAGCAGATGGAAAGGGATCTCTCTCACTTAGAGCTCCGGGTAGAGACAGAGAAGGAAATGGAAGAGAGAGCCTTGTCTTTCTGCCGTCCTCTGGGTGAGGCAGGGCTTGGTGAATCGGGGGGACGTCACCCAGCATCAGTTCTTACAATCAGGCCACCCCTGGGCTGGGCGGACAGAGGGGCACACAAGGGAAAGACAGCTTGCCAGGTGTCCCGAGGTCTCACGTCCATGTTACTGCTACAAGAGACCATCGGAACAGGGTACGCGAGAGCACAAGGCAGCCAGCCCGCAGAACGTATTTGTTACCCAGCAGGGCCCAACGTCAGTGATTTTAACAGCAGGTAGAAATAAGCTCCTTCAGTAAATGAACTCAATTGTAGTGACAAGGCGTTTGGAAACTGGGGAGCCCGCCGCCGGGCAGCCTTCAGTCCCCGGCAGCCATGCCTACGCCCAGCTTCATGTAATTAAAATAGGGGGCCTCCTTCCCAAGGGAGTGAGCCAGAAAGCCAGGGAAAGTGAATTCTCCACAGCGCTCCATCCTTCCTTAATTTGAGAAAATGCTGCTTCAATGGGCAGCATAAATTTGTTTCTAAGGTAATAAAGCTAGTGTCCCCCGCCCGGCCCCTCCTGTCAATAAGAACTCAACACCCCAACCAGGCCCCTGCTCAACACAACCAGACCAGGCAGCGCAGGACCACGCTTAGTCCACGGCTCTGCTCGGACCAGCAGCAAGGGGGCCGGGAGGGAGGGGAACTTGGTGATTTCCAGCCCCAGTGGGGTCCTGGTGTTGGTAAATCACACCCACGTGGGCGCACAGGTCACTCTGTTTAGTTTGTCACACACATTCAGCAATGGTGGGGACAGCCAGTGGAGACAAGGCGTGATTGGCGCTGGGTTCCGTCGGGACAGACTCCAGCAGAGAAAACAGGTGGCTGTGTGCCATCCTCACCAACCGCTCCGGCTTCCTTCCTCGCGCGGGAAATCCACTTTGCCCTGCTGTTCCCCTGCCCTGTAGCAGCTCAGCTCTCCCCTGGAGTCTCCGCGCCTTCCCTCTCCCCAGCTCCAGTGTTTCTCTTCTGAGGCTGCTCCCCTCAGCTGGTCTCTCTGCTCTCTCATCCCAGCTTGCTTTGCGCTTAGGGGTGCATTACTTCTCTTTCCCTCTTCTGAATCATTAGCATAAATGACTTGTACAAAGCAGTTTCCCTGTGATGTTCCATACATGCCTATGGCATACCTTAGGTAGTATATGTAATGTATATATTCACCCCACCCCACAGGACTGTCTCTTAGTCCCTCGAACCACCTCCTCTTCCTTTTGTTTATGCCAGCCCTGGGGCTTGAACTCAGGACTCAGGCACTGTCCTAGAGCTTTATTTGCTTAAGACAAGCACTCTGATCACTTGAGCAATGGCTCCCCTTCTGGCTTTTTGGTGGTTGACTGGAAATAAGAGTCTCACAGACTTCCCTGCTCTGGTGATGCTCAGATCTCAGCCTCCTGAGTAGCCAGGATTGCAGGCGTGAGCCACCAGCTCCCTCCCCTTTGCAAAGAGCTGTGTTCTTTTTAACTGGGTTTTATTGCACTGTTCTCTTGTCTCTGTATAATGTATGTCTATAATATTCACATTCACTACCCCACTGGCCTTCCTTTCCGCTTTCCTACATTACTGTTCCTTAACTCTAAGCCCTTCAAGGGCAGGGGATATGATGATATTTGAATCTCTAACCAGAAAGTGCCTGGACCTCTTTAATCTACTGCTAATGGTGGAAGGGCAGTAGGGTGGAGGAGAGGGAGATGATGTATTCTACCATATTAGTCGAAAGTGCAGGATTTTCTTGTGCAGTCCATATCCTAAACGCCCGGCTCACACCATTCTCATTTGGTAAATACTATTCAAAGCCAAGGCATTAAACCAACTACTTTTTCTGGGAATGTATGTGTATGGGCCTCTCCTGCCATGGAAGGTGAATATGTAGTCTTGGCCCAGGCTCCTCAAGCTAACTGTTAAGAGCCCTTGGTCTGGCTGTTGAAGTGAGTTTTCAACCTCACAAGGCAGAGCTGGCTGGAGTTTCACGGTTGACTTGTGAAATTAAACCTCAGCAGCAACAGAATAAAATTCCCCCAGAAGTTATGCAAATAGATACTGACTGGAAAAAAAAATAAAGGAACTCGGTGAACACATTCATTTCTGAACTCTGAGATGTTTGCAAAATCAGATGCCATTAATAGTATTCTATTTTAGTTTCCCAAAACATAATATAGTTCCTCATTCACCTATCAGAAATAAAATAGAAAGTGACCATATTCAAAACCAATTTCACTGCAGTTGGGTTTCTCTCATCAGCTTATTCAGCTTGCTTGCCTGCCTGCTTGCCTGCTTGCTTGCTTGCTTTTCCTTCCTTCCTTCCTTCCTTCCTTCCTTCCTTCCTTCCTTCCTTCCTTCCTTCCTTCCTTCCTTCCTTCCTTCCTTCCTTCCTTCCTTTCTTCCTTCCTTTCTGGTGTCAGTCATGGGGCTTGAACTCTGGGCCTGGGTGCTGTCCCTCAGCTCTTCAGCTCAAGGCGAGCACTCTACCACTTGAGCCACAGCACCACTTGTGGTTTTCTGATGGTTAATTGGAGATGCATCTCATAGACTTTCCTGCCTGGGCTGGCTTTGAACCTAGATCAAGTTTTCTATAATTAAGTTTTATCCCATGATGCCTTGGGTCAACAAGTGCTTTCTTGAAACTGTTTCTGATCTCAAAAAATAAAAATCTTGGTAACTCTGATGGACCCTGGATAGAGGCTGAGGGTTGTTTAAATAATTGCAGCCATGTAGTCTGAAGCTCGCTCTAGAAAGTATAGATGTGAAACATCAGTAGCTACCCAGTTTAGTCTTTTCTACAAGACTTTGAACCTGGTTTTCATGGAAGACACGGATCCAGCCCGTGGTCCTCTGTGAAAGTACAGTAGGAAATAGAAACCCTTTGTAGATAAGATTTGTGTGCCTGTGGTTCACGTGTGTGTGTATGTGTGTGTGTGTGCGTGTGTGTGCGTGTGTGTGTGTGCACATGTGTATGCCACTACCAGAACTTCAACTCAGAGCCTGAGCACTGTCCCTGAGCTTTTTTGCTCAAAGCTTCGTGAACGTATCAGCCTCTGACTGCCTCCTTGGAAATGCACAGCCTCTGTTGTATTTATTTTACCTCGACACAAGAATCCTTTGACTTAACAATTCAGTCACTTAAGAAACAGACAAAACAAAAATATTTCTACATTCTCTTTTTCTAGAAGACATATCTCTTGGGCAGGATTTTTAGGTATAAAATACACCCTAATGGTTTTTTTTCCCTAAATTATGGTCTGACTTGAAGATGGCTGAGTTAGGAGAGGAGATTGGGACACTGGATTAAGACAGAAACAGTAACCTAGTTACCTGTTCATCAAAGTGACAATACAGTATTATAAACAAGCATTGGAGAAGTGGCAAAGTTCCTGGACTCTGGGCTTTTTCACAATCATGGGTATGATGAAGTCATACAAAGCACACAGAATTGTTCTGGAGCGAACTGGAATCCTTGCTTTTTACGTGGGTTACATAGATGTGAAAAAAATAACCTTGTAAGAGCCACCTAAATGTTCTAGTACCAATTTTTAACAGGGTGAAATCAAATTGCAGTTTTCAAACAGGTTTGAGCTCCTCCTTCTTCTACCTTTTATTAACTTAGGAGCACAACACATTTCCTCACTCTCCTCCCGACTCACTATTGTATTATAAACCAAGGTAAATAAAAATGTGAATTCTATAGCTTATCCGTGTGTGTGTGTGTGTGTGTGTGTGTGTGTGTGTGTGTGTGTGTGTGTGTGTGTGTGTGTGTGTGTGTGTGTGTGTGTGTGTGTGTGTGTGTGTGTGTGTGTGTGTGTGTGTGTGTGTGTGTGTGTGTGTGTGTGTGTGTCCAGTCCTGGGGTTTGAACTCAAGGCCTGGGGACAAATGCTCTACCACTTGAGCCACAGCTTCATTTTCTGCCTTTTTGGGGTAGTTTATTGGAGATAAGAGTCCCGTGGACTTTCCTACTGGGCTGGCTTTGAACCGTGATCCTCAGATCTCAGCCCCCCTCCATCGGCTATGATTACAAGTGTGAGCCATCAGTACCCAGCTTCTTAAACCATTGTTTTGCCTTCTGTTTTTGTTTTCACATTGTGGAACACCCATATACTGCACCTCTTTTATTTTCCTCCTAAGATAGTGATCCTACAAAATAACTGAGTTGATTCACTCTTGTGCCTGATTCTTTAAAACTTGCTAACAGAGAGAATGAGAAGGAGATAATAGAGAACAAACTATTATTATACATTAGCGCTGAGCCCCAAATGTTCAGCGGAGCCTAGAAGATGACCCCTGACCGTCACCAGTATGCCTTTATACCTAAGTGGCAAAAAGGAAGACTTGGTTGACAGGGACCCAAAGACATGGCCATGCTGTGCTACAAAAATATGAGCATAAGAGCTGGAGGTGTGGCTCAGGTGTTAGAGCACCTGCCCCGTAAGCTCAAGGCCCTGATTCATACTCCAGTACCGTAAAAAAATAAATAAAATGTATACAATCACATAGTTAAGCTCAAGCAAAAAGTTGGCAAGATCCCACTTCAGCCAAGAAGTTGGGCATGGTGGTATAGGTATCATCCTAACTATTTGTCCTGTTTACAAGAAGTGCAAATAAGAGGATCACTGTCTGGGTCAGCCAGGGCATAAACGTGAGACCATGTTCGAAAAATAACTATAAAGCACAAAAGGCTGGGAGTATAGCTGAAATACAGCCTCCTGCCTAGCAAGCACAGAGCCCTGAGTTCAAATTCTGAAAAGGAGAAGGAAAAAGAAAATGGGAAGAAAAAACATACGTATTTAGATACCTAGACTGTGCTTATTAGCCAAGTAGCTAAAATTTCTGAATTGAAATATTATCCATTAATTAATTCAAATTAATATTGGTCAGTAGTTTTCAGGTTCACTTTGGATGTTGGAATTTATATTCAAGCAGATACACCACAAATGTTTGTTAGAATTATTCAATTCAATGTAATTCAGTTCAATGCGGTTAGACTCTAACTCGATTTTGTGGGAAGTTTGTACTTCTAACAATCCAGTGATTATGTAAGAATATTAACATATCTATTAAATTATTATCAAATGGGAAGTTCAAATTAGACTCCTCAAGAAAAAAAGCCTTACATTGCATTATATCCCCTTAGAAATAAAATCACAGAAAATTACTTGTAACTATTGCAAAATCAATCTGTCACATCAATCTGATTTGCCTAATCATTTGTTTTGATTCCTTTAAAAAAAAAAGTAGGATTTTAGAAAATCAGCTTAGAAGTGTAGAATTTATTAATATATCACAAGTGTAGATTTTTCTTTCTCTGAGTGAATTCTGGGTATATTAGATTAATATGCATGCTTAAAAATCTCGACGAAGCAATTAATTAACAGATATTGTAATCTAATTTATTAATCCCCTTCACTGGGAGGAAAATATTTCACACAGGGAGGAGAAAGGTTTGCCTTAATTACACTCACTCAAACCCATGGAGACCTTCCAGCGTCTGTCCTACACGCTCGGTCACAAGCCAAGCAGACAGGAGACCGCATAGCCTCGTTACTCAACAGCACACAGAGCCTCTTGCAGTGCCAAAAGCAGAGAATATTCCCCGACTTGAGCTCACAGATGCTCTAACAGACAAACTGCTACTCATGATCATGATGATGATGATGATGATGATGATGATGATGATGATGATGATAAGCTGGGCTTTCTTGGTTATTTCTCACCCAAAAGAGAGATCTCTTCTCAGCAAAGGCCACCAAATGATCAGACCATAAAAGCAGAGTCCCAATCATTGCAGTTAACCCATGATAAATAACATACTTACTGGGCCTAAATCAGCACATTAGCCAAGGATTAGAAATGAAAAAAAAAAAAAAAAAACAGCAAAGCGGAGGGAATAGTGGAAGGAAAGAGAAAGAATAAAGCCTGGAAAGAGAAATTTCCATCGCAGGAGCTGCAGGAGCAGGTTAGACTACACTAGGTCCACTTCCTGTGCAGCAGGCTTGGTGAAGACTCCAAGCTGACACCCAGAATACCGTTCTTGAAAACTTAAAAGCGGGGCCCTGGTGGCTCACGCCGGTCATCCTAGCTACTCGGGAGGCTGAGAGTGAGAGGGTTGTGATTTGAGGCCAGTCCGGGCAGGAATTCTTGTGATTCCACCCTGGCCAGTAGCTGGTACCCGCCTGTCATAGCAACAGCCATGGAGAGCCGACTACAGGCAGATCCCAGTGGAGACAGGAAGTGTAAGACCTTGTCTCTAAAGTAACCAATGCAGGGGGATGGGAAGGTGGCTTAGTGGTAGAGTGCTTGCCTAGCATGCATGAGGTCTTGGGTTCAAGTCCTCAGTACCACATACACAATAAATAAATATTTTTTTTAAATGGCTGGAGGTGGGGCTCTGTGGTGGAGCGCACCTCAAAAGCATGCGGTTCTGAGACCAACCTGCCACCAAAAAATAAGAAATTAAAAACGCAGAAATACAGAATGACTGTCAAAGCCTGCCTCAACAATGGATGGAGGACACCAGGAAGATAGCAGTGGTAGTTAATTAAATAGACATTTTTCAGACATAAATCACATTGTCATTACTCCCACTATTTCTTGTGAGTTTGCATTTTGAGGAACTGGGGCGCTATAGAGTTTACTGTGGAAGAAAGGCATTCTGAACAATTGATGAGTCTTGCATCTTAGTAGAGGTCAACACTTGACCTCTCCGTCAGAGCCAAAGATGTTACCTTCCCACGGGAGAAAGGATTTGGAGGGAAGGATGTTGAGATCGGTAATCCTGAATTATCCCCGCGCCCTTGGTTTTATCATAAAATCCTTCCAAGTGGGCTCAGAGTGGGTCTGACCGATGTCACCTGCAAAGATCCCACGGCTACTGGCTTTGAAGACGGACAAAGTAAGTCACGAGCCAAGAATAGCCATGACGGCTACAAGCTGATTTGGCCCTAAACTGTCCCTGAGCCAGAACAAGAGCCTCAGTCACACATCCATCCACTTCAGTGAGCCAGAAGTACCTCTGAAAGGAGCAAAGCCTGTCCGTGCTTTCATTTTAGTCCAGCCAGACTTCTGACCTCCATAACTGTGAGATAAATTGTGGTTTGAATCCATTAACTTCGTGGTAATTTGCTAGAGCAACATTAAGAAACAAATGGACTGGGACACAGCTAAAATCGGCTCACTTTCTACAGGACAATAAACACCCAGCCTCTGCGATCACCTTTTCCACAAGGCTGCTAACGCGCGCGCTGCCCATGTAACTTCAAGTGTGATTTCACAGCAGTAACAAGCAAAGGCAAACACAAATACACCCATCACGCTATAGATGTGCCATCGTTGAGTATTTCTGCTGTTTCTTCTCTAGGGAACCTAAATCCCCATTCGGCTGAACCTGTCTTAGCTCTCAGGGCAGGTGCTCTGGTGGTTCTCATGTTACCCCATGATTCTCAGTTCTAGCAGGTCCCCCATTCTCCCCTCCAGAGTAGGCAAGCATGTATTTGGTTATGTAGACCCGCCCTGATGTCTAACGCAATGAACTCTCATGGTTTCAGGATCTACCCTGAAGAGGCCGAGTGCCTATGGGACAGCAAATGATAAGCTATTATTTTAGATAACGAATCGGTGATTCAGCTTGCTCATCTGTAAAGCAGAGTTGGTATTAATACCTCTACCACCTCAGGTTGTAGTAAAAATTAAATACCCAGGGCTTAGGATAGAGCCTGTTCCTCAGCTAACACGCCGGGAGCTTTCACTAGTTTGTGGGTGTCTGGACACTAGAATTGTTTTGTCTACTCTGGTCCTTAGTTTGTGACATAGAATGCCTGGTGTGAGTGTTCAGTACCCTTGGATGACTGACACAGAGTGAGTTGTAGATAAAAATCAATGTCGCCAGGCACCAGTGGCTCACACCTGTCATCCTAGCTACTCAGGAGGCTGAGATCTGAGGATTGTGTTTCAAAGCCAACATAGGCAGGAAAGTCCATGATACTCTTATCTCCAATAAACCACTCAGAAAACTGGAGGTAGTGCTGTGGCTCAAGTGGTAGAGTGCTTGCCTTGAGCTGAAGAGCTCAAGGACTGTGCCCAGGCCCAGAGTTCAAGCCCCAGGACCAACCAAAAAAAAAACAAAAAAACAAAACCAAAACAGTCTCTTGATCATGAGATAAACTACCCCAAGAGACACAGCTTGAAAGCCAGGAGAAAAAAAATGCCTCCTTCCCTCCCTCCCCCACTTCCTACAACTATCTAGACTTCTAAATACTTGCTCCAGCGCTCCCTGGACGGGGCTGGTGACTCACACAGAGATGAAGACCTCCTCGAATTGCAGAAGCAAGTGTTAGCTACCCTAAAGACAGTGGATCCTTGATCTCATCTCCTAGATCCTAGATCTCATCCCCATGCTGTAACACACATGTGCACACACACACACATGCACACATATGCACACCTTTGCATACACACATGAGCACACAGGCATACACACACACTGTCACCACTCCCTCATCCCCACCCTCATGTTTCAGGGCCCACCAGCACTCTGTCGTGCTGGAGCCCCATGATGGTGACCCCGGGATGGCGCCTCTGAAAGTCCCAGGAGCTCGCTCAGCCCCACACGCTCCCGGGAGGAACACAGAGGCCTGGCCCCGGCCAGAGAACTATGCCATGCTCCTTTGGGGTTGTGGGAGGGCCGGCTGACCCATGGCCAGCCACCATTTTGGTGCTCGGGCTGAGCGACCTTCCTTTCCACCCTTCTCCATGTTGGGTCAGGAAACACTAGGCCAGCCAGGAATGGCCCACAGAGACAGAAGCTGTCCAACATGGAAGCCCGCAGAGATGGGATCCCACAGATGGCAAAACACTCACACCCCTTCCGATTGAAAAGGGAACGGAAATGACCAGGAGGGCGGTCACTTTGCAGAGGTTCCCTGGAATCAGGGCAGAATCTGAACAGAGAGAGAAGCTATGAGCTTTTGTATTAGTGAGTGTGTGTGTGAGTGTGTGTGTGTGTGTGTGTGTGAGTGTGTGTGTGTGTGTGTGTGTGTGTGTGTGTGTGTGTGTGTGTGTGTGTGTCTCCAGCTTGAACTTAGGATTTGGGCACTGTCTATTGTTCTTTGTTCAAGGCTGGTGTTCTACCACTTGAGCTCCACTTCTGGATTTTGGTGGTTCATTGGAGATAAGAGTCTCAGGGACTTCCCTGCCCAGGCTGGCTTTGAACCATGTTCCTGGGGTGTCAGCCTCCTGAGTAGCTGGGATGAAGTTTCAGGGGTCTGCTCGGTCCACGGTGGGTGGCGTGGGAGGCACCCAGGGTGCTGCCAGGAAGCCTCACCATGGACCATCTGAACTTTCTGCCTTCTGCATGTTAGCAAATAGGATTGTATAATAGGTTTTTTGCCATTTATGTTCTGGTGCTTTAATTTTCCTGTATCTCTAATGAGCTAAAAAATGCTATGTACACAATATTAATGGCATCCCCTAAATTGTTATAATTTCACCTTTGAGCCAAGTGAGCCAGAAAAGGTTGTACAGCCTATCAGAGGTTGCTCAGGAGGCAGAGGAGACACCAGGGCTTCTGGGAGTGTTGTCTCATTCGACCCCCACTCAGTCTTCAGGCCAGGCACTGTTACAGCAGGACACAGACCAGGACACACACTGCTGCACGGGGCAAAGAAATCTGGAACGGGGCAGCGAGACTTAGTGGAAGCATGGAGTTAGAGCTGGGCCTGCTAGGTGACTAGCCAAGGGTTAACTATAAATGACCACAGGGATATGCTCAGCAGGACGGGTGAAGGGAATTCAAGTGCCACCTGCTTCCTATCTAGTGTGGAAAGGGCCACGGGCGTGGTGGGCAGCGTGTTTGAGCCCTAGACACAGCCAGCAGCCGCAGACCAAGCTCCAGAGACACTCGCTCCTCCTTTGGCTCCAGGAACCTCCCAGCTCGGGGAAGCCCTTCCTTGGTGGTGCTGATCTGTGATTGCAAAGAACAGGTTTGCATCAGCTTTTTGACAGCTGCTGCCCTGGGTCCCCCTCAGGAACTACGGGGAGACATGTGCTCTTCCAGAGAAACCCCCTCCCAGAGTGCCCCCCCCTTCTTGTCCCTGCCACGTGACCGGGTACCAGCTAACCCTGACACAGCAAACAGGACAAGGTCACCTTGATGGGAACAGGGAGAACAGAAACCATCAGACATCTCCTTAAGTCTCCTACGGCCCTCCTCCTGCTCCCGGAGCACCTGGCCAGACGGGGCCTTCCCTGCCGGACCCGTGCCATCTTCCTGGCTGCTGCCCACCTCCCAGCTCTGCTCCAGAGACAGTGTCACTCTGGAGCAGCATCTTGAAGCAAGCAAGGGCTGGGTGCACTAGGCCACCCTCCTGTAGATCCCGTTATGTTACATCTCCACATGTACACATGTGATGGGCTTTTTTTTTCTTTATTGCCAGTCTTGGAGCTTGAACTCAGGGCCTGGGCACTGTCCTTGTGCTTCTTTTGCTCAAGGCTAGCCCTCTACCACTTGAACCACAGTGCCACTGCTGGCTTTTTCTGTATATGTGGTGCACTGAGGAATCGAACCCAGGGCTTCAGGCTTGCTAGGCGAGCTGTCTACCACTGAGCCACCTTCCCAGCCCATTTGGTAGGCTTTTAAAAATATCCAAACCATAGCAGTATTTCAAAGCCTGGCTTACCACCAGTGCTCACTACTGCCCAGTAAATGAAGGAAGCCTCTTTTTAGCACAATCAATCAAAAGAAGGGGGGGTAAGGGGGGAAAATGAGGCTGGAGGGACAGCTGTGCTTATTAGTAGGAGGGGGAGGAGGCAGGGAGAGATCAGGTGTGCAGGTGTGGAGGGGGCAGAGGAGGGCCTGGGTGACCCTCCCTCTGCCACCCAGGCTGAGGCAGGGTGCTCAGAGCCCAGGGCATCAGGAAGGAAGGAAAATCCCCACAGCACCTGCTACAGAGCGTTGCACAGAGCGGGTGAAGGAGGGAGGCACAGAGGCCATAAATCAGAATTACTGGCAGCTGACATGGGAAGGGAACTTCCCTAGACTGCCTTTCCCCGTACTGCGGCCAGGGCCTGGGCCGGCCCCTGCTGGGTCTCTGCAGACGCAATCACCGCTTCTCTAGGAGGCCGAGCAGTGGGAAGGGCCTGCCGGGCCTGCTGCCAAGCTCGGCCACCAGGAACACCACCAGGAACACCACCATGGGGCCAGCTTCCCCCCACCCCCCACGCCTACCTCAGCCCCCGGGCTGTCGGTGTCAGCTCGGATCAGGGACCAGCCCAGAGGGAGGGGGCAGGGGAGCCGCCAGGCTGGGTTCACTGCCTGGATGGAGCCCATCTGTCTGGCTTCCAGGGAGCTATTGACCGGGCTGCTAGGAAGCTGGGCCTTGATCTGCAAGGCGGCCTGTGCTCTGGGGATTTTCCTTGCTGCTCTGAGGCTTTGGGAAGTCTGCTCTTCCCTCCCTGTAATTCCATAGGGGGTTCATCTGGTCACCCCTGGAAACATCACCTGGTGGGCTGTGGGCCAAAGGGCACATGGGCAGTTAGAAAGGAGCCCCAGCAGGCACCAGCGGCTCCCGCCTGCCATCCCAGCTACTCAGGAGGCTGAGATCTGAGGATCGCAGTTCAAAGCCAGCCCCGGCAGGAAAGTCCGTGAGACTCTGATCTCCAATAAACCACCAGCAAACCAGAAGTGGCGCTGTGGCGCAAGTGGTAGAGCGCTCGCCTTGAGCTGAAGAGCTGAGGGACAGCGCCCAGGCCCAGAGTTCAAGCCCCATGACAGCCAAAAAAAAAAAAAGCCCCAGCCTGGACTCCTGAGCACCACAGAGGCATTCCCCAGGAACTTCCCTTGGGGGGGGGGAGGGTGTGCTTGTGGGCCTCTCTGTACGTGGGGGTTGGAAGGCCCGGCCTTCCTCTGGGTCCTCCTACCTGGTTGTGTCATTCCCTGGGCTCCCAGTGCAGAGGCCCAGCCACCCAGCCCGGTCCTTCATCGCCGCCTAGTGGCTGTCTGTGCTCACTGCCCCTGAGCTCACCGCTGGCTTGTCCACCTAGGCCTAGGGCCCTCCTTACCCAGAGATGTACCTGGACAGTAGTACTACACTACACTGTACGTACGTTTTTTCCTGTGTATACATATCCACGATGAAGTTTAATTTATAAATTAGGCCCAGGAGAAGATTGACAGTGGTCATGAAAAGATAGAATTGTAACAGTGTGCAGCTAATGCCCAGGTGAGCAGTGTCTACAGTTTGGACACTGTGCGATGGATCAGTGTACACTGCGGGTCGAGGGAACGGGCAGGGTGATAGCACCCCTCAGTCAGAACCCGTACACTTCCGAGTATTGCCGGAGTTTTAAATTCAATGTTTTCATATTGTAGTCAGAGTGCTAACTAACAGCTAGAGGACAGATGGTGGGTAGGGAGAACTTCTGGAATCTTCCCTTGAGGCACAGAGTGCAGGAAAAGGCCTAGAAGGGTGTTTGGGGGGCTTTGGGGGGAGGTCAATTGTGGGGCTTGAATTCGGGCCTGGGCGCTGTCCCTGAGCTCTTCAGTTCAAGACCAGTGCTCTACCACTTGAGCCACAGCACCATTTCCGGTTTTCTAGTGGTTTATTGGAGATAAGAGTCTCACAGACTTTCCTGCCCAGGCTGGCTTTGAACCATGATCCTCAGATCTCAGCCTCCTGAGTAGCTAGGATGACAGGCGTGAGCCCCCAGCATAGAAGGGTGTCTGAAAGCAGGGGAAGCTTGGGGTGTGTGGGACCCCTGCCAGGAAGGACACCCCTGCAGCCCACAGCCCATGAGGAGGAGCGACCCATCTTCTACTGGGGAGGGGGGCCGGGATCCTCGCCTCAACTTCCTAACTTTGTGGTGTGCCCTGAAGGACTCTTTCCCTTTCACAGTCCAGTGAGGAACCTGACACCCCCCCCCCAACGGGGTGGGTCTCGAAGACACGGGCATGAGTGACCAGCCCTTGGCCCCAAGGCCAGCCTGGAAGTGTGTCCAGTGTGTCCCGGGGCAGGGGGAGGCAGGGACACTCACAGGGCCTGTGTTCTCCCAGCATCTGCCGCATCCGAGCTCCGCCAGGATCATTGCGGGTGGAGGGGGGCACAATTTTGGGGGGAGCATTCACCTGTCCCCTTTTACAGATTCAAAAGCCAAGGCTCAGGGAGGTTGAGCATAAGGTCTCCCCTCTGCCGGCAGAGGTGGGGCCCCTGGCAGATGGGGCAGGACATGCAGCCCATACTCACAGGAGAGGGTGGCATTTGTGCAGGGAAAGGGACCCAGGGAGGCAGGAGACTGGAACAGAAGAGCTCTGCCCTGTGATACAGCGCCAGGCCCGGGCAGCAGCGCAGGGCAGTGGCTGGGAGTGGAAGAGGCGTAAATCACAGCGGGAGAACTACTTCCCTGTGGCTGTTGCTGGGCTCGGCTTCTGGTCCGCTTGACCCGGGGTTCTCCCCGCACACAGCCAGCGCAGGGGCAGGCGTGGGTCCACCCAGGGCGCCGTCCGCGGGGCCAGCGCGCTTCCCAGCGGTGCTGCGCTCTGTACCTGCATCACCAGAGCCGGCTGAGCCCAGGAAGTTAGTCACTTGCAGGAATTCCGTCCAAAAGCCAGGCTGGCAGTTTGTTTCCTTACAGCAGTCCCAGTCCCAGGGCCGAAAGCACAGCAGTTGTGAGTTGTCGTTGGGTCCGGGGAAAGTATTCAAAAGGAAAATATAAATGGATTTCAGAGAACGTTTTGGAATATCAAACACGCCTTTACAAGAAGCCAGCTGCACACACAGATGCACCAGGCGGCCCCATTTGTTCCACGCTGCGGTGAGAGTCATCGTGTCCCTTTGAGTCAAGGTAAATACAGAGCGCAGACAGTGCAAACTAAGGCAGGCTCATGCAAAGGAGAAAGGAAAAGCAGAAAGAGGGAGGGCTTGAATGATGATGTCGTTGCATTCCAGGCGGCCATGATGCCGTGCATTGGATTGTGGGAATGAGAGGGGGGCCTGTGGGATGGGGCGGTCACAGCTTCACGCCTCACCCAGATGGGGTCGGGGCTCAGGATCCAGCTCCCCTCAGAGCCAGGCTGCGATCCAGGAAGGTGAAGGTGAAGGGACAGAAGGTACTATTGTTACACTGCCTCATAAGCTCTTTATATCAAGGATTCTCAACCTTGCTAACATCAGAATTATCTGGAAAAACATATAAAGTATCTGCCAAGCCATCCTCCTCCAGCTCCCAGAAAAGTCATCTTAGAATTTTTTTTGGGGGGGGGGGTGGATTGTCTGTTGTTGGTGGTAGTGGTCGTGGGGCTTGAACTCTGGGCCTGGGCACTGTCCCTCAGCTCTTCAGCTCAAGGTGAGCACTCTACCGTTTGAGCCACAGCACCACTTCCGGTTTTCTGGTGTTTCATTGGAGATCAGAGTCTCACAGATTCTCCTGCCCAGGCTGGCTTTGAACCCCGATCCTCAGATCTCAGTCTCCAGGGTAGGTGTGAGCCAGGCATCAAAGTGGTCAGAACCTCTCAGTGATTCAGGAGTGGCCAGCCTGGGAGCCATGGCTCCAGAGTATGATCGTTGACTGCATTTTCTCGATTATTGGCAGCTTTTTGACAACCTGCCCTACGCACACTGCCCATCCCCCTCATTGCCCGTTTCTGGTACACATCATGGTCCTTTAATTGTACTGATTTCCTCACAACGGGTATGAGCTAGAGTCATGCAATTCAAGCTCATCCAAACAACCGAACAAGATTGTGGAAGTCAATGCGTAATTATATCCTATCACATTCCGTAGCTATAAATTGGACTGCTAAAAATCGTCATCAAACCAAAGATTTTGTTTTCCATTTTCAGTCTGTTTCACAAAACCAGTTTTCAATTGATTTTTGTCCTTAGCCTAAAAAAAAATCCTTTTCATTGTATCTGCCTATCTGCCATCTACCTCTTCAAAGAACTTAACTTTTCCTCTTTTCATTTTTTTTTCTTTTTGGTACATGTGATTATGTGATAATTCCAATTTTCCCCCAGACAGTCTTAGATAATTTTTCCCCACTTCACCATCCTGTTCTTGTCCTATTCTGTAGAAAGTTCCTTTAGAAGTGCCTTTTCTAATCAAAGAAAGGCCATTTATCTAGAGATCTATAAATAACCGGGTTTCTGTAAGATTCTTCTAGAACACTGCATTCCTCTGATTCTCTGTAGTGTTGATTTTCCTGCCGGTTTTCTTATTCTTACCCTGCCTGAAAAAGCACCCTGCTGTCCTGTCCTAGGACATAGGTCCCGCCCCAGCCACACCAAGGCGTGACACCATTGGACAGCCTTCAGAACTCCTGACAGTAGCACACTCCCAGATGGGCTTTGTCTCACAATTCTGAAGACAGCATTAGGGAAGACTTACCTTTCAGGAGCTCAGCAGGGGCGGCTACCAGAGCCAGGTGGTGTTTCCAGTCCCCGCTTTCGTTTCTTTTCCGACTTAGTAATGCATCTTGGGTCAAACCCATTCAGCTTCAGATCCAAAGAACAGAATGGAGATTGCTTGCCGGCAGAGAACTTGTTTGTTGAGATAATCAAATTTCTTTATTAGCCTTTTCTCAATTAATTAATTTAATTTTGCACTCATGGTTTTGTTCGGTCTTTTAAATTATGCATGCATCAGTATGAGACCTTTAGCCCTGGTTTACCAGTGGTCAGCCACCTAATCATTAGAAGTAGCTAATGTAAGTTTTCGGTTGGAATTAAGGGAAAGTTGTCAACATGTCTGAAAGAGAATCAGCCTGTAGGAGTCCTGATCCACTCCCCAGCTCATCTGCTGTGTCAGCTGACTCCTAACCTAGAAAATACCCATAGAAAGAACCCTAGATTTGGGAGACTTGTCTTTTGGTCTGTTCTTTGGTATGATCTTTTAGCAGTTGTGTTTCCTGTTCAAAAGAATTAAGAGAGGGGGGGACCAAGATGGCGACGGGGCAGTAGGGAAACGCCACAGCTCTCTCCAACCAAAAAGAGAGTTCGAGCTCCAACGCTTAATCTCCCCAAGAGACCGACAACAACAAAAAGACGAACACTCAGAGAAAAACCAGAGGCGGAGAATAACAAAAAAGAAACAGAGGAAAAGAAGAATTTCAGAAGAAAAGCGAAGACCCCTCCCCCAACCTTTACTGGCCGCGCGGCAGTGCGCCAAGCCGCCGGCCAGCCGGCCCGGCGGGGGCTGCGGGAGCCCCAAGCGACACAGCAGAGACACAGGGGGCCGCTTTCAGATCACCAGGTACTGGTTTACAGAACAGCGGATCGCCAGGAACAGAGAAGCCTACCAGCCGGGAGTCTCCACGAGGATCCCACCCCCACCCCTCACTCTCCACCCGAGCAGAGAGGCTCCATCCCGCCAAAGCCGCTCGGCACCAGCAGCGCGCCCGCCCGATCGCGATCGCAACGACCCGGCACTCTCCACCCGAGCAGAGAGGTTCCATCCCGCCAAAACCGCCAGCAGCGCGCAAAGGGAACTGTCTGCAGACCACCCACCCGACCGCCCGATCACGATCGCAACGACCCGGCGGGGCCACTCGGGCCCCAGAGGTACCGCGAAGAAGCTGTCTGAGCGGGGACACTCTTGACCCGACAGCTTCGACAGAGGCAGAGACAGAAAAGAATCACACAGAGCCACCACCGCCCAACCCAGCCCGGATTGCAACAACAACTGACGACCTACACCACACAGAAACAACCAGCTCCAGGGTGAGTACCCCACAGGGGAAGTGTATCCCTCAAGGGAGACCAGAGCTGGAGGGAATCCCCAGACCCTGACCTAGACTCCCTACCCCAACACCCGGACCACAGGACCCACTAAAACTGGGAACTGTTTGAGAGCTCCACCAGCCCGTGGAGCACACTCAGCTGGCCAGGCTAGAGCAAGAGCACCCCTGGAAGGGAGCTTAAATGCCCAAGCCAGGAACAGCGCCCCTGGGTCAAGACTACCAACAGTAGAAGAAATTTGAACTGTGTCCCCCAGGCTGTATAACCTAGGTGGTATACACATCAGCACAGGCCTAACGAGTGCGCTCCAGGCTGCATAACCTAGGTGGTATACACATCAGCACAGGCCTAACAAGCGCGCTCCAGGCTGGGGCCGGAACCAGGCCCGGGGACCCGGCGCCTGAACAACACAACCAACTCCTCCCAATTGAAGTAAAAAGCTGAGCATACGCCTCAACAGAGGGGAGAAAACCAGGAAACAACACTCCCCCGGGAAGCACGCCTGTGACAACAAAAGACCTGGAGGCCCAGGACAAGAGAAGCCCAAACCCCACCAAAACTCCACCCATATACCCTAGACTGGGAATTGGGCAACACAGGCTGCCAGCACCTGATAGTAAGCAGGAGCTCAGACTGTTAAGGCGGCTCAGCAATAGAGTGATAGTCTTGGATGTATGAGGCCCTGGATCTGATTCCTCAGCATCACAAAAGCAAAAAGGGTCAGAAGTGGTGCTGTGGCTCAAACGGTAGGGTGCCAGCCTTGAGCTGAAAAGCTGAGGGACAGCACCCAAACCTAGAGTTCAAGCCCACAACCAGCCCAAAACAAATAAACAAAAACACATCAGGAGCCCATAGCAGACTCCAGCATTTGGGAGAGTGCATCCAGAGCATCTGTTCTTCACAAGAGCACCCGTAGGAGCAAACACAAGCAGTCTAGGCTGCTCAACCCTTCCAAAGGCGGGAACTGTCAGCAATCTACAGCAGAGAGCTGAGAATCCTAAGTAAGTCAGAATAGCAGCTGGAAATAGGCTCCCAACAGAACCCAGATCAGGCACAGACTCTCTCTACCAATACAGAATCAGCAACCAAGCAAAGACAGACACACCAAAACAAAATTGAAGAGCAGTCTCCTGAACCTCCATGCGAAAATCACAGAGAAAAATCACAAGGTTTACTACCACCCAGGACAGCAAGCTCACCTCAAAAGCCAGCAGCCACACAGGGGAGAGCCCCAGTGGGAGCAAAGCAGGAATGGAAGACAAAGGCTACTTCCAAGGGTTGCTGGAGGCAATGACTCAAGAAATAAAGCGAGAAATTTATCAGAAATTGAAAGAGCACAAGGATGAACTATCCAAAGAGATACAGGGTATCAAACAAGAGATGCATGCAAAAATAGAAGCTGCACAAACCTCAATAAGAAGTGAGATAAACGCCAAATTAGAGGTAATGCATACCTCATTGAGAGGTGAGATCAGTACTCTGAGAACCAACATTGAATCCATAAAGGGATCCATTTCCTCCATGCAAACCACAATAGAAGCCACTGTCAACAGAGTGAATGAAATGGAAGGTCGAGTGTCAGATACAGAAGACAGAATACACCAACTGGACCAAAAAGTGACAGATATGGAAAAATTACTCAAATTAAACCAAAGGGATATTCAAGAGCAAGCAGATAATGCTAAAAAATTTAACCTTCGCATAATTGGAGTGGACGAAGGTGAGGAATTCCAGAGCAAGGGAATGCAACACCTATTTAACAAGATAATCAATGAAAATTTTCCCCACCTCAAAAACGACCATCTTAACTACATCACAAAAGCTTATCGAACACCCAACAAGCAAGACCCCAGGAGAAACACTTCTAGACACATTATAGTAAAAATGATAGATCTGAATAATAAGGAAACAATCCTGCATGCAGCAAAAATGAAGAAGGAGCTATACTACAATGGGAAAAAAATAAGAATTACTGCAGATCTCTCCACACAAACAATGAATGCAAGAAAAGCCTGGGAAAGCACCATACGAGCCCTGAGAGCCAATAACTGCCAACCCAGACTGATCTACCCGGCAAAGCTAGCATTCACATTTGATGGAGAACTGAAAACTTTTAATAGCAAAGAAAAACTAAATGAATACATAAACATTAAGCCAGCATTACAAAGAATTCTAAGAGGGGGGACACAACCTGAAGAAAGCAGCCAGGAACTGGGGCCTGCCCCAAACAGGCGTTACTCAAAGTCTAACTGAGCAAGCACAGGAGGAAAGGAAAAAAGAAAAACTTAGGAAAACGGAATGGCAGGGACAACAATGCATCTCTCTATACTTTCTCTTAATATAAATGGGCTGAATTCGCCAATTAAAAGAAAACGAACTGAGGACTGGATAAGAAAACAAGACCCATCCATCTGTTGCCTTCAGGAGACCCACCTCTCAGCCAAACATACAAACAAACTCAGAGTGAAGGGGTGGAAAAGGATCTACCAATCAAACGCCCCCAGTAAGAAAGCAGGTGTAGCTATCCTGATATCTGACAAAATAAACTTTTCATTAAAATCAGTACAGAAAGACAAGGACGGACACTACATATTAATAAAGGGAACAATCCAAGAGGAGGATATAACCATCATCAACTTATATGCCCCAAATATTGGTGCACCCAGATATGTCAAACAAATGCTCTCAAACTTACAGAATAAAATAGATCCCAATACGATAATACTAGGAGACTTTAACACACCACTCTCACCAAAGGACAGGTCTACCAACCAGAGGATTGGCAAAGAAGCTACCGAATTAAGAGAGGCCATACTTCAAGCGGAATTAACTGACATCTACCGAGTATTTCACCCTAAAACAACACAGTACACATTCTTCTCAGCAGCTCACGGAACTTTCTCCAAAATAGACCATATCATAGTTCATGCAAGGAACTTAAGCAAATACAAAGGGATCGACATAATCCCCTGTATCCTATCTGACCACAGTGGAATCAAGCTAGCTCTCAATAACAAAGCATACCGCAGAAATTTCTCCAATACATGGAAATTGAACAGCACACTCCTTAACAATGCCTGGATAACAGAAGAGATCAGAGAAGAAATAAAGCACTTCCTACAACTCAATGAAAATGAAAACACCTCACAAAGAAACTTGTGGGACACAGCAAAAGCAGTCCTGAGGGGCAAATTTATTGCCCTCAGTGCCCACATCAAGAGAATGGAGACAGACCAAGTAAATAACCTCATGTTGCAATTAAAACAGCTAGAAAAACAGGAAAAAATGGAACCTAAAGCTACTAGAAGAAGCCAGATAACCAAATTAAAAGCAGAGATTAACCAATTAGAAAATCAGAAAACCATAACCAAAATAAACCAAACAAAAAGCTGGTTCTTTGAAAAAATAAACAAAATTGATGGCCCATTGGCTAGATTAATTAAAAAAAGAAGAGAGGAAACCCATATTAATAGGATTAGGGATGCCACGGGAAACATCACCACACGTACCCAAGATATCCAAACAATTCTAACAGACTACTTTCAAAAGCTATACTCTCTAAAGGAAGAAAATCGGGCAGAAATGGATGCATTTTTAGAGAAATACAAGTTGCCCAAACTGAGCAAAGAAGAAGTTAACCAATTAAATAAGCCAATATCCTATAATGAGATACAGGAAGCTATCAAAAGTCTTCCAACAAAAAAAAGCCCAGGACCAGATGGATTCACAGCAGAATTCTATAAGACCTTTAAACAAGAACTAATACCCATACTCCTCAAGCTCTTCAGAGAAACAGAGAAGGAAGGAGCTATCCCAAACTCATTCTACGAAGCCAATATCACACTCATCCCCAAACCAGGCAAAGACCCAACCAAAAAGGAGAATTACAGGCCAATCTCCTTGATGAACACAGATGCAAAGATCCTTAACAAGATTCTAGCTAACAGAATCCAGAAACACATAAAAAAAATAATTCACTATGACCAGGTAGGCTTCATCCCAGAGACACAGGGATGGTTTAACATACGTAAGTCAATAAATGTAATCCAACATATCAACAGAGCCAAGGTCAAGAATCACATGATTATCGCTACAGATGCAGAAAAGGCCTTTGACAAAATTCAACATTCATTCATGCTAAAAGCTCTGGAGAAAATAGGAATAGAAGGAACATTTCTAAAAACAATAAAAGCCATTTATGACAGACCAATAGCCAATATTATACTTAATGGGGAAAAGCTACAACCAATTCTCCTAAAATCAGGAACAAGGCAAGGATGCCCACTGTCTCCACTCCTCTTCAATATAGTCCTAGAACCCTTAGCCAGGGCAATAAGGCAAGAAAAAGATATTAAAGGGATCCTCATAGGAAAAGAAGAAGTTAAACTATCCCTTTTTGCAGATGACATGATACTATACCTCCACGATCCCAAAAACTCCATCCCCAAACTCTTAGAAATCATAAATCACTTTGGCAAAATAGCAGGATACAAAATAAACCCACAAAAATCAGTTGCCTTCCTATACACTGATAATGTACAGGAAGAGAGGGAAATAAAGGGAGCAACCCCATTCACAATAACCTCCCGAAAAATAAAATATTTAGGAATTAACCTAACCAAAGATGTAAAAGAACTATTTAATGAGAACTATAAAAAGTTAAAGAAAGAAATTGCAGAAGACACTAGGAAATGGAAAGACCTCCCATGCTCCTGGATAGGCCGACTTAATATAGTAAAGATGGTAATACTTCCAAAACTAATATACAAATTCAACGCAATTCCTATTAAAATCCCAATGACGTACATCACTGAAATACAGAAAACAGTCCAAAAATTCATATGGAACAACAAAAGACCTAGAATAGCCAAAACAATTCTAGGGGATAAAGACAATATGGGAGGGCTATCCATGCCGAACTTCAAACTCTACTACAGAGCTATAATAACAAAGACAGCATGGTACTGGCACAAAAACAGACCCGAAGACCAATGGAACAGAATAGAAGATCCAGAAATAAACCCACAGGCCTACAGCCAGCTGATATTCGACAAAGGAGCCAAAGACATACAATGGAAGAAACACAGCCTCTTCAACCGCTGGTGCTGGGAAAACTGGGCAGCCACATGCAGAAAACTAAAAGTGGACCCCAGCCTATCACCATGCACCAACATCAACTCAAAATGGATTAAAGACCTTAACATTAAACCTGAATCTCTGAAACTACTGCAGGACAGAGTAGGAGAGACACTTGAACTAATAGGCACAGGAAGGAACTTCCTGAACAGAGTCCCAGGGTCACAACAAATTGGAGAGAGACTCGACAAATGGGACTACCTTAAAATAAAAAGCTTCTGCACAGATAAAGCTATCGCAACCAAGCTAGAAAGACAACCAACTAATTGGGAAAAAATATTTACCAGCAATATATCAGACAAGGGGTTAACATCCTGTATATACAGGGAACTCAAGAAACTAATCCCTCCCAAACCCAACACACCAATTACTAAATGGGCAAGGGAACTAAAGAGGGACTTCTCAAATGAAGAAATAAAAATGGCAAAGAAACACATGAGGAAATGTTCATCATCCCTGGTGGTGAAGGAAATGCAAATAAAGACAACCCTGAGATACCACCTTACCCCAGTCAGAATGTCCCACATCCACAAATCAGCCAACGACAAATGCTGGAGGGGATGTGGAGAACGAGGAACGCTATTACACTGCTGGTGGGAATGTACACTCATACAACCACTTTGGAAAGCAGTCTGGAGGGTCCTTAGAAAGCTAAAGATTGACCTCCCTTACGACCCAGTCATACCACTTCTAGGCATCTACCCTGAACAACAGGAACCAATATACAAGGACACGTGCACCTCCATGTTTATTGCAGCACTGTTCGCAATAGCTAGGATATGGAAACAACCTAGATGCCCCACCACAGATGAATGGATCCAAAAATTGTGGTATCTATACACAATGGAATATTATGCAGCCATTAGAAATGACAAAATAATGGCATTTGCAGGGAAATGGATGGAGCTAGAAGGAATCATGTTGAGCGAGGTAAGCCAAGAACGAAGAGACAAACAGTACATGGTCTCCCTGATAAGTGGATGATGAATCCAAAATGTTAGGTGATATGACAAAACTAACAGGACTTAAGAAACAAAGAACTCCCACTCATCTGGTTGAACCACTACTAAATATCCCCATGCTGCTGATCACATATATGGTATATAACATATGAGCACCGTTATATATTACAGACTGTGATAGACAATTTGCTCCAGGAAAGTTAGAATGAACTTGTGACTTTAAATGAGCATCATTATTCCACAATACTGTGAATTTCCGGAAATTAAGTAATCACTTAATCACGATCAAAAAAAAAAAAAAAAAAAAAAAAAGAACCTTGGGGAAGGGAGGGAGGGAGGGGATGGTAGGGGAAAACAATGGAGGGGGTAACAATGTTCAAGAGGAAGTGGAAGTGTACTCATTACCTCACTCATGTAACTGTAACCCTCTGTATAGTATCTCTACAATAAAAAAAATTAAAAAAAAAAAAAAAAAAAAAAACAAAAAAAAAAAAAAAAGAATTAAGAGAGACTTGTGTTTTGGCCTGATCTTTTAATGGTTGCCTTACTTGTTCATGTAGGAGTTTGGAAGTGTGGTCCTCAGTCTGTGCGGCGGGGGAGAGAGGAATTGGGTATAGACAAGTGTGTTGTTGTTGACCTCAGTCCCCCATAATGATGACCTATCTTAGTCACTTAGACAGAACACAGGCACAACACAGGCACACAGTTCATCAGCCACCTGTCAACCGGGGTCCCTCTGGGGGCAGTCTGTCATGAGCGCTCTGTTTCTGTTCCATGATTCCTCCCCAGTGTTTTGGAGGAATATTTTGGGAAATTGACAGCTCTACAAATGCCCCAGTTTTGAGAAAAATCAATCAAGAAACAAGGGAAATGGGAATCAAGTATTCTAAATCTCCTTCAAGAAACGAAGCCCATCACATAACATCAAAACATTCCGGGTGTGAAGGAATCCATTGGTTTCTTGTCAAAAGCCAGAGCAGGAAGACTTGGCAGGAGAGCTGGAAGCTATCCAGTCAGTCTTAGGAGCAGCCATCGCTAGGTGGGTATGGTCCCTGGCCTTGTGTGCTGCTAGGGGAGAGTCATTCTTGCAAACAGTGTGAGTATCAGTATGTTTATGCGAATTGTATACTTTATATAAATCCTAGGGTGGAGCTCCAAGAAGTAAATTTTGCATGCAGAATTGTCAATTATGACACAATTCTATGCGTTGTCATTAATCTTGGCTTGAAGATCTGAATATCCATTATTGGAACCCCATCCAATAATGTTTGCCAGCTTTTTCCAGTGTTTAAATCTTGTTATAGGCTGCAGTTCTTTGTAAACACATGAATCTTAAGTTTCCTTATTTTTCTTATTCTTACTCCCCAAACAACATTTTCTTACTTAATCTTATTTATTAAACACTTTAGATATCTATAATAAGGATTAAGGTGCATGAAGAATGTTGACAGTATTTTATGAAAAATCATGGAGTTTGGAAATACCAGCAAATGCTCAAATAATCCCAGTTTTACATTTCAATCCTGAAAACCTTTCTCTTCACAGGCGATCACCTGAACCAGCCTCCCCAAGGGCCTTTTTAGTCTGTTCTCCATCCTGGAGCCCAGGGAATGAATAGAAACAAAGAACTGTGCATTTCCACTCCAACCAGAGATATTTAATGGCTGTCCATATTCATGGACGCTCAACTTCCTTAGTAGCCTGAAAAAATAGAAGTTCAAACCCCAGTTAGGGCTCAGTACATACCGTCATCACCCATAAAGGTACAGAGAGGGTCTGATGTTGCTCATCACCTAAGGTATCAACCCAGCAAGTAGTTAAGTACTCAGTGCCCGGCAGGGCTGAGGCGTGCATGCCCGAGCCTTGCTTTTCCCATCTGTCTGGCCAAGTGCATGGACACGGGAACCTCGCGCTGCTGTTGTTACTGCAGACACAGAGGGTATTCCCCCAAGCCCCTAGGCATGGCACACTCTGGCTTTTCTCCTCAGAGGCTGACACCCAGTCACCCAGACATTTATCACTCATCATTCACCAAGTGAAACCTGTAGCTGGTGGTGAAATCCATTTTTCGGAGGCCAAGTTTTCTCATCACGTTTTCACACAGGGAGGTCATGTCTCGCACTGGGCACTTCCTTTCTTCTGGGGTCATCACGCTCTATCGAATTATGCAAGCCTTCCTTTGACTGTCTCCTAACATTAGCATATGTCGTGTGCGGCGGCGGCAGTGGGAAAAACAAATGAGATGCTGCACATAAAATTGTTCCATAAAGCACAAGGCGTCATGCAACGTTGGGGTGCAGCATGATTAAATCAGCGTGTCTCCGGTTTGTATGCACAACCCTGAACCCCCCGAATTTGTATCCCAGGGCCTCAGTGTTTCCCTTGTGGACCAAGGAGCTGTGTTCTATCTGCTTCTCTCTATTGGCCTTGGACATTGCATCATTTCACACCTAATTTCCACCATCAGGGGCTTTATTCTCTCTGGAGAAAAAGGTAGTTTAAAATCAAACAGGCCTGTGTTAGGGACTTTGGTTTTTCATCTTCAAATTTCTTGGAAGCGGGGCTGGGAAGGTGGCTCAGTGGTAGAGTGCTTGCCTCTCATGCATGAGGCCCTGGGTTCGATTCCTCACCACCACGTAAGCAGAAAAAGTCAGAAGTGGTGCTGTGGCTCAAGTGGTAGGAAACTAGCCTTGAGCTGAAGAGCTGAGGGATGGTGCCTGGGCCCAGAGTTCAAGCCCCAGGACTGACAAATAATAAAAATTCTCGGAAGCCTGATAGTAAAGAAAAAAAAAAATTCAGGCTCAGTTTCGACATCTCCATGCCATTGTAATGACACTCCCTATCAGGGAGTTCCTGAGATTGAATAAAGCCATGGGCTGTGGCGGCTTCCTTGCTATCTGACTCCTAACTTAATCCTTCCCCATAGGTCCCTGAGCAATCTTAACTAATCAACAAACTCATCAGCACTAGTAACAGAGGGCAAAAACGAGATTTTTCTGGGTAAGACAAAAGGTGGGAATGTCATGTTGGGAAAGAACCACAGTGTGTGGAGAGAGAGGTGGCTGTGGGCACACACGGCCTCTCCCAGTCACCGCCAGCCCTTCCGGGTGACGGGAGGGAAGGAAGGAAGGAAGGAGCAAAGCCCTTGTGTCAGTCCGCTCTGGAGGGGGAGTGATGGATGACTTCCCAGGTCCCACACTTGGGGCCAGCCACCCACCCCGGGTGTGAGTGCATGCTGTGAACACGTTCTGGGAGCCGTGCCTCCCATCGGGGCACCAGTGGGTGGATCAGATCTCTTCCTCCGTCTGCGAAGCTATGACCCACCAGAGCTCGCCATAGGGACACACCTGCCACAGGCTTGCTCTGAGTCTTCTGTGAGCTCCCCCTCTCAGGCCCCTATATTTCCCCAGGAAGAATGCTGAACAGTGGGGGATGGCTTGCACCCTCTGAGGGTCTCCCCGGAATTCCATCCTCCATGCAGCTCATGCCTTAGACCGGGGAACTTGTGGCTCTCAATCAAAATCGTCTCTGTCATAGTTGGAGTCTGCCCCTAAACTCCCCGGCTTCCAGCAGAGAGAGAAGGCACCGCCCCTCCTCTGGGTTCTGGTCTCTTTGTTCACACCCATGCTGAGGTCGCCAGCAGTATATGTCAGGCCACCTCAGCCCCTGCCAGCGCCGCTGTCATTCAGCACCAGCGAATGTCTGCTTCGTCCCACCCTTAGACAGGAACGGAGCCACAGAGGCTTTGATCAGACACACCAGGTTCTTGGCCGTGATAACCTTGTGTCAAGGATTTCCCCAGATGGTCCCAGATGATTTCACCCGAGCTTTCCATCAAGGGTTCTGAATTTCAATTGTGGAAAGTCACTACAGTGAGAACCAATGGCGAAAAAGGTGCAATTGTCCTGTGCCAGAAATGTAGCGGATTTGGAAAGGCCCCTCTTGCTAGAATCAACCCAGGCAAGAAGAGGATGTGGCTTAGCCAGGGCCTTCTCTCTGTGGTACCTGGGGTGCGGGCATGGTCTGATGTGTGTGGTTTTCCTGCCCTCTAGTGGCTCAGGGCATCAAGAGCAGGTTGAACCTAGAAATGTCTTCGTACCAGGAACAAAACCAGAAAAACCTTAGAGGAGATATATAGTAAGTCTCACGAACTTTTGAACAGGAGAGAAACTGAAGACCAGAGGATTAAGGATTTGATCAGTTTATAAAAATCAGAGAACACACAGCAGGGATTAATTGCTTTCTTCATTCACTCATTTCATAATGTGAATGAATAAGAGACAGAGACAGAATCGAGTCTCAAGGGCCGAGCGTTTGTACAATACGAATCCATTGACTCACTCACTATTGGCAAGGGTTATCTAGAGAAATAAAGCAGGAAGACACGCTGACAGCAGAAATCAAAGAGATTCAGATGTGTGCTAGACAGAACGAGAATATGGCAGACATTGTATGCCACTAAGCTTGAAATTCTAGGGGGAGGGGAAGCAAAACAGAGCCCACCAAAACTGATGCGACTGAAAATAAGAAAAGTCCAAGTTCTCTGTGATGAAATAAATTATTTAAAACTTTCTCAAAAGTCAATTCAAGACACAAAGTCATCACTAGTAAATTCTTCAACACCTTCAAGAGGTAATAATAGTCAGCCACTCACAAAATCTTCCAGGTAGAAGGAAAAGCAAAAGCACATCCTTAATCTTTTAGCAGGATGACGTCAGTTTTAGTGAATTATCAACCACTGTGAGAATACGGGAAGGGGTGAGATTGGTCAAGATATGTTGTATTCACACACTGCTCTGTGAAATAGCAACTCCTTCGGTTAACAAAAAAAGAAGAAAGTGAACATAGAGAAAAATGGACTAAGCAAATGTTATGTACACTATAGATTGTGCTTCATGTTATGTGTTCTAAGTAATGTAAAATGTAATATATTTTACTTATATGCATATACACAAATACATATGCAAACACATGTATGTATATGTATGTAACTGGTTCATTTCCTAACATTTCATTTGATTAGACTGTGTGTGTGTGTGTGTGTGTGTGTGTGTGTGTGTGTGTGTGTGTGTGTACCAAGCATAGTTAATTACAAGAACTCAGGGGTGTTTAATATTTGAAAATTAGCGTAATTTACTACCTTAGCAAACATAAAAGAAGAAAAGTCATATGATGTTTTCAAAGATGCCAAATAGCTACCTGATTAAAAACTCGTCATCAAATACACATTATGATCAGAAATACTGAAAGTCACCTCCAAAAATGAACCCATGACTGAGACAGCAGTGTTGATCCCTATCTCCACTTAAAACTTACAAAGAGTCCTAGATTACCACCACGCTGGGCAGCTCCAGCCTATAACCCCAATTAACTTGAGAGGTAGAGACTGGTAGATCTCAGTTCAAGGCCAGCCTGGGCATAAAAGTTTGTGAGTCTTGAGGTTAACCAACAGCTGGGTGTCATGCATGGGTGCAGTAGCACATGCCTGACATTCTAAGTAGGCGGATCACAGCCCAGACTGGACAGAGCATAACACCAGACCCTGCCTCAAAACTAACCGCCGCAAAACCTGGCTGGAGGTATGGCTCAAATAGTAGAGATCTGCTTGACAAGCTTGAGGCCTTTCGTTCAGTCATCAGTACCACAAAAAGGAAGAGGAAGAGCATGAGGAAGAAGGGGAGGAAGAGGAGGAGAAGGTGTCACACTGCTCAGAAGATCAGTATCCATCACTTGCATTTCTAAATATATCTCATGATAATTAGCAATAAGCAATAAATGTACAAACAAAATTTTGATGAAAACATGTGCAAGTCCCCTGCCTAGAAAAGTGAACATTACTCAAAAGGATATTTGTACCAGCTTACTGGTTGACATATCAGATTTTCAAATTGATTTACAGATGTGAAACAGTCTTGAAATGGATGATATTCGACTTCTTTTTGTGGAAATTGACCATGAAAAATGGTCAATTGTGTGGAATGCAAAGGGCCAGAAATAGCTAAAGCGATCTTGAAGTCGCCCTCCTGATATCTGGTTAATCACAGTAATTAAGGCAACACGGCATTGACTCAAGAATGGACGGGAGACCACGGTACGAACCCATGTACTTAGGCACTTGTGGTTTGTGAACCGAGTTCAAGGGCATAATGATGAGGAAGGCTGTCTGTACTGACTGCTGCCAGATGGACATGTTATCCCTGCACTGTGCACAGACTCGGTTCCAGGCAGACCATACATCCACTGTGAGACTGGACGCACTAGACAGAATGCTCTAGCGGATCACATAGGAGAATACCTTCACGAACAGGCAATGGTTTTTAATTAGCATATATTAGTTATACGAGGGGGGAGGGGTGTCTCATGATAACATTTCTATAATGTATACAGTATATCCTGACCCCCCTCTAGATTTCCCCCTTACACCCTTTCCCTTTCTTAAAACCATCTCAACAGGTTCCATTGTTGTATGTTTCATCTGCCAATGATTACTTCTGCCGAGACCATATTCACCCTAACTAACGCACCCTTACCCTTGCATTTGCTTCCTACCCTTTGCTCATGTCCACTTACGGTAGAGCCATCTGCCCAGCAAGTGCCAGGCCCCCGAGTTCAAATGGGAGGGCTGAAGTTACCGAACAACACTTGGAATTACGTTCAGTTATTTGCTGGGTAATAACAATGCAATTCTTTCTTCCTGAGTGACAAAAAAAATGAAGCGATATTTCAGTTTGCTTTAATGATCCTAACTTGTCAGGGTGTTTTGGGAGCGTGTTCAGTGGCTCCTAGTCTGGTATTAGGAGCAGGGACCCGAGGATGCTCTAATGGGCCCAGCCCTGCGGGGGGGGGGGGGGGGGAGTTGGGGGAGGACGCTGTGTCACAGTGCCCCCTCCTGGGAGAGGGTGGCTGGTGCATGCGGGTGCAGAGGCAACTCTTCCAAGAACAAAGTGTTTTCTGGGCAGATTCCCCCCAGAGGCTGCAGAAGCCCTGGGCTTGTGGGCCTGTGTGGGGCCTTGGAGGTGAGGGGTGTGGATCTAAATCTCTACCCTGTGGATCACCACGAAGTCTCCCCTGACTAGTTGTGTGTGTGTTTTTAAATTCTATCCCCTCAGCTGGGTTTATTGTTTTAATTAAATTTAATTTTTTTTTATTATGATTAAGTGATTACATAAATTTCACAGTATTGTGAGGTAGTGATACTTAGCCAGAGTCACAAACCGTTCTAACCTTCAGGAGGCCAGTTGTCTTTATCGTGGTCTCTGAAGCTCGTGGATTCTGTGAGCCCTGACAGTACAGTTGTTTCTTCCACATGGGGTGATATGTACATTCCTTTCCTTTTGCTGAGTGTCGGCTGTTCCCTCTCTCCCTCTCATTCCCTCCCCTTCCCTTCGCTGCTTAGTTCATTTTGGCCCCAGGCTAGTTTTAACCAGGCCAATCCTGCAATCTGATGTCACTAATGTACAAACCAAGATCGCTGCCAGTCAGCCACAGTGGTGTTTGTTTTTCCTCATGAGTGTGGAGGAGGAGAGTAAATAGGATTATGCTGATACTGGCAGGATTTAAACTTGGGGAGATAAGACCATTACAAAGTCCTTGGACCCCTTCTGTGCTGGGGACAATTCTTTCACTAAAAATGTGCTTTATCTGCTCATCCAATAAGGCTTTACGCTGCCTTCACTTATTCCAACTTCACTTGTTGTTGTTGTTGATGTTTTTATGAAGGGATTTGGATGTAATAAAGCTGAATACCTTTTAGAAATCACTTCTTGGTTATGGGAGAGATGCTTTTCAGAGGATCCAAAACCTTAGTTGAAGATCGCTGTCCTGCAGCACAGTAGCAACATGGTTTCTGAAAACCGGTTGGGGAATAGACTTTCAGTGTTCTCATCATAAACAGTGATGTGTGTTATTATACATATGCTCATTTGGTCATTCCACAAAGTATTGTAAGACCTGTTACAAGCCAGACATAATTTTTAATCATCAATTAAAAATAAAGAACAACGACGCTCCTTCCTTAAGATGTATTTGTTGTTCAGGTACTGGGACGCGCTTGCTGCCATCTGAGGAAGTCTTAATACCCTAATTATAGACATAAAACTGGTTATAAAGCAATACCTGCCTTGCTCACTCACATATCTGGTGAAAGCAGGGTCAGACTGGAATAGACATCTTTCTGTTTTTTGTTGTTGGTGGTTGTGGTGGTGGTAGTTGTGGGGCTTGAACTCAGTGCCTGGGCACTGTCCCTGGTCTTCCTTGTGCTCAAGGCTAGCTCTCTACCACTTGAACCATAGCACCATTTCCAGGGTTTTTGTTTGTTTATTTGTTTTTTGTCCATCATGGGTTTGAACTCTGGGCCTAGATGCTATCCCTCAGCTCTTCAGCTCAAGGCAGGCGCTCTACCACTTGAGCTACAGCGCCACTTCTGTTTTTCTGAGTGGTTTATTGGAGATAAGTGTCTCAGGGACTTTCCTGCCCGGGCTGGCTTGGAACCATGATCCTCAGATCTCAGCCTCCTGAGTGGCTAGGATGACAGTGTGAGCCAGCCGCACCCAGCCAATTTCCAGTTTTTGAGTGACTAATTGGAGGTAAGAGTGACATGGGGACTTTGCTGCCTAGACTGGCTTTGAACCAAGGTTCTCAGATCTCAGCCTCCTGAGTAGCTAGGATTTCAGGTGTGAACTAGTACTGGCGCCTGGCTAGACATCTCTCTGTACCAAATTCATTTCTTCTTTTCCTGCGGACCCATCTCTGCCTTCGTTCGTCTTGATTGGTCAGGTCCCGTTCATAGCAGGGTGTGGAGGCTTGATGTTGGTAGCCTCATGGCTCTGTAGCGCTCTCTCCTGTGGGTTCCGTGGCTGCCTCTGTCCACACCGCTTCCACCTGTCCACAGAGTGCGCCAAAGATGCTTCCAGACCGCTTCCTGTGGGATGAAGCGGGAAAATCCCTCGAAGTCAAGCTGAGCAGCTCTTACTGCTCCTAACTGTCATCCATCAAGCGGTTACTTTTTGTGTCGAATGAGCACGATCTCCTCAGAAGGGCAAAGCAGGTCTCGCTCTGCCTGGAGGCGCATCCCGATCTCCACTGCGCCAGCTGCTTCTGCACATGGCTGCCGCGGCTGCTGTGTGACTTGCACGGCCTTTCCAGTGTGGGGCCGGGCCCAGGTCACTCGGACTGCTGGACAGTGCGTGCTCTGGCTCAGTGGCCGGGGCGGGTCACCAGCGAGGACCTGTGCAGTCCTGACGCATGCGCCCTGTGCTGTCATGTCCTCCCTCCGGCCTCGGGAATCCTCTCCCTTCAAATCCTCGGGGTGACCAGCCACCCGGGGGGGAATCGGAGCAGCGTGCACAGGCCACGTGCAATCTCCCCAGCCACCACCAGGCTGGGGTGTGTGACATGCCCGTCCGTTCTACCTTATGGTCATTTTTGCAGAACACAGCCCCGTCTCTGCTTTGTGAAGGTAGAAGTAGAACACTCCGCACTCCGCTTTGCAGGCGGGAAGCTTGGGGCACTTCAGTGAGAAAGCCCAGAGCGCCGTAGCGGGGGCAGCGAGGGGCAGGCGCAGGTCAGAGCGAGCAGCCGGCTTCCCTCCCATCTCTGGTGCCGTAACTCTTCCTTTCCATTTGTGTGACCTTACCGTGCCAGAAGCCCCTCTCTCCCCTCCCCTCCTCTCCTTTCCCCTCCCTTCCTCTTCTCCTCTCCCCTCCCCTTCCCTCCCTTCCCCTACTCTCCCCCCTCCTTTCCCCTTCCCTCCCTCCTCTCTTTCCCCCTCTTCAGCTATGTGGAAGACACATTATCCAGTACACACACATGAGAGGTACCGCTGCCCCTCCCCCTCCCAGGGTGTTGTCTAGATCCTTCCAGGCCTCTTTCTAGGCAGGTCTCTGCCTGGCACCTGCAGTTGTGCTATGTGTGTGGGGTGTGTTTTGTGAGCAGACTCCTGCAGCGGCCTGGTACACAGCGCACCAGTGCGTCGTGGGCTCCTCCCATGTGCAGTGTCTACGCCGGCATTGGTCCCTGGGGTGCTCCACGGGGTGTTCTGTGAGCAGTCCACGGGGTGTTCTGTGAGCAGTCCACGGGGTGTTCTGTGAGCAGTCCACGGGGTGTTCTGTGAGCAGGCTCCTGCAGCGGCCTGGTGCACAGCGCACCAGTGCGTCGTGGGCTCCTCCCATGTGCAGTGTCTACGCCGGCATTGGTCCCTGGGGTGCTCCACGGGGTGTGGAAGGAGGCGTCCTCCCTGCACCCTGCTTGTCCCCCCTGGGCGCGCGTGCGGGAGGAGGGCGGTTTCCACGCGGTGGGACTCGGGTGTGCTGTGTGGCTGCCTTGGGTGCAGAGCCCGGAAAGCAGCGTTCCACACGGGCCTGACCGGCGCCGCAGGGCAGCGGGGCCAGCAGGGAAAGAGCGTAGGCCACTGCACTGTGATGGAGCACGTGCAGCGGGGCCAGCAGAGAGAGAACACAAGCCACCGCACCATGGAGCACATGCAGGAAGACACATTAAAAACAAAATCAAAAACTTGGGGCTGGGAAGGTGGCTCAGTGGTAGAGCGCTGGCCTTGCATGCCTGAGACCCTGGATTCTATTCCTCAGCACCACATAAGCAAAAAGGAAAAAGCCAGAAGTGGCACTGTGGCTCAAGTGGTAGAATGCTAGCCTTGAGCTGAAGAGCTGAGGGACAGCGCCCAGGTGCCCAGGCCCAGAGTTCAGGCCCCACGGCCAACAAAAAACAAACAAAACTTTGAACACAGGTAAAATTATTTTTAATAACCATACTTTAATAAGTTATGGACTTAGGGCATTCGGGCTTTGGTCATCTCAGCATGTAATCCACAGCCCCTGGTTCTGCTGGCAGTGGGCTTGAACTTGCTTGGCAGGTAGCCTGTTGTTGAGTCACATCGCAAGCCATTTTCTGTACTGGTTACTTTGGAGATAGGTCTCGCTTCCTGCCCAGCATGCATCTGGATCGACATTAGGAGAATTTAGGCTTCCTTTTCTAGCTGGAGTGACAGGTGGGTACCATCCCACTCAACTCTTTCTTTTTTTGTTGCTCGTGGGTCTTGAACTCAGGGCCTGGGCGCTGTCCCTCAGCTCTTCAGCTCAAGGTGAGTGCTCTACCACTTGAGCCACAGCACCACTCCAGTTTTCTGCTGGCTTATTGGACATAAGAGTCTCACAAATTTCCTTGTCCAGGCTGGCTTGGAACCATGATCCTCAGACCCCAGCCTCCCGAATAGCAAGGATTACAAGCGTGAGCCACCGGCGCCGGGCTTCACCTTCGCCTTTTCTGCCTGGGCTGGCTTGGGAGATTTCTCCTTCATCTACAAGTCGAAAGGGGGGTCCCCCCAGGCTGACCTCAAACTTTGACCACCTCTACCTTGGCCTCCCAAGAAGCTGGGATCGCCCTTGCAAGCCACCCATGCCCGGCCAGTATTAAATATTGACAAGATGCTTTACAGCGTAGGACAAAGCCTCTGAGATCATGGTGCTGTGACTTGCAGTGTATTATATGGGGTCGGTAAACATCGGTGGCTGTCCTGGACAGTGCAGCTCTAGCTGGGTCTTAAAGAGGCGACCGTGCAGGGTCCCCAGCCGCAGAGTGATGGCGCATGGCGTGAGTGGAGCTCTGGCTTAAGGCTTGGAAACATGGATGCCACTTGCTCTGAGGTCCCCTTCTCCTGTGGACAGGTATCCACATCATCCTTCACCGGTCCACGCCCTGTGGCTAGCCCCCATTTCTTACCGTCCCCACACTGCCTTAGTGAGGATCCTTATGCTCACTTTTTTCAGCCCACATGCCTTTTCTCCAGAATGGAATCATGTGCACACTTTGATTTGGCATATATTAATTGTACAAGGGGGTTTCATTGTGATGTTTCCACACATACATATGTAGCACTTTGATTTGTGTACTCTAAGAAATGGTACTTTCTTAGCCCGCCTTCCACCTAACCCCTTCTGAATACTGTTGTAACAGGTTCCAGGGTGCTATTCTCAGTAATTTAACAGTTTATTTTTAAAAGACTATCTGAAATAACATTGCATGCATTTTTCAGTCCTGTTAGAAATACATAAAATATCCATTCTGTCCACACCTTACCAATATTTGATTTTCTCTAGTTTTCTATTTCTAAGATTTTATTCGGTGTGTGTGTGTCTGTCTGTCTGTCTGTCTGTGTGTGTGTGTGTGTCTGTGTGTGCGCTGGTGCTCTATCACTTGAGCAACACTCCACTTCTGGGTTTTTGTTTAATTGGAGAGAAGAATCTCACACACCTGTCTGCTGAAGCTGCCTCAAACCATGACCCTTGGATCTCGGCCTCCTGAATAGCTAGGATTACAAGCATGAGCTACTGACACCTGGCCCTGTTAACAAGTATTGTACAACGCTTATTCTTTCAACATCATATGTAGCTTTACCTAATTAAAATTTCCTGTGATTTTGTTAAGTTGCACTCTAAAATACAGCATAGATGCAACGATTTATGTCATTTCTTTCATATTTTTGATTTTCACATTAATAGATTATTATACATACTATTCTGTTGGACATATTTTATACACAGCTTTTTTTTTTACATATTTCTTTTTTTTTCCCTTAGGATGAGTTCTAAAAGCGTATTTACCCAGGCACCTTTGTACACAATAGCCTGTAACTTTCTTTCCATTCTTGGTATTTGCCAGCAGGTTCTTTTTTTTTTCTCTCCAGAAACTGTATCGATTGTATTCCTGTAAGGTTGTCGCGTTTTTATACACAAGACTTGGATATTTGCCAAGTGCCGATGCTCAGTCGCACGTTCTCATGGTGTCCTTCAGGGCTGGCCAAGGACAGGTGACCTGGTTGGGGTTCCAGGGTCGGGGGGTCGGGGGGTCGGGGATGGGGATTCAATTGGAACCCAGCTTCAGATAGCAAATTTAGGCCTATTGTTTGTTTTGTGTAATAATTTACCTCTCTCTTTTACATTGTCTGCATGAACACATTCTTTTCCTCAGCCTCATTCCAGCCACAGCTCGTGATCCCAAATTGTTCATTAGTTCAGGTCTGCAGGCAGAGAAAACTAATATCATCACGGACATCATTTCTGTAAGCCTTGGCGTTGGAAATGGCGAATGTCACGTCATGTCTTCGCGTCACCAGCAGGGGGCGCTGCTGGCTCAGAATCCAGTTCTGGACCAGACAGTGGCCTTTGGAGGAGGTGGGTGGGTTTGGGGTGGTTCCTCCGGGGAGAGGCCTTCCCTTGAAGGAACTGGGAACCGGTGGCCAAGGTGCAGCACTGTTCCCCCGTGAGTCCCACTGGGGCTCTGTTTGTGTTTATTCCTGCACAAACAGAATGAGTGAGGAAATCAATAAAATAAGACATTGAATTGTTAATGCGGAAAACACCACAGATGCCCATGACAGTTCCTCTTCTCCTGGACAGTGCAATGTGAGCGGGGATTAGAGTTCAGCAGAGCTGAGCTGTGGGAAGCGACAGAGCCAGTCTCTGCACACTCTTGCCTTACGTTTCTTGGACCCCGTGGATGGACTGTGGAGTCAGCCAAGAGCAGAATGCGTGTCTGCGCCCCGGTGGTTAATGTAGGCCTTGCTTGCAGGACCATGGTATAGCTTTCTTGCTACTTTACCTTCCCACTCCTCCACCTGGACTCCTAGGCCCATACCCCACACAGCCTGGATGAACTCTCCAAGGAAGCGTCAGCCCCGGTCACATATCCCTCCCTCCTCAAGTCCTACCAGCGGCTTCCACCACCTAGAAGCTAAAAGCCTTTGAGCACCCTGTGTTCCACTCAAGCCCGCCTCCAGTCAGACCACTGCCGCCATCCTCCTCCTGCTGTGCTTCAGACACGCAGACTCGGCCTCCTTCTCGGGTCTCCACAGTGTGCTGGAGGTGGAGCCTAGGGGGAGGTGTTTAGGTCATGGCAGATCTGACCTTATGAGCAGATGGATGTTGCTATAAGAAAGGACGTGTGGGAGGGGTTCATTCTATTTTACACTGTCGCCATGTAGAGACACACAGTTTCTCCTTCCTGGAAGATGTCTTGGTGGGCGCCATGTTGAAACCAGAGATTCAGTCTGCTGTCCTCACCAGTTCCTATTTCTCGATCTCCAGAATTTCTGTTCTTTGTAAACAGTCCAATTCTTGGTTTCTCAGCACAAAATAAACCAGGGCATCTTCCTCTTTGTGTTATCTGTTTATTAACACCTCCAAAGACTTTACCGATTCTTCATTCTGCTTGGAAGCTTCTCCACCACTTTACTCTGCCTGATCCAAATTCCGGATCCTTCTTTAAAACCCAAGTTACAGGTTACGTCTTCCTCATGCCTTCTCCAAACCTTCAGATAGAGTCCTTTGTACTCATCAGACTATGCCGGGTAAACAGCCAATCAGGAACCACAAAAGCACTGTCATGGCTCAATTCAAGTTCAGAGGCCTTGAACCCAGGGGACTGCTGGTGTAACTCTCAGCTCAGGGCCAAAGACTTGAAAAACGAGAGTGAGGAGCATGTGCTACTGCAAGCCTTGCAGTACAAAGCCTAGAGAAACTTCTAAATTAAGACATATTAATTGCATATGTTGGTAAGATTCAGAGTGATGCTTCTCATGTAGCAAACACTAATAACTCCAACCTCCCTTTCCTACTATACCTCTCTACCCGTGTGTGTGTGTGTGTGTGTGTGTGTGCGTGCGTGTGTGTGTGTGTGTGTGCGTGTGTGTGTGTGTGTGTGTGTGTGTGTGTGTTTGGTACAGAATCTGGGTACTATTCCTTAGCTCTTTTGCTCAAAGTTGGCATTAGCCACAGCTCCGCTTTTGGGTGGTTAATTAGAGATAAGACTCATGGACTTTCCTGACTGAGCTGAATTCAAATTGTGACCCTCAGATCTCAGCCTCCTGAGTAGCTAGGATTATAAGTGTGAACCACTGGCACTCAGACATTACTTGTTCTAAAAATAGTCAATTTGATTGGAGTGAAATGGTTTTGATTTGCATTTTTCAGGTGGTTAGTGATTGTATTTTTACATATATTTGTTGGCTATTTCTATTTCTTCTTTTGAGGCATGCCAAGCTTATTTCTTGTTAAGTGTTTTGAGTTACTTATATATTCTGGATATTGACCTTCTATCAGATAAAGAGTTGACAAATATTTTATCCATTGCTATAGGTTGTCTCTCTTGGGGTTTTTTTCAGCACTTTTGAGTTTAATGTGCTTTGCTTTTTCTTTATTTGGTTTATTTCTGCTATGCTCTTCATTCATTACTTAGTTCCTCTACTAATTTTTGTCATGGTGTGTTCTTACTTTTCTAATCTTTTAAGGTGGGCCATTGGGGTCTTTATTTGAATCCTTCTATTTTCTATTTAGGCATGTATTGCTATAAACTTCTTTCTTAACATTACTTTTAGTATATTCCATACATTTTCCTATGTTATGTTTCCATTTTCATTTGTTTCAAGAAATGTCTTAGTTTCCCTTTGATTTCTCCAATGACCTATGATTGTTTCGGAAGTGGTTTTTTTAGATGTATTTATATAACTTCTGTATTTGCTGGTTGTTGACTTCTTTTATTCCATTGTGATAAGAACAGATGCCTGGTTTGACTTCAGTTTTTATTTTCTTTTTAAATTTGTTAATACGTGTTTGTGACTTAATGTGTGGACTAATTTTCATGCATCAATGAAAAAGAATATGGATGCTGCAGCTGGTAGATGGACTGTTCTCTGCATACAGTTTAAGTCTAATGTTTTTGGTTTTGTTTTTTTGTCGATCGTGGGGCTTGAACTCTGGGCCTGGGCTCTGTCTCTCAGCTCTTTAGCTCAAAGCAAGCGCTCTACCACTTGAGCCACAGCACCTCTGCTTGTCCGGTGGTTTACTGGAGATAAGAGTCTCCTGGACTTTCCTGCTCAGGCTGGCTTTGAACCATGATCCTCAGATCTCAGCCTCCTGAGTAGCTAGGATGGCAGGCGTGAGCCACCTGCGCCCAGCAAGTCTAATATTTCTTGGTTGATGTTTTGTTGGATTTCTCTATCCACTAATAAAAGTGGGGTATTGAATTCCACAAGTGTTACTTTTGTTTTGCAAAACTGAATTTTCTGACAGTAGGTGCATATAGACTAATTGTTTTATCTTGTTGAATTGATTATTACATAGTGATCATCATTGCTGCTTCTTTCAGTTTTTGCCATTGCAAACTTCTTATGCACAAGTATAGCTATTCCTGCTCACTTTAGTATTCTTTGGGCCTGAAATATCATTCTCCATCTTTTTATTCTACTTGTGTGTCCTAGTAGAATGAGTTTCCTATACATAACATTTTTTGGAACTTTAAAAAAAAAACCTTTTTAATCAGAGAATTTAGTCCATTTGCATCCAAGGTTATTGTTGGAAGGTAAATCATTTTGTTAACTTTCTTCTTTCCTTCCTCTCTCCATCTCTGAGAGTCGATGGCTCCTGACACCGATCATGTCAGGTTCTTTTCTCTTCTGTGTATCTGCTCCCACAGTGGGGTTTGTAGTCTCACATGGTCTCATGACGTAGCGATCTTTCTTTCACTTCTGAATGGAGAACTCAGTTTGACTGTCTCTTGTGAGGCGGGGCCGGTTCTCCTGACTCTCAGCATTCGCTTGGTTTTCAAGGACTTAAAAGGAAGAGCCATGCTGGATGTGGCGTCCTCGGCTGGGAACGTCCCAGAGCTTGAGATGCGTCGCTCTATTCTCTGCTGGCCTGTAGGATTTCTGCAGAAAATGTGATCTTGGTCCAACTGGACTGCTTTAAATGTGACTTGGCCCTTTTCCTTTGAGAATCTGAGAATTCTTTTTCTTTATACTTTTGACAATTTGAGTATAGAATCCACTATGACAAAGATCTTTTCTGATCATGTCTATTTGGAGTCCTATCAATTTCTGGACATGAGATCCATACCTTTCCCAAGATTAGGGAAGTTTTCTGCTATTATTTCCTCTTTCTCTCCCTCTCTCTCCTTTTCTTTCTTGCCTTCTTTTTAAATTCATCTTAAAATGTTTTAAAAATGTGAGCATTTGTTCATTTAGCAGTGCCCCCAAAGTCTTGAATGCTCTCTTCATTATTATTTCTTTTCATTTTCTTGTATGTATTGGGCCGAGGGAGAGTTGTGTGGGTGAGATTTCAAAGCCCCCATCATCCACTTCAAATAGTCTTTCTTCTACCTGATCTAATGTATTATTTAGGCTTTCAGTTCTTTTTTTTTTTAGCCATTGAATTCTTTGTTTTTAACATTTTTATTTGGTTCATTTCCACAATCTCCGTCTCTTCACGGAATAGGACAACACTGCAGAATATGGACAAGACATTCATTCATCTGTGTGTGTTTTGATAGTTCTCATTGGGCTGTTTTCTGGCAATTTTATCAGATACTCCATCCATTTTGATTTCTTTGAGAAATCTGGGGGGACGTGACCTTGTGTTCTCATTCTTCTCACGCTATACATTGCAATGTTCACGTTTAGTGCCCCTGGTAGCTCTCATTATGGAGTCGCCTTCCTTGTAAGCAGCTTTCTCCTGAAGAGGCACCAAGGGGCTCAGGTGGCTTGGGAACCTCGGCTTTCTTTCCAGCTGGTCACCGAACTTCAGTCTACCTCGAGCTTTCTCAGCTGTAATGAGCAGCTTCGGGCATAGGACATACCACGGCGCAGCTGGAGAGACTGACTTGCCCCACAGAGAGAAACGGGGCCACATGCAGACCAGGAAGTGTGGTGGAGAGCCACGGGCTGGGGGCCCACCCACTCTGTGACCATGCACAGAGGGAGCCCAGACCCCTTGTCTCACAGTGAGGGCCTTCCTTCGTCACTTCTGATGTCAGCTCTGCTCCTGCTCATGCCTTGCTCAGTTTATTGATTCAGACCCAGAAATAATGCTTTACCAGCTACCTGTGCATCCTGCCATCTAACCAGCCTGGCACCTACATTGAGCAGCAAATCACCCCTCAGTGAGTCCACCTACAGGTGATCAAAGATGGTCCTCGTGGTATTCTTTCTGCTTTTGGAGCTGGGCCAGGAAAGGGACCTGATCTCAGCCGTGACTTAATTTTCAAATTGAAGCTTACGTGTGACGTGTTGTTAAGACTGAGTAAACTGCTATCATTATTCACAATAGGAGGTTCTTGTGATCCTCGGTATTCTAAATCTCTTGGAGTTCTTAGATAACATTGTTCATCATTTTTTTAACTCTTGAAGTCATGTTTATTGGTGCTTGCGTCTCTGTCTTCTTCAGGGTGGTTAAGTTTGGGCAAAGGGAAGAGCGCATATGGGGTCAGAATTTGGGTCCCTGACAGCACAGAATTCTTAAAAGAGACGGAACTTAAAATGAGGCAAGAATAAAGTCCCCCCTCCCAGCGTCAGACAGAAGAAAACAGGAAGATTAAGGAAAGGGAAGGAAGGATCTTTGAGAGAAGTTCGGTCACAATGTAAAGTGGACAGACCTGAGAGAATGGAGTTCAAAAGAAAAAAAAAGGGCATTTATTGGACATGTTTTTTCTCCTCCTAAAATGTCCATTTCTTCCTTTAACAGTAGACATTTACATGAGTGCAAGGTAATTACCAAGTCTGTACTAACTCCCCGTATTCTTTGAGATGGTAATGAGTTCTCAGTGATCATTAGGACTGGAAGAGTGGACAGTCACTGAAGAGATCGTAGCTCAGAGAGCTGGGGGGCCTTATCCCAGCTCACAGAGCACTGGTTTAATGAGTCTTCAGACTCTGCACCAGTACCATGCTCATACATGGTGGCAAACACACACACACACACACACACACACACACACACACACACACACAACACACACACCAACATGGGGTCTCACGCATCTACAATTCCACGTGGAACGCAATTCCATTTTCCAATTGATGGATGCAGCTCTTGTGTTGAGACGAACCATCTGTCTCCCAAATGGCATTGCAAGTGTTTCAATCACATCTCCAATAATCGCGTCCCCTTAGCACATTAGTGGGAAATGATGTAAAAAATAATTAAGCCTAACTCTGCACTGCATTAGAAATTGATGATGTCTGCGTTCTGTAAATTCTGTAAATCGGAGACCTGCAGAAGAAGATGATTTTTCTTATCATGCATTGTCACACCGAATTCATCCTCGTAGGAATGTTGGCAGGCTTGGAGACAAAAAAGAAAAGCCGTGAGGACTTCCTGTGAGCTCGCTGCTGGGGAAAATGGAGACAGGACTGCTTCTTCTTTGGGGGTAACGAGGATTTTACATGAGAGAGCTTCCAGGAAACCACCAGAAAACTGCAAATGGCGCTGTGGCTCAAATGGTAGAGCGCTCGCCTTGAGTTGAAGAGCTGAGGAACAGCGCCCAGGCCCAGAGTTCCCACGACCCACCAAAAAAAATGTTCTTATTCTCTGGTATCCATTTCACTCCTCTTTGCCATTGGACATGGCTTAATTAACCTAACCAAACTCATTTCTTCTTGCACTGGGCCATAAAATGACAAACGAGTGCTCTAACATGGCTTCCACACCTTCCCATGTGGCCCTCCAGTGTCCCTTAGCCCTCTAGACATGGCTTCTGTGCACTGTCATTCCAATATTGAGTGAGATCCCACTCTCCCTCCCAGGACCACACTAACATACTCTTCCCGAAGAACAAATACATAGGGACATCTCCGTGACCCTCCTCAAGATGATCAGACATTTGTCTCACTAAAACCAGGACTGGTACTGTCCCCCTGTGTGTGTGTGAGGGACGGGGGTGGAGTGTGGAGGAGACCCAGGTTAGGAGACAGGAGAGACACAAAGTACCAGAGCTAGGTGATGTGCGGAGCAGAGCGGAGCACACACCGCGGACCAGGTAGAATGTGGAAATGAGCTTGAGTGCACAGAGCAGGCTAAGCTGGAGGGAAGGGCCAGACGGAGTGGAGATAGAAAAACAGAGCTCTCAGGATGTTCCAGAGTGTGAAATCCAAACCGTGATCCAGAAAAGAGACAGCCAGACTCTACGGTCCACACGAAAGGAAAAAGCCAATCACCAGAATTCCTCCAAACGCTGGAAAAGTCTGTCCCCAGCCCCACACCAGATTAGAGGCAACACCGGGCTGTCAGCAACTCTGTCTGTATCCAGCTGCCCCGCTGTGTCTTCACCAGCGTCCTAACACATCTTGGCTTCTACTAAAAAGCATGCTTTAAAAATGTTTAATTATTAGAAGAATGGATCAAGGATTTAAAATGTGAGTTACAATAAATGCAACAAAAGAAGTAGACAGGCTCCTTGATAATTAGAAGATTTTCTGAAGAAAACCCCACCATTTCTGATATTTAAAAAAAAAACAAAACAAAAACGAGAACATTATAGAAGAAAGTTTAGCCCAGTTATTTTTTTTTAATTGCAAGATTTGGAGGGTGGAGAATCTTACTTACATTCTTACATAGAATCAATGAAAATGGGCTGGGAAGGTGGCTTAGAGGTAGAGCGCTTGCCTAGCACGCATGAAGCCCTGGGTTCCAATCCTCATTACCACAGACACAGAAAAAGCCACAAGTGGTGTTATGGCTCCAGCAGTAGAGTACTAGCCTTGAGCAACAGAAGTTCAGGGACAGTGCCCAGGCCCTGACAGAGTTCAAGCCCCAGGACTGTTAAAAAAAAATAGAATCAATGAAAATGATTTCTAGGTTTTTATATCCATACCTAGCTATGAACCTCAAATAATATATTTTAGTTATAGTAAAAGAAAATTCTATATTATCCTTGCCAGTGACTCACATGTAATTCACAAAGAACATGTATGTGATCAAATCTAAATTTTCCCTCTGTGATTCTGACTTACAAAGAATAAGAGAATAATGTGGTTTTTTTTTTGTTTTTTGGGGGGTCCGGTCATGGGGCCTGAACTCTGGGCCTGGGCGCTGTCCCTCAGCTCTTCAGCTCAAGACTAGCGCTCTACCACTTGAGCCACGGCACCACTTCTGGCTTGTTTCTTTTTTTGCTTATGTGGTGCTAAGGAATAGAACCCAGGGCCTCATGCATGCAAGGCAAGCGCTCTACCACTGAGCCACTTTCCCAGCCCCAAGAGAATAATGTTTTTGAGGAATTAACAATGCTTTATGGTAAGTCATCAATAAAATACTTGTAAGTTATAAGAAAATGCTTTCCAGTACATATATGTTGAACAAATGTGCCATTTACATATCTGTGTTTAAAAAAGACTTGAAATAGCTTCAATTGGAAAAAGAAAAGGGCTGTAAGAATTAGGCCAGCAACGGAAAACACTGGAATACCTTCTGCCTTTTAAACTTTGACCTCTACAATTCATGATTTATTGTACCAATAATGCTTTATTACTTAAGGCCTTCTTTTGGTCAGATGTTAGAAAGAAATTCCAACATATTAGAAATATCCAAGTGACAGATATTAGGGAGATTCTAAGAATATGAGAAAATACTTTGGTTAGAAAGTTAGGGATGGGGCTGGGAAGGTGGCTCAGTGGTAGAGCGCTTGCCTTGCATGCATGAGGCCCTGGGTTCAATTCCTCAGCACCACATAAGCAAAAAGAAAAAAGCCAGAAGTGGCACTGTGGCTCAAGTGGTAGAGCGCTAGCCTTGAGCTGAAGAGCTGAGGGACAGCGCCCAGACCCAGAGTTCAGGCCCCACGACTAGACCAAAAAAAAAAAAAAAAGAAAAAGAAAGGGATGATAAAAAACATGATCAGAGTTTGTGTAAAAATATTATTTACGGTAGAAAAAATAGAAAGTAGATTGGAAGAAAAGCCAGTGAATGCTAGCTGTAGGAGCGTCTACATAGGAGGGCTGAAACCGAGCTTCGTATTTCCACGTGGTTTCAAAGCTCTCTAGGAAAATCTTGACGATAAGGATGGAGAACAAAAGGATTGGAAAGTTAGAACTCAAAAGAACTGTACAGACTTTCTAATACTGTGATTTATGTAAAGAACTCACTTGGAGAGCTCCTCAAGCCCTATTTTAGTGCTTCCAAATAGCAGCTTCCATTTATTGTACATTCACTCAGTGCTAGTCACTGTGATAGTTCATTGATCTATATTCTAAGCAGAAGAAGAACCACACATAGGTTCCCCAAAAGCCTAGAGACTGCATCCCTCGTCTTCTAATAACTGGCCTTAATATTTCCCTTGATTTGCAAGACCAGAGCATTTTCACAGGGCGGAGTGGTGGAGAGCCTGAGTTTTTTGTTCAAGTCAGTCTCACTCTATGCCCAGGAGAATAGATGGAATCTTTTTCTCAGCATCCTTGCAATGCAGAATGCTGAGAGTTGGGCAGGATTGGCTTTCAGACGTGACTTAAATACGTAAAAGCCGAAGGGTGTTGGGCAAGTCCGTGAACCTTTCCTCGTCTCTCTAATCTCATAGAAATGTTACAAGGATTTCGTTAGATGACGCATTGGAGGCCGGGCACACAGGGGCTGGGATTTTAACTATTGACTTGCCCCGCCCCTTCCTCCCTGCCCTCCGTTTCTGAGCCACCCTGACCTCATCCAGCCTTATTTTCTTTCCCTGTCCCATGTCAGTGGCAGTCTCTGCAGAGACTTCACCGAGGCTGGCTAAGCCACAGAGCGTGTAGGAATACCTCCCGTGCCGCCCCACGGAGTCACATACGACCCTGCCTCACGGATGTAGGAAGCAGCGTGCAGGAGCGAGAGCTTTGGTCACCCTGGGACAGGCCCCAGGGGACAAGCCGAGGAAGAGAGTGGTCCCAAGCCATAGCTGCCCCCCATATTCTAATCCCCCTCCTCGCATCTTCTCTCTGCCTGGTAAAGGACATTGTAATCCTAGCAAGGCTCTTCCCAGCCTGGCTTCCCTTCTGGAATATTCTCTGATCCCATTGGTGGCCCTCCACATTCTGAAACCACCCTTTGGACCCCAGAGACAATGCCAGCTGGTCCCAGAAGTGGGCTCTCCCTGCCCCAGCCTCCTCCACCCCTGCCTCCCACCAGCACCGGGCACCCTCGACCCCCTCTTACTCAGCTGTCAGGATAAAGATGAACCGGAACCTTGGCTCTTCCTCTCGTTAGCGGTATGATCTGGAGAAGGGAATGAAGTTTTATAAAGAGGACTTAAAGATTGGCATGCCAAAAAGAAATGTATATCGCCCAGGAGTGTTATCAAGGTTCAGATAATCCACAAATACCTAAAACAGTGTTGTGCAGGTAATTGTTTATATATTTATTGGCCCTGGTGATTGAATCTAGGGCCTTGTAGATGGTAGGCAAGCACTCTGCCACTTGAGCCATACCCCCTTGTTAAGTATTTAACAAATACTTTTAAAGTTACGTAAAATTTTCACTGAAAGTTCCTATAAGGCAAGCGTCCATCCATCCATCCATCCCATCCATCTATCTACCCCATCCATCCATCTACCATCCATCCATTCCTCCATCCTTCCATCCATCCATTCATCTACCCCATCCATCCATCTACCATCCATCCATCCATCTGTCCATATTTCCATCCATTCTTCTATCCATCATTCTGCTTTTCCACTCATAACATGTTTGGGGCTCAGATATAAGTCAAACCCAATTCTTTGCCCTCAGTAAGTTGGCAGTTGTACTTGAGAGGCAGAAATGCTAGCGAGTTTGTCATGACATAATCCATCTGAAAAATGTGGGGCCTGCCAAGTGGGAACCTGCTGGCGGTCTCTGGCAATGTGGCAGCTGGGCTGGAAGGACATTCCCCCTGGCCTTCAGGGCGACGCCTCCTGGTGGTGCGTGGCAGCGCCTTGCAGCCTCTGGTTCCAGAGAAAGATCTGGAAGCTCCAACTCCACTGGAGGCCAGGAGCACCAGTGCTGTGTCCTGATTTCAGCACAGGAGAAACGAGACAAGTCCTTAGGGCAGCCCAGGCAAGCTCCTAGGAACTGTCCCAAGATCTCAGTCCATCCAGACCATTGGTTCTGGGAGGAGGCTCTGGTCCAGGTCTGGATATAATCCTATAATCGGAGAGCAAAAGTTGCTCCTCTGTGTTTTCTACCCCAAAGGTCTAGCTAAACCGTTGCGCACAAGGGGTGAGGTAGGCCTCTGGCAGATCTTCAGGGAAGCCAGGTCTACAGCTGTCTTTTCTCAACATAAAAGCCTCTGACTCATCATCCAGCACTCCAAGAGCACACAGATACAGAAATCGTGTCCAACTCGCTCAGGGGATCACAGCAGCCTGTGAGCACAGGCTTCGTCGGGGCTGTGATTCCCATGTAAGCCAGCTGGCCTCTGCGCAGTGCCAGCAGACCCGACACTGCCAGGACAGCCTACGGGCAGCAGGGCCCCGGGGAGCCCGTGGGCAGCGCCGCACAGGCCTCACGACCACAGCCCAAAGGCCACTTCCACTTGCTTCTGGGCCTTGCCAGTGGGCACTTTTGTCTACCCGGCAGGTCACAGCTGTGCCTGCACCGCCGCGGGGTTTCCAGGGCCCCACAGCCAGTTTCCTGGTGCCGACCACAAGTCCTGTTCCACTGTCACTTAGAAGGTTCCCTCTTCACTAAGATGTGCGCGTGCGTCTGACTCCTTCCGTCCTAGGTGGGCTGGCGCGACTCCAGGCAAAGCCCAGCATCGAGTGGTAGTGGCGGAAGAGCGAGAACCCAATGAGGATATAATAATGAAGTTGGGATTCCAGTGGGAGTTGGAGCTGGAAGGGCACCGGATGGCCAGCCGCCAGCAAAGGCTCAGGGAAGCGGCAGCCTCTGTAGCCCGTCCCCTTGGGCTGGGCTGAGACCTTCAGCTTCCAGGCTGGAGCAGACAATACCATTCCCGCTTCTCACTGGCTTTTCCATGACTCCTGAGTCCCGTGGCCACCCAGCCCTGCTGTTTTCTCCTTTCCGTCATATGTGTTCTTACGTTATGGCCATCTTTTGTTTGTTTTTGGCTGATCGTGGGGCTGGGCGCTGTCCCTCAGCTCTTCAGCTCAAGGCAAGCACTCTACCACTTGAGCCACAGCGCCACTTCCTGTTTTCTGGTGGTTCATTGGAGATCAGAGTCTCACGGGCTTTCCTGCCCGGGCTGGCTTTGAACCGTGATCTTCAGATCTCAGCCTCCTGAGTGGCTAGGATGACAGGCGTGAGCCACTGGCACCCGGCAGGGCCATCTTTTGTACCCGTGGAATAAATGCATCATTCTGTGCTATTTCCTCTCTATAGGCACAACTGGTAACAGTGACCTAGGGGCAGTGAAGTAATTAGGATGGGATCCATGGTAAGCAGATACTACCTTTTAAAAATATAATCTAATCTAGCATAAGTTCATAAGACAGCTATGTTTACATCATTGATGTTGTTGCAAATTTATATGCAGATACTCCACCACTTACAAGGTCTTTTGAGAAACCCATCATCAATCAAAATGTTATGATAGTTGGGCTCCAGTGGCTCACACCTATCATCCCAGCTACTCAGGAGGCTGAGGTCTGAGAATCCCAGTTCAAAGCCAGCCTGGGCAGGAAAAGTCTATGAGACTTATCTCCAATGAACCACCAGAAAACCGGAAGTGGTGCTGTGGCTCAAGTGGTAGAGCACTCGCCTTGAGCTGAAGAGCTGAGGGACAGCACCCAGGCCCAGAGTTCAAGCCCCACGACTGACAAAAAAAAATGTTATTATAAATCTGTCTGTATCTTCAAGTAGCTGTACAAAGGTGTTTCAGTCCAAAATGTCATCCTGATGAAAATGTGCATCTTGATGAAAATACATCTCATCGGCAGAACATTGCGGCTGAGCGGCGCTGTGTGCTGTACGATGCTGGTGATTTATTCTGCCGATGCTGTGGCTGCCCCGGCAGGCACTTCACCTTTGTATCCATCTGCGCCTGCCATGTTAGAAAGGAAAAGACATGCTTTATCTGTTTGTTTCAAATAATAAGCTCATCATTTTATGGAAAAGAATAGGTATCTTTTCCAAAGTGGGGGAAAAAAAAAACTATGGTAAGAAAACTGGCCTTGTTTTACATGTTTGCAAAATTCCTCCATGTCTGGTTTAATAGAAGGCGGTTGGATTCCCATGTTACTTTTATATTCAGCCTGTTTGGACATCATGGGTCAGAGAGATTCTGGAAAACTCGACTGTACGCTTGTGAGACAGTGAGAACGTAAAAGGTAAATCTCAGCATTATCATAAACTAGCAAAATAATTTGACCTCGTGGTTCCTTGCAAAGGTACCAGGGACCCTGCTTTGAGAGCCAGTGCCTCCATCATCTCTCCTTAAGAGGCCCTGGTCACTGGGTGAGGCGTTTCTAGTTACTCACACACGCAGAGCTTTTGGATTCTGTCTTCAGAATTTATGAATCCTATTCCAAGATCTTCTGGAGTCTCCTTTGATAGTGCATGATTCAGAGATCACGGGTAGAATTTATACACAGGCCTTGGGGGTTCTCTTTCTATAGTTTGGGCCTTTCTGAGATTCTTCCTTACTTCCTAGATGCTGTGGTTTGCCCGAATTCAGTCCTCTAGATTTTCAGACCCATAAAATTGTAGAGTTTCTGCAGTTTACACTTTAGGCTGCCCTGTAGAACTACGCGTTTCAGACCGCCTTGATCCCCACAAAGCCCGTATTCCCTGGTTCTGTCATCTCCCTTCCCGAGTCTGCCCGCGTGGGTCAGTCCAGTCTCTGGGGCCTCGTTAATTCTTGGGTTTTTGTCTAGCCTGGTTGTCATCAGCAAGTTGACAGCAACTGTCAGCTGCTGCTTGGGTGATTAGGAGCTGGGAGCGGCTCAAGCACAGAGGGCCCTTGGGAACAGATATCCTCAAGTCCTCCCTCCGCCTCCTGTTGCTCTTACCAAGTGGGAAAGCCACGCATGTGGAGGCCAGGACTTCGGGGCAGAGCCACGGTGAGCTGGCCGTGGGAAACAGACCCAGGTCAGCCCCCGTTCAAACCAGTTCAGCAGGCAAGCTTCTCTCTAAGGTGTCTTCTTGCCTCCTATCTGCAGACAGCCCTGCATTTCTGCCTCTGATGAGGTCTGGGCCAGCTCTGCGTTAGCTATTGGGACCTGAAACTGCCATCTTTTGTTACCCTCTCTCTCTCTCTCTCTCTCTGGCTGCATGTGTCTTGGGTTGCATTAGATCAACTTTGGTCGACAGTTACTGGGCCTGACCAACATAAGGAAAAGGCCTTTGCCAGCGTACTAGACTTTTCTTCCTGCTTTGGGCTTTGAGATAAAAAATCACATTTAATACTACATTGCTACATATGCCATCACTTATTTTTGCCACGTGCCAGCCTTGGACACAATCAGAACTTGGTGGGCTGTGCCTTCTCTCAGGCCACAGGATCTGAGTGGCTGAGCCAGAGGCCAGTCATCTTCCCAGGCAAATCAGATCGAGGCACCTGGGACCTGAAGCCCACCCTAGCCGTGTATCTCCCTGGGCCCCGCCAGGGAGCAGGCGTAGCTCAGTTGTGATGCTCGTGTGTGTGTGTGTGTGTGTGTGTGTGTGTGTGTGTGTGTGTGTGTGTGTGTGTGTGTGTGTGTGTGTGTGTGTGTGTGTGTGTGTGTGTGTGTGTGTGTGTGTGTGTGTGTGTGTGTGTGTGTGTGTGTGTGTGTGTGTGTGCGCGCGCGCACGCGCACGCGCGCTGTGTTTTTCTCAGTTCTCCCCTGGATCAGCTCCTTCCGTTCCTCCTGACATAAAAGAGAAGAGTGCCTAGTTGATTCCAAGGACAGCCATCTAGTACATAATGGATGGGCATTTTGGTTTACTCTTACGTCGCCTGCCATACGATCTTGAGCTAGCTCATCCATCTGTATGCCTTGTGGTATTCACCTCTGCAGAAGGATGGTGATAATACGTATTGTGCAGAATGCCAGGAGACCGCTGTGACAGGTGGAAAGCTCCAAGGACGCAGCCCGACGTGCGGGGCCTCTGTCACTGGCGTTCAGCAGACCTTTCCTCCTGTGGCCTTCAGCATAGCATCGCTCTCGACGGGCTCTCCACCCTCTCCAAGGACTTCTTCCTTTCTCTCAGCAAGCAGTTGTGCACATCTCTTTTCCTCATTCAACCTTGAGTCAGCTTCAAAAATGAGGTTGGCATTTCCACAGCAATCCCCACTTCTCTGGGAGTGTGTGTGGGGGGGGGGGGGGAGGGTCTGAGTTACATACAGATTTGTCCCAGAATGCTCTGGGGCATGGGGGGGGCCTGATTGCATACCTCTTTGTCCCAGAATGCTCTGGGAGGGTATGGGGGGAGGTCCTGGTTATATATGGATTTGGCCCAGAAGCAAGCATCTCTCTGGTGGTTAACTTGAGGGCTATAACAATCCCATGACCTCAGCCCTGTGCGTAGGAGCCCTGTAGGAGCCCGGATGAGGGTGCTGAATGTACGCAAAGGCAGGGCCTGGTTGGGCATTCCCTGCAGCCTGGTCTGGGTGTGTCACACATCAGACTCCTCCCCTCCCCTCTCCTCCTCTCCCCACCTCTCCCCTCCCCGTACAGGGCCATTTACTGCACGGACTCTCCCTTTGCACAGGGAAGGTCCCTAGGTAGCTCTGAATGGACTGTCTGGCAGTGGACTCCGAGGCTGAGCTGTTTACCTGCCTTTGCCTCTGTCACATCTTGGCTAACACTGTCTGAGAGCCATTATTTGTCTTGTCAACACAGGCCAGGAAGAGAACACAAAAGCTGTGCTCTGCCAACCCCGTCTTTTCTGCATCTTGTCTTCTGCTTTCTGTCCAGAATCTCAGGGAGTGTCTGGTACCTACCCGCAGGGCAACATGAGCAAAAGCCTTCTCTCTCCAGGCCTTGAAATACTCAGATGGATTCCAGATTCCAGGCCTACAAAGGCTCTCGTGCAGAACGCTCACATTTCTCCAGGGCGCAGTAAGGAATCAGACAAGTGGGAAGGAGACCCTGAGCATCCGCTCACCGCAGCCGACATCTGCACGGAACTGCAGATGGGGCGCTGGGCTTGGCCCAGGGGAGAGGAGCTGTGGGTCCCACAGCTCTGCAACCAAAGCACTGAGCACTTCTGTGAGAACTCTCAGCATGCAGCATGGAGTCGGAGGCCGTGGGGGACTGGGTCCCGTGCATGGCCCTTGTGGCTTCTTCCCACCATTGCATATCCCAAACTCTGGGGTGTAGCCATGCTGGGCCCTTGCGCCATTCTCAGCTTAGACTTATAGGGGGTGAAATGATGGTAAGACACCTGGAAGGATGGAAATAGTGTGCTGTCAATCATCCTGGGAAAAATGATTGGCAGGTAGACCTGAGACTAGGGTAAGACAAACGTTTCTCCCCAGTTCTGAAAAAGAGAGATATCTTGATTTAGAACCAACGTGAAGTACTTTACTTTGTCACAAAGAAGCTGCTGGGTTGTGAGTAAAAGGCATAACAGGATGGGACTCCCCAAAGCCCGGCCTTGCCCATTCAGCTGCTCCTGTTGTTTCTCTCCATTATACTTCCTTCTCATCGTTCTTGATTCTCCGGTTGACGTTCTGATGTACAGCCAGGTCCCTGCCCTCTGCACCGCAGGCGTGATGGGAGGGTAAGGCCCCTTCGTGGGGAAGTAGACAAGGCTGGAGCAGACGTTTCTCTCAGGCCAGGTGGCAGTATCAACTTAGGGGACAGGTGGAAGGGAACCAGAATGTGAATCACCCAGATTTGAGTCACACCATTAGAAAGCCAGCCTGCTCAGGTCTGGGAAGGTGGCCCAGTGGTAGAGCACTTGCCTCGCATGCATGAGGCCCTGGGTTCGATTCCTCAGCACCACATAAGCAGAAGAAGCTGGAAGTAGCACTGTGGCTCAAGTGGTAGAGCGCTGGCCTTGAGTACAGAGAGGCTCAGGACAGGGCCCAGGCCCTGAGTTCAAGCCCCAGAACTAGGTAAGAAGTCATCCTGGTGAATGCTGTGCGCTGGGTTAGCACCCCGCTGTCGTGACCTGCAGTGCGGTATCGCTGGGGGGGGGGGGAGGGGGGTGAGGAAGTATGGCCGTGTGGACGGGATGGCTTAGGAAGCCGGCAGCTTTGGCTTGAGTCTGCTGGCAGCCGCATGCTGGCTGTGCGATCACGGCTAAGCCTCGGTTTCCTTATCTGTAAAAGGGAGATGCCGACAGTCCATTGTGAGGGCGTTGTAGGATTCACGTGAAAAACACTGTAAACGACTCCTTCATCCTTCCATCCAGAATTCAGATGCGGGTGCTGATCCCACTATTGGAAGTAGGTGAGGAAAATCAGACGCAAGCTCTGCCCCGCCCCGCCCCGTTTGTCAAATGTGCATTCAGGTGGTGCTCAGCAGTAAGTTCCTTTTTCCTCAGATGGCATCAGGGAAAGGAATCAAAGTGTGACTGAGGAAATGAGAAAGCAGAAAGGAAAGGCAGCGGAGGCAGACCAGCAGCACAAGCAAAGCAGCGTGGCAGAACACACGCAAATGGGGGTCTGGGTGCAGGGCCCGCTGCCTGCGCCCCCGGGGACTGTGGGACAAGCTGGTCCCGTCAGCGTGACTTTGTAGCTTGGAAATAAATCCGTGTCTGGACTCAGCACAGGTGGCTGCAGGGCCAGGTCTGCTGTCGAGTGACCTTCTGGGAACACAGCGGGGGAGTTGGGCAGTGTGGGGACCTCTACAACCCAAGGACCCTGTCTCCCTTTCCAGGCTTTGCCCCAAGTGTCACCTCCTATGTGCTCCCGGGCTGACCGGGGGAAGCGATTAAAGCAGGCACAGACATCAGCACTGCCATCTTCATACTGGAACATGTGACAGAGGACATGTGGGGGGCAGCGATGCCCTTCCTGAGGCTGCCAGCTACTTCCTAAGGCTCCCACCGCCTTAGGAAAGTGCAGGGCATTCCTCCCCTCCCCTCAGCCTTCCCCCCACCCCCCCCCCCCCCCCCCCCGCCAAGCAGGCCAGCCAGGACAGGAGGGCTGTGCAGAACTCATCTGCAGAGAAACCTCAATTGCTTCTGGTTTCATCAGCATTCTCAGTATCCCGAACCGGTCACCACCCATGGTAGGCAAGAGATCCTGACACCTGCTGGATCACAACAGGTCCCTGAGAAACGAAAGAGGTAGCTGCAAGTTAGCACCAGCACCGTTGCGTTCTGGAAGCCAGTACCAGCCCAGGGTACTGCAGAGCCAGCGTCACAAGCTAAGTACCGTGGCATGTCCGGAATGCTGATTTAGAGATGGCGAACATTAATTATGGGAATCATAAGCACTAGTTGCCGTGCTTGTTGGAGTCAGGTCCTGTTCTTAAGCAGTCTACACGTAGTGTGCTAATCCTTCACGAAACCTCTGCAAGAGAGCTTGAGGTATTAATTCTATTTTGCAGGTGAGAAAAACAGAGATCTTGAGAGTGTAGGTAAGTCAGATAGCAAATTAGCAGCTTATATAATATTCCATAGCATGAGGACGATGCTGGCAGCAGGAAGGTGCTACATGGCCCTCCCCAGGTTGAAGTGTGTAGAAGATCTAGAGAGAAAGCAGATGGTGGAGGAAGTCAGGTGGGCATGCAAGGAAGAGCTGGAGAGCTGGCTGTGGGGAAAGGCGGCTTCTTAAAGAGGCCTGATCATCCTTGCTCACAAAAGGCACAGTGTAGCTCGGTGGCTCAGCGCTTGCCTAGCATGCATGAAGCTCTGGGTTCAAACTCCAGCCCTACAGCAAAACCAAACCCAAGAAACTTCTTACCTCCTTACTCATGCAGAAATATCCAAAGGCACGAGCACTACAGTCTAAGTACTCAGTGGAGAAGGGAGTACAAGGTTTGTATCATGGATTGAGTTAAATATCAATACGATGACATTCGAGATCCTCATGAGATACTGGACATAGGGAGAGACTCCAGGCAGCCCTGGCTGAGTCCCAGAGGGAGGAGAGAGTCTTTGTAGTCCCGGCCTAAGGAGATCAGACCAAGAGGTGAATCTGTTCTTCCTGTGGACAGCAGAAAGTTTCCAAGCCTCAGCTGAACAGCTTTTCCCGAGAGGGTAGAGCCCTGGCACAGTCCCTTCTGAGAGCTAGGGGGCTGTGTGCGCCCGCAGGAGGACGGGCCGGCTGGATGACACTGTTCCTAGGCAGAGAGAACCGGCTAAGACGTCACTATCGCCAGCTTCATCCCAGTGAACCCCAAATCAAAGCCCCAGCACTGCATCCTGTGGAGCTCATCAAGTTGATGGTAAAGTTTATAAAGCTGAGAAAAGCAAAAGAAAAAAAAGGTTGAAAGAAGACAGTGAGGCTGCACTTAGCCCAAGACATGTAGAATTCTATGAGGTCGGCGTAATGCAGACAGGTGGTGATGGTGGCCAGGTTCATCAGGAGGCTGTTAGAATGAATCGGGATGCATACATAACCCCACGACACACAGATCTAGCCCAGGGAACAGACGGAGTCCCCACAGGTAGAAAAATCAGACTTCTTTCCCCTCAGTTTAAGAGTCTGTTTCTTCTCAACATCCCAGCCCTCTGACAGCCCACAAATACTATTTAAGGCAGTGACACTAGGTTCAAATAAGTGGTAATACTTTTGATAACCTTGAAATGAATGAATTCAACGAAAAGTCATATTTTGTGGGGTGCAGAATGTTAGAAGTTAACCAGAACTGTTCACATTTATCTAAAATAAATTTAAACCACTATAAAGAAAGCTAAGAAAGATCACTTGGGCGCTGGTGGCTTATGTCTGTCCTCCTAGCTACACAGGAGGCTGCGATCTCATGATCACATCTGGGCAGAAGAGTCTATAACATGCTTATCTCCAACTAACCACTAAAAAGCCAAAAGCGGAGATGTGGCTCAAGTAGTAGAGCACCAGCCTTGAGCAAAAAAGCAAAGGAGAACTTGAGGCCCTGAGATGAAGCCCTAGTTTTCACACACACACACACACACACACACACACACACACACACACATGAACTGTTCTTTCAAGTTGCTGAGTACTTGAAACTTTTCATAATAAAATTTTAAGAAAAAAATGCAACAAACAGAGAAATATTCATGGTGCAAAATATAGGCAGGATTAATATTTAGAATATACAAAAAGCTCATATAAATGCCAAGAAATGAAAAAATAGAGATAGCCAATTAGTATAAAACAAATGCCAACAGACGGTAAACATATAAAAAGTTGCTCAATTTAATGAGTAATCAGAGAAATGAAAATTAAATCAGCAATTAGCTCCCATTTCTTAGCCAGTAAATGGGAAATAATTAAACATATTGATCACAATCTTAAGGCAACAGAAATTCTCATATACTCTTGTTTTTTTACCTAGTGTATTCTTTGAAAGGATTACTTGGATCTATTATTTGTACTTATCACTTGTGCCACACCTCCAGTCTGGCATTTTGCTTGAGAATTAGATATGGAGCCTTGAAGACTTTTCTGCCTTGGTTGACATCAAATCTGTAACCCCTAATCCTATGACTGGCATTTTAATGTACATGACCTTAAAGCCAGGACTTCTGTGACTCAGATTTTCTTTGTCTCATTTTCTTCAAGATTAACACAAAATACTTGGGGGGGGGGGAAATGCCAAACATATGTCCAGTTTCTGGAGGGGGTCTTGACTGGCATAAGTAAATCAATGCCCCTATATCTCCTTGTCGCCATCTTCCTGGAACAGTTGGTTTGGAAAAGGACCAAGTTAGCCTAAGCAGGCCAGTACACTTGAATTCTGGGACTATAGTTTTCAGCCTTCGTGCGAGTAATGGCTAGAAATGATCACTCATTCCCCAAGAGCTACTGGAAAATACTCCTGGTCTGTGATCCTGGAGCTTACTGGAGTAAGGAACCAACCCCAAGCAAGCTGGTGACGGGCCCCGCAAGCCCTGCCTGGCTGTGTGACTTGATAAAAGGTCTTACATCCAGGGCACAGGAGACCAAGAACCAAAAGAAAGCTTCCCTCCCATGCTCCCTGACCCCCCCTGCCTCCCTTCACTTAGAGAATTAAGTCCTGGATTAAGTTACAGTCATTTTCCCCTACTATATGATCTTACAGTACTAATGTCCATCCAGACTCTCTCTTCCATACTGCAGGGGGAAGGGACTGTGTTTTGCAGGAGTGTGTCCTTGAGCTCTACCACTATGCTTTGAATACAGTGTAACATTTGTTGACTGAATAAGTCCTTTTTGAAAGAATGTATCAACATTGATAATTAACTATATCTACGTGTGTGTGTGTGTGTGTTCGTTCCCAACTGGAAGGGGGAGATCTTTAGAAATCATTTATCAAGGTAAGCCTGGCTTACAGTTCTTATTTGAAAGGGGAAATGACAAAATAGCAAAGATAATATGGACTTTGGGTTGTATAAACTCAACAACAGGAGCGATGCAGCTCTTCTGGAAACGCAGATAATGGACTGTGATCCCACATCCCAGAGAGGCAGTGAACCCGAGAGGTTATCCACTCCAGTGAAATTGTGTGTGTTATATCCTGCAAGTCTGCAGTAGATAAGCCATTACCATGGGTGAACTCACCGAGGGGGACAGATGGGCTTGTGGAGGAAGCCAAGAAAACGAACCTTCCTGTCCTTGTCTTATCTCGTCAGGCTAGAAGCTACTTCCAGAAGACTCTGTGGTCGTGGCGAGAGCGTGGTGATGTCACCGTGTCTCCATCCCTGCTGGAGTTGGCTTTCCCTGGGTCCGTGGAGAACGACTTTCCCCTCGCTCCTGATCTTGATGGTAGGTACAGCATGGCCATCTTGTTTTCTCCACATGGAAAGAAGGAGGTGGTTGCTTTATCTGAGAATCATAGTGGCTGTAGGACAGAGAGTCACCACCGATGTTCGCTTTGCCCTGGAACAGCGTGTGTGCATGTGACTCTGGGAAGCAAAGGCCCGGGATCGAGGCACAGTTGGGCATCGGTGGCGCACGCTCATCATCCTGGCTACCCCGGAGGCTGTGGGTTCAAGGCCAGTCCAGGCAGAAAGCCTGCAAGACTCTTACCTCCAATCCATCGGCAAAATGCCAGATTGGAGGTGTGGCTTAAGCGGTGGAGTGTCAGCCAACCTCCAATGAACGCCCGCGGTCCTGGTGTGGGAGGGTCTCTCCTCCAATGAACGCCCGCGGTCCTGGTGTGGGAGGGTCTCTCCTCCAATGAACGCCCGCGGTCCTGGTGCGGGAGGGTCTGTCCTCCAATGAACGCCCGCGGTCCTGGTGCGGGAGGGTCTGTCCTCCAATGAACGCCCGCGGTCCTGGTGCGGGAGGGTCTGTCCTCCAATGAACGCCCGTGGTCCTGTGTGGGGAAGATCCGCTCCTCTCGCCGTCTTTTATCTCTGACCCGGACGTTGGTGATGCGTGACGTCTCTAGTCAAATGGGGCGGGGGGTGGCGGCTAATGTGCTGGGGAGGAGTGTGGCTGCTGTGAACGGACGGCGGGGCGCTGGGGTCCGGGCGCCCGTCCGCGGATGCTGAGCCGAGCGCCCGGCCTGGCCGCCGCCGCCCCCTCGGATGCGGATCGCAGACGCCACGCGGGCCTGGGGGCCGCTTCCCGGCCTGCCGACCATCCATCCTGGGCGCCTGGGCCCCGCCGGCCATCGCCTGGCTCCCCCTGGCATTCCCCGCCCAGGTCCCTTCCTCTCTAAACAGAGACGCCGACGGGGGTCAGTGAGTTCGAGGCTGCATGGCTGGGGGGGGGGGGACAGAGCCAGAAGTCGAGGGGCGTCCAGAAATGGGGTGTCCTCCCCAGGTTCCTTACCCGTGATGCACAGGGCCAGCCGGCCTGCCAGGGCGTGACACTGGCCAACAACCTCGGGGTGACCGGGAAGGCCTCAGAAGTAGAAGTCAGCCAGCCCCGCTCAGGACTGCCCACGGGCCTGTGCCTTGGGGGTCTGGGTTCTCCTGAGTAGAGCAAGTACTGCCCACCGCCATCACCCCAAACCCACGCTGGAGAGGAACACTGCTTTGCGCGCGCTCGCTCGCACACACACACACACACAAACGCACGCACGCACGCATGCGCACACACACACACACACATGCACACACACAGACTTGGCATCGGTCCCTGTGCTGTTCCGGGCACCAGCTCCATCCACTAGCATTAATCTCATCAACCCAGTGCCTGTTGGGTAAGTTATGATGGTACCTAATCTTTCAAAAAGAAACAGCAAGAAAAAAAAAAACTGGCAAAGTCAAGCAATGTTCCTGTTTTTCTCCTATAAATGAGAAAAATCTAGGCTTACGCCCAGGCTTCTCTGCCCGCCCTAAAACCCACATGCTAAATCACCATGCTCATTACCACCAGCAATGTTTGCTGCATAAGAAACCAATGATGTTGGTTACTCTGCTCAGATGCTGCCTCAGTAATTCACGGGGTCCAGACTTAATCATTCTCCCCATCTCTCTCCTTCCTCTTTCCCTGTCCTTTTCAAATTCTCTTTGTGTCTCCTGAAAAGGTTTCCCCCTCCCCACCCCCAATGATAGAGTTGAAGCAAGTCTTTGGTTCTCTGTGTCAAGAGGTGTCCTGTTTCCTGGCAAAGATCCTTTGCTGATTTCCAACTCTCCATATGGGAGCTTCATATTCACAGGAAATTGTAACTGGTTGGCAGGACTCAGAAAGGAGGTGCCAAGTGCTGACAGGGAAGAAGAAACAGCATGGTGGCCCAAGCCCAAGAGGACATCAGAGCACAATGGGCTTCAGTCACCGAGGAGCAGAGAGAGTCACCAGGCAGGCACAGTCATGTCTAGGAGGAGGAGATGCCCCTTGAGGGACAGAGAGTGGGAGGAGAGTTTACACCTTCTCTGTTGACTCTGTGTGTACGTGTACGTGTGTGTGCACGCTGATACTCGGGCTTGAACGCAGGGACTTGTACTCTTCCTTGGCATTTTTACTTAACCACTGGTGCTCCACCACGTGAGCAGCAACCCCAGTTCTGACTTTTTGCTGGTTAATTGGAGATAAGAGTCATCTGCTCAGATTTGGCTGGCTCTGAACTCTGAACTCAGATCTCGGCCCTGCTCGTCATCCTTAGCCTCACTCAGATCCTAGTCAAGGTCCTGCCCAGCCGTCTCCCGGGGCAGCTGTTTCTCTTTTCCTGCAGCATTATTTATTGCACATACCCATTATTTATTTTCTGAACCAGATCCTGAATAAAAAGTCTTTACCACCTTTACCATCAGTAAAAAGCAAGCCACACCTAGGAAAGAACATTCCCAGAGACAGTCCCAGAATTGGCAGCTTTTCACTGCCAGACTGAACAAGGCAGTTAAGGAAGCCTCTGTTCCATGCAGAGGAGTAACAAAGACAGCAATGTCACCAGGACCAGCCCTTCCCATCCCCTCTCACTCCATCCCTCTCCCCTCTCCCTCCCCTCCCCCTCCCCTCCTCAACTCTACCTAGAGTGCCAGCCATCCTTGGGCCTTTTTGCTTTGGTTATATTTTTTCAAAGAAGGTCCTTCTTTCTTTTTCCCAGGCCAGGCTGGACCATGATTGTCCTATCTATCTCTGCCCCCTGCATAGCCAAGATGACAGGCACACACCTTTGTACCCAGCTTTTTCTATTGGGCTAGAGTCTCACCAACTTTTTTGCCAAGACTAGCCTTGGTCTAGTGACCTCCCAATCTCCTCTATCGGAGTAGCTTTCAGGTGTGAGCATCACACTTTTAAGAGAAGTTATTAAATACCGAAAAGCCAGGCTGGAGGCATGGCTCAAGTAGTATAGTACCAGCTGAGCAAGCAAGCCAAGCAAGCATGAGGCCCTGAGTTCCAATCCCAGCTCTGGCAAACAGCTCCCCCTCCAAGCAATTACTATAAACAAGGTGAATTTGATGAAAGAACAGTATATGCTTATTGCCAGTACATAGCGAAGCTTTATTGTGAGAAAAAGAAGCTTTATAAAAAGAAGAGACGCAGGGGGAAGAAGAGGCAGAGGTTGGTGAGCCAAGAATTACCTGGAGTTTACAGAAACTAGGAACACAAGGACCAGGGTGGATCTTCCCCCGGCTTTCAGAGTAGCCAAGGCCCTAACAACACCTTGTGTTTGAACTTCTAGGCCACAGAACTGTAAGAGGACACATTTCTGTTGCTTTCAGCTATTTGATTTCCAGCCGTTCGTAGTGGCAGTCCTAGGAAATGAATATAGTTACTAATAAACCGTGTCATGTTGAAATTGCTATGTATCCTCCCCAAAAGTCAGCCTCTTGGATGACTAGAATTTAGACTTACGACTTTGTGAATTACAGAATCATCCTCTTTGTGATCTTAAAACAAGGATAATGCTACTTACCTTTTCAGACAGAAAATTGGATTTAACCAGGGTTAGCTGCTAGTAACTCTTACACGTTCCTGGGCACCCCTGTTTCTGCATCCTGCCTTGGTCTGAAGAGAAGTTAAGATGGGTTAACAAGTCCTTTCCATAAATTGGCATTCAGCTTTCCAGTAAGTCCTGCAAAACAGAAGCATGGAATTGTGTATGGCTTTTGTGTGGGTCAGCTCTCACTAGTTTAACCTGCTAATTCTGGAAAAGATATTAGTGGCCCAAACCAGACTCTCCATGGGCCTGGGATTTTCCTTCACATGCTTCCAGCTTTGATTAAGCGGCAAATATGATCAAAAATCCTACTGTGTACAAGGCTGATAGTCGTAGAGATAAGAAAAGATCTGATTTCCATGCAAACAACTTCAAGTCAGATTGGGAGAAGATTTGGAGGGCTGTCAGCCCACAAATACCACCCGACACCTTGCCTCTTTTCTGTGTGTGAGTGTAGGGGGCTGCAGGTGACTGTGGTCAGCTCTGTGCAGAGTGCGCACAGGAGCCCTGCTGTGGATGAACGTGCAGTTCCCGCCTCCTCGCAGTGGAGGAGAGTGTTTGCTCTTCATGAGCCTCACGAGCTGCCCGGCTCTGCTGAGCAGGGCGGCGGGGAGCTTGGAGACAGCCGGCTTGGCCTTCTTCGCAGTGGGCACCTGCCGCTGGCACAGGCGGCCACTGAGGTGGATAAGCTGTCAGACGGCACAGGACGAATCCTAAATCTCTTAAGCAGGCCAGATTCCCAGCAGTGTGAACCGCCAGCCTCATCTGCCCTCAACGTGTTTATAAACGCACAGACAAATCCTCCTCTCCCCCAGCGCATGCGTACAGCCGAGCCCAGCGCAACACTCCATCAGTTCTTTCAAGTGTTGACTTTTTTTTTTCTGGACGCTTAGTGGCGTGGATGTAGTCGAATCAAATCCACTGTTTCTGAATGATTCTTAAAGGGTTTCGTTAAGCTGGCCTAGTCAGCTTTCAGGACATATCCATATGATCCATTCAAAAGGAGTTCTTGGTGAGCCTGTCCTAGTATCCTCTGAGTCTTAACAAACAAAACAGAGCTCAGAACATAGATCCACCCTCAAAACCATCGCCTCACAGCTAAGGGGCCTTTTTTTTTTATCCTGCTGATATGAGCAGAGGTGAATATAGGGCAGATGCTAAAGGGAAGACAGAGACTCACTCCAGACACCCAGAAACTATTAATGAAGCAGGCAGACACGGACAGACGCTGAGATTCGGTGAGTTGAGCAAGTATTTTCTGAAAGTCTTAGCTTATACCTCGAACGTCTTCCCATAAGGGAGAAAGCAGGGAAATCCCCAAAGAAGGATCGCACGGGCAAAAGCCGTCTTCCTGCACACATCAGAAAGATTTACCTGGAAAGGCAGAAGAGTGGCGGCTAATTCCAGTGTGTGTGGCAGGGTACTGTAATGTGTCCCTGGGGAGTTATTCCCCGAGCTTTATTTTACGACCATGTTTGGTGTTGTGCTCAGCGTGAAAACCGAAGATGACCCAGGTCTCCAAATCCTTGACGCTGCCACCGGTCAGCAGGCTTCCTCCGGGTAACGTAAGGCTCTGCTCATGAGAAGGCCTTCCTTCAGAGCGAGGGTTGATTGTCAGTGGTGAGAGCATCTGCCCAGAGCATAGCGTCTAAGTGCTTGAATGGTCATCAGTGGCGTCATTTTTCAGTTCTGGGCTCTGAGCTCATGGTGCTCTACCACTTGAGCCACACCTCTCGCCCTTCTCCCTTCAGGATAATTTCCCCCCGAGGCTGGCTCTGGATGGCAGCCATGCTGCCTTTGCCTTTAGCATTGCCGTGATTATAGGCACGAATCACCACACCTGGATTGCGACGTGTATTTAGCGGTACCGGGGTTTGAACTCAGCGCCTCAGCCTAGCTTAAGCAGGGGCTCTCCCACTTGAGCCACACCCCCAGGTGATGAGTTTAATGATGTGCAAGAGGATGCACAGAATAACTTCAATTAGATGTCGCTTACTTTCTGGAAGTGAATATGGAAAAGCCAAACAACACTATCTCTAGTGAGAGCAGTAGATGAAAACAAATACAATGCTCCTCCCCCCAAAGGAAAATGTCGTTCTGCTCAGTTCTACTCAGATTACAACTGGAAGAAACACATTTAGACCAGGGCTCCTCATGCGTTCACACTTCATACTCGCAGGGACACGTCAAGGGAGGTGAAGCATTGAGACACCCACCGCAGCAGGGAAGAGTGGCAGGGATGCTTCCTTCACTTCAGCCTGGAGGAGGAGGGCTTCAGGAGGGGGCAGACGAGGCCAGGAGCCATGAGGAAGCGGGCAGGTGGTGCGATTTTCAAGCCACCAGAACTATCTAGTGATGGAGTCAGGACGGAACAAAGAAGACGAGGGAAGCAGGTCACGGAGGGAGGAGCTGGGCGGGGAACCTAGCACAACCCTGACCCATCGGATGCTCCCCGAAGTTGAGAGGATAATACAGAATCTCCCCACAGCCCAAGCCTGCTTGCCTGTGTTACTGGTCTCTGGCACCAGCGTTGGCCCGGTGTCATTAACTCACTGAAAACCTGGAGTGGATTCAGATGTCCTTCCTTTGACTAGATGCTTTTTCTTGCCCTAGAATTCCATCGAGGGTACTGGTGGCAGTTTCATGTCCCCTCCTTCTTTTATAACTCTAAGTAGGTTTTTTCTCTCTCGTGGTGGGACTGGGGTTTGACCTGAGGGCTCCCTGCTTGCTAGGCAGGGACTGTGCCGCCATGAACCATGCCCTCCCCCATTTTGCTTTGGTGATTGTCCGAGCTAGGTGCTCAGGTTTTCTTTGGCTGACCCAGACTGCGATCCTCCCATTTTTGCTTTCTGCCATAGACTGGATTACAGGAGCACACCTCCGCCTCAGCCTTTTCTATTGAGCTGAGGCCTCGCAAGGTTTTTGCCCAGGCTGCCTTTGAACCGCCGTCCTCCTATTGCACCCTCCTGAGGTGTGAACGGCGGTCCCCCAGCAGCTCCGGTGGTTTTGAGGAGCACTGGTCAAATACTTTGTAGGACGTCCTTTGGGTGGGATTCGCCTGTGTTCTTCTTCACTGAGATTATGGGGTTGGGACCGCCAGACCATTGCGATCTATTCTAGGGAGGCACTCAAAATCTTCCCCCCTCCTTGGAAGGAAGTCACCACTGAACCCTCCCCTGGAGGAGGGCGGGCTCGTGTTCCTCTTCTTTCAGGGTGAAAAAAAGCATGTGATTTATTAGACGTTCTTCTGTTTGAGCAATCCGCTGCGTCTCCAGCAGTTACTTACTTGTTCCATCATGATGTTGCTGTGGCCTCATGAATATTCATGAGGTACTCCATGGCCTCAAGTTTTATGTAGATTGTACCACCTGGGAAGCTCTTCCCATTGGCCTCTATGTCCTGGAGACAGGACGTCATCCACATAGAGTTCCTGTGCCCCTGCTAATTTTGAAGTCCTTCCTTTAACCTGCAGTTCAGAGAAAACGACTTCATCCACTATAATACAGCACTCCCAGTGCTGAGCGAAGTTCCCTTTGCCTTTAATTTTAGAATCTGCCCTCCTAGGCCTGAGGGGCAGCAGCAAAGTGGCGTTAGCCAGGGTGACACTAAAGTTCCCAAGTGCATGGACATGTCCAGGCAAGCGACTTGCTCTGCAAGGCATTGTTAGAGTCCCCAAAACCATTCCCTCCCTCTGGCAGATTCGGTCACCGAGATGATGTCCAAGGGCGGCCTCGTCCCTGCCTCCTCCACCAGCCGGTCTGCCTGGCTCACAGAAGAAATTGTATTCTCTCTGTGACCGCTCTGCGGTCACTTTGATTTGTATGTTATCAGAACCCTGTGTGTGCTTGGTTGGGTTAATACCCACAGGTGCCATTTTTTATGCTGCTGTAACTGGTTCTGTGTTTCCAATATAAAAATTCTTTTACACCCTTGGGCGAGACAGAAAGCCTAAAGCAGGGCACGCGGGGGCTCTGAGGAAAGGGAGGAATGTTATGAAAAATGGGCCAGCCGAGTTCCCAAAGCCTCCTTTTCCCTCCTCCCTCCAGAATCAGGAGGCGATTCTCCTGGCTGCTTACTCTGAGGATGGCGATTTCCTACCCTCACCCGTTTCTCCAGAATTCGGGGTGGTGATTCATCTTGCAGGCTCAGTTCTTGGATGAGTCAAGGCTCACAGGGAGGCCTTAGGGGGAAGGAGGCAAAGAGGAGAATCCCTCACGAGAGGCGAATGCTGGGGTGAAGCTCAAGAGAGGCCTGGACGCCCCCTGCCCAAACTGAACCAGGTGCCGGGCAGAGAAGGCAGCTGTTGGCTTCACTGGGATTTGCCGTGGAGGAGAAGAGAATGGCTCAGGGTATCCACGGCGTGTTCTGCATGGAGGATCTGGCGGGCAGTCCAAACCTGGAATGCCTCCTGGTCTCACCTCGCTTTCTTCTTTCAGTGTTACTACTGATTGTATCATTTGCTTACTCTTTCTCCCGCTATAGATAGACCGATTTTTCTCAACCTCTTGAGAGTTAGTTTCAGACACCAAAATTGTTCTGTACTTATCTTTAAAGAATAAGATCGTCTTCCGTGTGAGAACAGTGATCGCCTCCAGAAAATAAACTATCGATTCAGCACAATCTGAGCTCTGATTTGTACAATCCACCCAATCAAAGAAGTGCATGGATTGCAGTTCATTGGTTTGTGTCTTCAGTTTTCCTTAATTTAGAGGAGTCGTCTGAATGTTTCTCTGTATGGGGAACTATTTTTAAGGACATGAGCATTAAAAAAAAAAAAAAAGAATTTAGATAGTATGCTTTTCTGATTGCTTTCCAAGGCTTCAGTTAAGGATTACCACACAGGTTACATTGTGGCCTTTGAAGGAACCTTACCCGGGGACACAGGACCATCAGCTTTGCCCCCCATTGGTGACAGCACATTTGACCTCTTGCCAAAGGTCATGTCCCCAGCACATTTGACCTCTTGCCAAAGTTCATGTCCCCCAGATTTTTAATTGATAAAAGAATCTTTCACGTTGATGAAAGAGATGGGGGCTTCCTGTGTCCTAATGGTCTTTGAATCAACAGGTTAAACATCCATTAATTCTGTCTGCCTAAAACCATTATTACTCTGGCAATAGAACGGTGGGATTTTTCTCTGTTTGCTTTTACGTTCCTCACTTCGTATCCTCTTCCAATATATCTATTTAGTACCAGGAAGTATGTTTATATGTGTGTGTGTGTTACACACGCATGTATGTTTGCACACACACTTAGCTCTTGGCCTCTATCACCAAACTATTAGTTTTATGAGTTTCATCGGCTTAGGTTTATTATTAACATAGACTTGTAGGTTTCCTTTTTAACTGAAATGTGTCCTACTCTCTCCCTATTTTTATGTTCTATCTCATCAAGGCTAGCCAGTTTTGCTTCATTCTTTCTAGGCAGAAGACTTAGACCCGCCCAGGGTCTCAAAAGAGCCTGTGTTCTTTTTATGGGAAATGGTATTTAGAACTGGCATGTTATGGGAAATGGTAGCTAAGCACTGGTTCCCATACTCATTCTGTGACGAAAGCCCACAACATTTAAAAACTTAAGGTTCATACTTTTGTATTTAATTCCAACCAAATATCACAGAATTCCTCCTCCTCCTCGTCTTCCTCTTCCTCCTCCTCCTCTTCTGCATTCCATGTCTGTATCTTCCTTTGTTCAACTCTGTCCGTCACACTTTATTATTATTATTTATTATTATTATTATTATTTTGGTTGGTTGTCGGGCCTGAACTCTGGGCCTGGGCGCTGTCCCTCAGCTCTTCAGCTCAAGGCGAGTGCTCTACCACTTGAGCCACAGCACCACTTCTGGCTTTTTCTGCTTACGTGATGCTGAGGAATCCAACCCAGGGCCTCAGGCATGCAAGGCGAGCGCTCTACCACTGAGCCACCTTCCCAGCCCAAAGATGATACTTTTGAACAGTGATTGCAGATGAGGTTTTTCAGGAGGCAGAGATGTAAAGCCTCACCCTTCCCATCTGTTCAATGGAGGGAGGCTCGTGGCTGAATCCAGGATGGCCTCAGACCCTCCCCCCGTCCACAGGCCCAGCCTCAGACCCGGCAGGGAGGGGGTGGGGTCGCGTGAGTCCCTGCCACTCAGCCAGGGCAGCCTGGCTCTGACGCCCTCATCTGTGTCCTTACACGCAGTGGTGCATCTTTCCCCCCAGGTTCTTTGACACTGTGCCGAAGGCTTTGGTGATCAAAATGGCACACCATGAGCTCTGCAGTAAGCGCATCATAGCTGGTTGTTCATGAGAATGACATGATTGAGGGAGATGCAATGCGTGTACACTGTGCTCCCCAACCACCCCCCCCCCCACCATTGCAAATGCTCAACAATGATTATCGCTAGCGGCCATGGCGTCCTAGTAACTTGTTCTAAAGTCTCAGAGCCACTTAGGGACCGCAGGTCTGGATAAGCTCGGCCCTTCCCTGACCGTCCAAGCAGTCCACGCAGCACCCCCCCCCCCATGATCACAGGGCTTGCAAGAGGCAGCACTCAGGAGGGGGCTGCGTGGCTGAGAAATGCCAGGACCCCAGGGGCTGCCCGAGGGGCGGGGCCATTAGGAGGGAGACGGGGGAGAGGAAGCCAGGCGCCCGCCGGATCAGAATGGAAAGGGATTCGCCATTTCAGCTGGAAACATGCAAAAACATCGTTATTCTTATTCAGTGGCTGCTGTGGCTGTGCGAGCGCGTTAATAATTCTGCAGCTCGAAACAAGCCCAGGCTGTTAGCATTCAAGGCCACTTAAATTTTAAAGAGTCGTTTCATGGAAAGTTTTAATTAGCTTGGGATTGTAACTAACATTCTCTTTAAAATGGTGGCAGGCGTTGGGTGAAGTTCGGGGATCAGCGGATGGCCCGAGAGCTAGATCTTATTCATTGCTTTGCTGCCGGGGCCAAAACAGAGCATGATTTCGGGGCCTTGGCCCGAGCTCTGGGTAGCATTCACGCCCACAGAGGAGTCAGGCCCGCTTGGGCTCTGGGCAGAAGAGGAAGGGTGCCCTGCAGGGAGGAAGTGCTGACCGCACCCTCACCTCTCCTGTCTCCCCTCTTCTGGGAGCGTGTGTGCCCCGACTAGCCCGTGGCACTGCGTCCTGAGCTATGGGCAAGCCTGGCACGGAGCATGGGACCCAGGGCCAACAGGATTCAGGTCTCCCGCATTTGGAAACCAGCTTTGGCACATCCTCCTCCTTCCCATTCATCTCAGCCCCCAGGTGCTCATCCACAAAATGGGCCAAGGCAGCGTTGCAGCCCTGCTAGTGGTGGACGCGGGGCTGCCGGTCATCCAGACACAGGCTCAGGGCAGAGGACCACAGGCCACCAGCAGCACAGTGCTAAGACAGAAAGAAGAGCACTGGGCCCCATCTGAGATGGGGACCGCGCGAGGTAGACGCACTATGACGACGCGCAGGCAGAAGCCAGGAGCCAGGCATGAGCTGTGAGGGGAGAATTCCTGCTACACCTGGACGTGAGTCTGGAGGGGCCTGGATCCCCAGGCTTTGGCTGGAAGAGCAGAAAGTTTCTCCTTAGCTTCTAGCACCCACCAGTTTATTTACATTGGACAAGTCACTGTGCCTCGTTGCTCCTGTTTCTTTTCTATTCAGAGGGAGACACCAGCTCTCTTTTTCACCAGTGAGATTCCTCTGTAAGGCCAGCCCTGGCGGCTGCCACTCACGGCTGGTGTGCTTGATGCTCACCTCCATCCATGCTTCCCATGCCGTCCTGGCTTAGAAGACCCAGTGAAGTGTTCAAGGTGGGGAACAGCTAACTCCAAATCACTAAAACTTACCCTTTTATTCTTTATCCAGCAGCTAATATAGCGCTGCCATCTTTAGCTAATTCAATCAGTTCTCATTTGCCAATGGATAAATGGTTCTCATCATAGGCCTAACCATGCAGCTAATATGGTTTTGAGGTAGATTGATTAACCAAGCCCTAATTGAGACTAAATCAGTGAGATAAATCCAGAGACCCCCCCCCAGGGCCACCCAGCAGTCCCCAAACGACCAGTGGCAGAAATTAGCCACCAAATGCCCTTATCAGTGTTTCACCAGATACTTCGTGTATGGCTGCTTGTGCCCTATGTAACCTTGGACTCTACCCTTTGCTGAAGGTGGGTATTAAGTGGACACCCACTCAGTCCCAGCCCTCTGGATAGATATTGTTAAGAACATGACTAGTAGGGGATCATAGCTGGAGCCAAGGTATTCAAGGCCAAGAAGAGACATCGCCTCATTTTAGAAAGGAGCAGGAAGCCAAGACCAGCCAGCTCAAAGGAGAGAGCCGGACCTCACCATGAGACACGTAGAGGTAGTGCTCAGCTAACGGGCGGGATAGAGAGCAGGAAGGAAGGAAACTGGACCAGGGGCGACCAGGGGCCGTTAGAGAGGTGGAGGAGGGGCAGGGGGTAGAAGGAGGAAGAGTGACACATGCACGCGTCTTATAATCTGGTTGTGCAAGGACACATCCACGCATGTGCGGGTGACTTAGCAGGATTTACTGGGACCAAATCCTCAGAAAACTTCATTCTCCACTCAGCCCGTATTCTCTGCATTCTCTAAGGGCTGGCTTGCAGCTGTGAGGCTTTCTTACGCTCCTTTCCGAGAGTCGGCAACGGCGCAGACACACAAATATCCATCTTTCTTGATTTTAATTGTCGTCTCAGCACTGAGCTCATGTGGTCTAAATTAGCTGCGTGCCGCATTCCCTGAGCTGAGCCCCCCCACGCCCCCCCTCTGCTTCTCACACCGCCTGGGTGTCTTTCCCAGGGTGCAGGCGGGTGGTGGACCAGCTAGGACACGTCTCAATGCCGTGTCCACCTCACTGTCCATTTCCAGTTGGGCTTCTCAGCATTTTCTATCTCTTCTGGAAACCATGGCCAAGAGAAAGCAGGCACACGTGGTGGTGACTTTGGCTTCACTGCCCAGGTAGCTGGGCCGCATTGCTCCTGGGGGAGGCCCTGGAAGAGACGAGAATCAGCATCCGTGAAGTCAGTACCGGAGATGGCCGTCACCAAGCGGGCTGGCACCACCCAATCAATCCCGAGCCAACCAAGAAGCACACAGAGGCAGATGAGCTCTGCGGGCCTGAGCGGGGCTGTTGCTCCTCTGTGGTCCTTGAACATCCACTGTTCTGGTTCTCAAGCATCAGGTGCACACCAGGTCCAGTTCTCCTTCCGGTCTTTGGGGGCTAGTGTACTGCAACTCTGCCCATTGCGGGCCTCTGGCTTCTAGACAGACGCTCCTGGGACTCAGCGTCCACGGCCCTGCACCTGGCACTTTCTCTATGTTCACATCGGTTGTATTGGTTCTCTTTTCTAATGATCCCTGATTAACCCCAGGGCAGGGGACTCTGAAGCCCTCCTCCTGGTGGGTTTAAATAAAAACTGACCACCCTTCTCCACCTACCCTGGCGTAGGGCCTGCAGGACTTTAGATCTCCGTCCACTTTCCTACCTTTAAGATCTGGATGCTCTGCAGTGTTAGTTCCGCGGAAGACCAGGCTCCTGTGTTGGCCAGTGGAGCCTGTACTACCTGCCTCATGTTTCCACACCTCCGACTCTGCGCTCTGCCTCTGCCTCCAGCTGCAGAAACCACGGCTGCAGAAGAGCTGTCCTGACCAAAGTCCCCCGGCGGGGACAGGGGGGTGTTCTCCCGAGGTGTGTCTCAAGGCCCACCCGCCTCCTGGACACACCGGCAAGTGTCTTCATGTCTGACTTGGCTTTTGCTCTACTTGGGTGGGAATGTTGTTGGTCTGGAATAATTTCCCGGTATGGAGAGCCGGTGCGGAAAGGGGGTAGAGAAGCTCATTCTCCACATCTTTGGAGCCTCTTATCGCCTAATACGTGGGAGGCGGCTTTACTTCTTGAGTCACATCTCAGAAATGCCACCTGTAAAAGAAAGCCGATTGCTTTCCCCACCATCGCGTGTACGTCTGAGCCAAAGCGCAGGTGCAAACTTCCAGGGAAATCAGGGTCCTGCTCTCGTGGCTTTGTCTCCGAAGGCTGGAGCGGCTTCAGAAGATGCTCCTAGAGGAACCACTGCCGGACCCCATCACTGACAGTACACATCCACCATGAAGCCCTCGGGCCACCGTGTGACAGTCCAAACTCAGGATGCGCTGGCTCTTCTAAGGTGCCTGCCACAGGGATGCAAAGGATAGAAAGAGCCGAGACAGAACCTGGCGTCCGTGGGCCCAGCTCGTGATGGCGGCTTCGGATCGTTCACACACGCACCTTAACCCCTTTGTGTGGAGTTCAAAGGCAGCTCCTCAGCGCGTTTCTTTTGCTGGCTGATCTTTGATGTTCCCTCTCACATGCTGAACACCACTCCAACAGTCCTCTTGTTTCCCAGCTCGTCTTCTTCCAGTCTAAATTCTTTGTGTGTGGTTTTTGGAACAAGTACGCTTAGAAGTAGGTTTTTGACATTTTCAAATATTAGAAGTCAGAACATTTATTTTGTCGGTATCAAATGCACAATGGCAGAATGTACCCTCCTTTTCAAGAAGGCTCATTAAAAACTTCCATCTTGATACATAATTATCGAGAGTCAGAAGTGGTCGTGATTAGTCAAGCCGCACAATTAAAATCCCGTTTGATGAACTTTGGAAATAAAATGCTATTATCATCTGAAAACCTCAATCATCCATGATAATGAAGCTCTCGATTCTTTTGTTCTTCACAAAAAAAGATTAATAATGCTAGTTCATATTTTTTTTAAGTATCAACATCTGCAAGAGGGGTACTCTATAAGCCATATGTAACTCAACTCCCCCACGGGCAGCAAGAAGTACATTTAGGCATATGTTTTATGGACAGATAATATTTTCCTTCAATAATGGCTCGTGCTAATTATCTTTCTTGAATTGATTATGTTTGCAATAAATTATTATCTTTATGATTATTGCTAGTTTCAGGCAAACGTTCATGAAATAAATGGCAGCCTGTTGAGAAGACCTTGCACGGAGTTAGTGTTTCAGATAAATGCCAATTAAGCAGATCCTTACCCTTTCTAATCGCTTCCTCTGGTCCAGCTGTTGCTTCAGCAATCTTCAGCACCACGGCCAGATCCTCACAAGTATGATGCTGTATGACTTAGGTCCCTGGGTTCCTGTGGAGTATTGTAGGTATTACCATGACTTGCACCTAAGAAGCTCTTACTGTCTCAAGGTAGCGACCTCTCAGAGATGGACTGCTGCTTGCTTTGGCTGCAAGACTTGTGTCTCAAAAGCAGTAGTCACAGGAAATGTTTGACAATCTCTCTGTGTAACTTATCCTCACATTCATAATCCTGGTCACCAAGAAGGTCTTCTTTTAGAATTTAAGCTTAATTTTTTTTTTGGTTTATCTTCCTCTACAGATAGCAAAGAACCAGTTGTTTAAGTTGTGCTGAGGAGTTAGAGAGGAAAAGCAGGGGAGAGGGCAAGGTGAGAGAGAGGAACTCAGAAGCCTTAGGGGTGGCACCGCTAAGAGTATAGATGGATCATCCAGGCAGACAGGTCCCCGCAGGTGGCTTCTTAAGGACTACGCAGCAGCGTCATCAATTGTGGCTTGAGAAGCCTTTAGAAGTGACGAAGTAACCACTTTACAGAGCGCGTTAGGCAAATGTCTACGTCTACCCTCAGTAAAATGAGCTTTGGATCCTGATATTTCTTAGGGGTGTGTGTGCATGTGCGTGTGTGTGTGCATGTGCGTGTGCACACGTGCCAGTGCGTGTGCACTGCTCCTGGTGTTTGAACTCAGAGCCTGGGCATTGTCCCTGTGATTGTTTTGCTCAATCAAGGCTCATGATCTACTACTTGAGCCACAGCTCCACTTCTGGCTTTTTTGGTAGTTAACTGGAGATAAGAATCTCACGGCTTTCCTGCTCGAGCTGGCTTTAGACCACGATCTTCAGATCTCAGCCTCCTGAGTAGCTTGGAGTGATACGCATGAGCCACTGGCATCCTGCGTAGGTCTTTTTATCCCTTCAACCCCATCTGCTGGCACACACACAGTGAACATATGAGGCACTCATTATGCTGTGCCTAACTAAGGAATAGTTGTGAGAGGGACATGTGTGGTAGGGGTGGTCCCAAGGACCTGTGAGGACACAGAGACCTGCTCTCAGCCAGCAGGGAGTCACAGAAGACTGCCTGGAACAAGTGGCCCCCGGCTGGAATTCTGAGCTGTGGGTAGGAGTTAAGGCAATGCTTGACAGGCTGGGTGAGGACTGGGAGGTCAGATGGAGAGTCTGCTCTTGATCCTAACAATGGCACCTCACAGTGAAGATCCACAGCGATGAAGGATCAGCACACCTAGGAAGTAGTAGACGCTAAACCTGTCGAGGTGAAGAGCTTGCACTGGCCGTAGCAAGCAAAGGAGACACTGCAGGAAGTTAGGAGGATGGCAGCGTCTTCCGACATGTGCTTTAGGAGGCGGGGCACGGGTAGTTCATGCCCGTAACCCTAGCTTCTCAGAAGGCTGAGGTCTCCAGAGGACTGCAGGTTGAGCCCACCTGAGGCAGGCAAGTTTGCTAGACATCTCTAAAATAACCAGCAAAGAGTAGGGCTGGATGCAGGGCTCAAGTGTAGAGCACCATCCACGCAAATTCAAATCCCAGTAACACTAAAGAAAGAAAAGAAAGAACGTGTTTCAGCTACAATGTACAGTACCAATGGATGCAGGCCAAGGGAGACCCATAGTTTTGTAGAGAATGTGCGGTACGTACGCCTAAGCACGGGACCCACCCCCAGCATTTCTTCTTTATCATGTTCCTTGCGAGGGGAAAACCACTTAGGGAAACAAGTTAAACAATTCAAGGACATTTTCAGTGATTCTGAGCAAAAACACATAATCTACTCCATATAAGCAAAAGTGCTGTTTGCCGTAGCTGAAAGCGGCTCAATTGGTAGTTCTCAGCGCCAATCTACTCCGTTTGCAAAAATTTAAATACCCACAGAGTAAAAAGAAAGACAGCTAATAAGAAATGTGTCATTGAAATTGAACAGAAACGGGAGAAGTCTCATTTCTTCTCCTTTTTATCTTTTCAAAAGCTCAGCTCCAGAGCAATTTACCCCTGTACCATTCGTCCTTCGTATCATTAGCACTGGGAAAATGCCTGAAACTGTCACCAAGAGACAAGCAACATGTACAAACTAGAAATGTAGTTTGAGGAAATTAGAAAATAAAAGTCTTAAGGAGGAGGATTGAATGTTCCGTTAAACATAAAGATGATGCCGGAAAAAAAAAATCCTTTCTGACTTCAGGAGTGGTAGGCTACTGAAATGTTATCATCAATTAGGGCTTTTTCAAAGTTCTGTGGTGCAGAACCAATTACCCTGACAGTACTTCGCTCCCCGCCTGAGCCCGCTGATACAGACACACAAAGCAAGAGCCGTGTGATAATAAACTTGCATCAGAGCAAAGTACCTGTTTCCATTCTATTTGGGGGGGGATGGGGAGCTTGAACTCAGGGCCTGTTCACTGTCCCTTAGCTTTTCTGTAGCACTCTGCCATTTATACCACACTTCCACTTACAGACTTTTGCTGGCTCATTAGAGATGACTCTCACAGACTTTCCTACCAGCTTCCAGAGTAGCTGGGATCATAGGCATGAGACACCAGTGCCCGGCTTATTTATTTGCTTTCACGTGTTCATGTGATGATGTCGATCTACCTCATGCAGGCCGGGGGCTCTAGGGAAAGACAGCAGGAGATCGTGAAGCAGGGCCCAGCCACAGAGGTTTGCTTACAGTCTGGGAGGAGTAGTAACAAGTAACAAGCACCAAAAACAAATTAAAAAAAAAAAAAACAGATGAGGAAAATGAGAGAAAGTGATGAGGAGTAGAAGGGAGAAAGAAAACAATAGCAATTCACTTTTTATTGCAGCAAGCATTATCTTAGTATTGCTGTATCTTGCCGAAATAATAGTTTGCACGCAGTAGGGAATGCCATGCTTACTTTTTAAACTAAGGAGAAGCGGGACTTAGAAAGACTTAATAGTCCACTGATCTTGGGACCAGGGGTTCATGTCTGTGACTTGTAGCGCCTCGTTTTCCTTCTAGCCAACTCTGGAGTCGAGTTGTTCCAGGGAGGAGAGGAAATGGAGAGGATTCTGCAGATGTTCAAGGGGCCATTGTCACATGTGTTTTAATCTTGAGAATGCCACGAGTGTGCTTTCAAATAGTAAGACAGGGCAGAAGAGGGAGCTGAGAAAGCAGAGAGCCAGGCTCATTCAGATGAGCTGTTCAGGTAAAGAAGGCGCTGGGCTAAACTGTGCACACTCATTCAGCCTCTGTCGTAACTTCATAGAACATAACTACCATGAGTAATGCGAATCCACTGGGCTGCTAAGAGCAGCAACCCCTCTGGGCTTTAGAGATCCTCAGCTCCTGCGATTCTGACACTCGCTGTGTGTGTGTGTGTGTGTGTGTCTGTGTGTGTCTGTGTGTCTGTGTGTGTGTGTCTGTGTGTGTCTGTGTGTCTGTGTCTGTGTCTGTGTGTCTGTGTCTGTGTCTGTGTGTCTGTGTCTGTGTGTCTGTGTCTGTGTGTCTGTGTCTGTGTGTGTGTGTCTGTGTGTGTGTGTGTGTGTGTGGCAAAGATTAGGAAACCGAGGCTGAGAGCTGTCCAGTGGACCCCAGGCCAATCCAGTCAAGCCCCTGTGAACTCATCTGGGGGTTCACCTTTGACAGCACATTCGGATCCAGCCTCTTCTCGAGGATTTGACCCACTAGCTGGGGGCCGACCCATGAACACATGTGCCTTTTGGGGGGTACATTCACATCTAAGCCATAACAAGAGAGTAAAGAGAGGACAAGGGGGGATGTAAAAGAAAAAAGGGAGGAGAAGAACCACAATGAGAAGCATAATGGAAACAAAAGACTTTTCCAGAAAGGTTCCAAGTTGCTGGTCTGCAGCATTATGACACTCCGAAAGGTCAAATGGGATGCGATGGGGAAAAGGTCACCATGTTTGCCATGAGAACATCACCTTTGCGGCTGACGACAGAGACAGAAGTCATGAGTAGGTGGTGGGGAAACCGAGTCTGCAGCCCGCAGGGGCCAGGCCAGACCGAGAGAGGCGGGGGTCAGTCATGGCCGCAGGGAGGGAGGAGAAACTGGAGCTTCCAAACAGAGGGGCCCGGAAGGGAGGGACGGGCAGACCTATCCTTTGAAAGAAGAGAGATCTCTTCTCTTGCCCTGGTGACCTGGGGCAGTGGGGGAAGGAAATGGGGGGGAGGGAGTTCTCAAGCTAAGACCCAAGCCTGTAGACTGTGGTTATACGAAAAGACTAATGCATAAAAACGGGGAGACGTTTGAGAACCCAACTGATTCTGGTTCTCAGTCTTCGAGGATTATGGGATCGGAGGGAAAGGCTGACCACGTATGGAAATACTGAAGCTGAAGAAGTAAGACCTAAAAGCAGCCATCCCCACTTGACAACGACTCACGAGCCAGTGCTTGCGGACCTTGCTGACCTGCTTTCGACAGCAGTGACAGCTACGTAGGAGCCAGACACAAGCTCCAATCCTTTACAGGTAAAGCCAAATGGCATAAACGGCTCAAGGCGGCTAAACACGGCCGTCTCACCCGTCTGCCTTCGTGATCAAGAAACCTGGGAAGCCCTTTTACCTGTCAATGTTGGAGCAACCAGCATCCGCCAGGTTTATGTCAAATTGTCACAGACCCCTGCTTAACACTACACATCGGCATGGGGAGGCAGCCGGGGCCATAAAACCCTTCTAGATGTTCTCTGGCTAACAGCAGCTGGACCTTCCCAGCCATGACCTGCTAGGAAGGCCCGGCCACTCGTGGGTCTGGCTCCCGGCTGACCTGTCCTTGTCTGTCACTGGTCACCACGACCCTGACATCCTGGGACTCCCCCCCCGCCACCTCCAGGCTCTTGCAGCTTCTCAGACCCAGGTTCAAATTGCAGCCACCTGTCTCTTCCTTCAGTGGTTCAATCCCAGACCACTTCGTAAGCGCATCTGCACCATGGGACAGAGCGAAGCACTTAGCACACGGTGGCCTGTGCCTCAGTGGCTCCTTCCATCCTGTTCACCTCCTTGGGAACGTCAGACATGCCAGCGTTCCCCAGAACAGACGAAGGCTCTTATTCCACTCTGGAGAAGCAGTGTGGGAAATGGGTTACAATTCCTGTCCTACGACGGATGTGTGGGGCTGTAGGCCCAATGCCTGAGCCTCTTCCGAGAGTTTATCTCCCTGTCTTCCTGGAGCCTTACGGCCAGACTTGTGCTGGGCCAATGCTTGTTTTACGAAACAGAGACCCGGGCTGGGTAGGTGGCTCAGTGGTAGAGCGCTTGCCTCGCCTGCATGAGGTCCTGGGTTCAATTCCTCAGCACCACATAAGCAGAAAAAAGCCAGAAGTGGTGCAGTGGCTCAAGTGGTAGAGCGCTCACCTTGAGCTGAAGAGCTGAGGGACGGCGCCCAGGCCCAGAGTTCAGGCCTGATGACCGACAAAAGAAACAGAGGCCCAAGATCACGGCCATCTTGCTTTCTGGTGCTGGGGCCAGGGAGAGTAGAGAGAGCCCTGGAGACATGGGGAGCAGAGGCCAGAGCTGGTCCTGAGGAGGAAGATCCTCTCTCACTGCCAAGGGTCTACGCGTGAGTGGGAAGAGCGAGGGTCTTTGTCAGCTGTCTTCGGAAGCTTTTTCCACACCTCACCTTGGGTTGAATGCATTCCGGGAAGGGAGACAGGCATGCAAATCCCATCCACTTTGCTCTTTCATTTGAAAGGGCTTTGTCTGAGAGCTGGGGCGCACGTGATCCAAATCCACAAGTGGGCCTTATTCTCTTCGTTTCTCTCCTGTAGTTGTTATTCCTGACTTTATGTGGGAGTCGGGACAATGCGTTATTGAAGTCCAAATTCTGCTCGTTGTTAGCTGTGTTATCTGTTACGGAGCTGTCTTAACTCTTCCGTCCCTTATCAGCAAAGCAGCAGAAAGTGCTTGTAATGAACATTTAATGCTAGTATGTGTCACGGGCAGAGAAAAAAGCATCCCCCCTCCCACATCCTTGGCCAAACCAATTGCGTTCGCATTTATTTATAAATCTGTTCCTTCAACAAATAGTCCTTAAGCCACTCCAGCACCTCTGATAGTTGAGTTTCACTGTCTACATTCAGTCTGGCTCAAATCAGTCACTGTAGATTAATTACATGTCCTTTCTAATCACCTAAACCCACCTCTGATGAGTGAATGTGCCCTGGGATTCAGAATTTGGGGTCCTGAGCCTTGTGCCAGTGGCTCCTCGCTACTTTGGAGGCTGAGGTCAGGAGGATTGCAGTATGAGCCTCGCAGAGGCAAACAGCTCCTGAGACCCCTCCTCCTCCCTTCTCAGCCCAGGGACAGTGTGTGTGTACCTCTCATCCCAGCTAGTCGGAGGCAGAGATGGCGTTAGACCTCTGTTGTAGGCCAGCCTGGGCAGAAAAGTCTGCTAGACACCATCTCAGTGGAAGAAGTTGGGCATGGTGGTGTAGGCCTATGATGCTTGTGTGGGAAATCCACAGGGCTGAGCTTGCTAGCTCTCCACCATTCCTGTCTGCCTACCCCTTGTCTCGTGTTTCTGCTCTAATTGAAGCGTCTGTCAACAGGGGAGGTTCTGCACTTTCAGAACACAGGCTTCGTTAGATGGTCGGGTGGGTTTTCGCCCCACAGTAACGCTGGGGTGGCAGCCTTCTCCAGCCCCAGCTTCTCAGCAGCTCCCAGGTTCCCCGAGACACGAGGCGGTGACACAGCTTTGCTTTCTATCTTGCATCTTGCTTTGAACGGGGATTTGTTCCCTCCTCTTGTACAGCTTTGAAAAGCTCCTGATTCCCACAGAAGCTTTGAAGCTATTTGCATGACAATGCGCTTGTACCCGGAGCCCCAGTGTCAGGAGCAGTGAAACCTTCCCTTGATCAAACTCTGTCGGTTCTGGGGACTGTTGGGAAACGCACTGATGTCTGCACTCTGCCTGAGGAGTGTATTTCCAGAAGAAAACATTGCATTCTCGGGGTAACAAATTATACCTGTCAGGTAGATTGCCCTTCCTGGGGAGAATTTAGCAGAGGCCAAACCCTGCCATGGTAGCTGGAGGCCTGATACATGCAGCCAAGTGCAGAATGCACAGACAAATACACGTCTTGTCTCCTCCGATGGCCGAGCCGGCTTCTGCATGTCTGATCACTAATCGGGTCTTGTTGTACGTCTCAAACCTCAGTGCCCCCTTGGAACCTTCTGCTGCCCACTGAGGCTCCCAAGAAGCTACTGAAAACACAAAGATGAGACCCTTTAGTTGCCGCTGTGTTTTGATGTTCTGATTGAATAATTCTGGGAAATGACGGGCGTTTAGTCCCGGGTCCAGCATGGCTTAGCGGATCGATGTATTTAAAAACAACCTTGATCTGCTTCCTTAGCTGGCTTTGAAAGTGATTGTGGAGAGGAGAGCAACCGACCACCCCAATCGCCGCTCAGTGCCGCGCCCCATATGTAAGCTCAGCGGAGCTTCTGCCCTGGTTTATTACTGCATTATTGTTTAGTTGTCGTTCAGTAAAGCAGTTTATGAATACAGTCTGTTTGGATCTTGCATCAAACTATGTCTGGGATCCATAGGCATTTGAAAAGACCAGTTTAGCTGGGCACCAGTGGCTCACGCCTGTCATCCTAGCTCCTTCGGAGGCTGAGATCTGAGGATCTCAGTGCAAAGCCAGCCCAGGCAGGAAAGTCCGTGAGACTCCGATCTCCAATAAACCACTAGAAAACCTGAAGTGACGCTGTGACTCAAGTGGTAGAGCGCTCACCTTGAGCTGAAGAGCTGAGGGACAGCGCCCAGGCCCAGAGTTCAAACCCCACAACCGACATCCCCCCCCTCCCCCCACACACAAAAGACTATTTTAAGCAAACTGTTCCTCTGCAGCCAATGTTAATAAAAACATCTTTACTTTTTTTTGGTGGGGGGAGTGAGCCAAAGATTGTATTTCCTTGGGACAAGAGGGGCCTGGAGGGGTACCAGCCTCCCCCTCAAACTTGGCAGCCGATGTGAATTCTTCTAGAAGATAGAGAGTTGTCTTTACCCAATTTTACCCCATCCCGGTGACCAACTGCTGTATGGCTGGCCCCGAGCCAGGCCGTCTCTAGTCTCAGACCTCTGTTTTCCACTTCAGCGTTCTAGCTTGTCCAGGAACCATTCCACAGTCCTAATACATAGCAGGTGCTTGCTTGCTAGGTGTGAGGTGCATTGAACTTGCAACCCTCCAGCTCAGCACCCCCAGGTGTTGGGATTATAGGCATGTGCTCCACCATGCCCGGAGCCCAACCATTTCCAAATTCCATCCATTCATTCAAATCATCTTCTCTGCACGTTGCTTTTGAGTCTTTTACCTACATAATTATGTTTGTAAATACCGACAGTCTCATGTCTACCTTTCCAATCCTTCCGTCCTTTCATTTTTCTTTCCACTTCTTTCAACGTGTTTACTAACACCTGCCGGATGGGGGTTTAGAATGGATGATAATGAACATTCATTCCAGTTGTGATCTCTCGGGAAAACCTTTCAGTGTTTCACCGTTCCCCTGACACTGCGATAAATGATTTGCCAACATCACATTTCAGACGAATAGTTGCCTTTTATTCTCAGTTTGCTTGAAATATTTTAAAAACTCCTGTGTGGGTGTTGTATTTTCTCCGCTACTTTCGCTGTATTGACGGAGGCAATCATGATGTTTCTCCTCGATTTTGTTAATGGGGTGAACTACATCGATCTTTTCTCTAATGCGAACACCCGCCTTCATTCTTGGAACTAACCCAAATGACTAAAGCAATATCCTTGGTACAGATTGCTGGGCGTGGATTGATAAGATTGTACATTAAAAATGCATGTCTATGCTCACAAATGGCCGAGCTCTGGCATGTATGGGACTTGAACTCAAGAATTTGTGCTCTCACTTGGCTTTTCTGTTCACGATGCTCAAATCACACCTTCGCTTCAAGAGTTTGGGTGGTTAATTGGAAAAAAGTGTCTCATAAGCTTTTGTGCCCAAGCAGGCTTTGAACCGCAGTCCCAAGATCTCCGTAGTCCCAAGATCTCCGTCTCCTGAGTAGGTAGGATTATAGGCGTGAGCCACTGATGGCAGAGGCTTGTGATATTCTTAAAGGATCCTTTTTTTAATGCTTGTTTTATTTACCTTCAAATGTTCCAGTAAATCCTTCTTAAGGATCTTTGTTGCTTTGATTGTATAGTTATCCTAAGATAACTACATTTTTTTTGTGGCTGTAAGATTTGTGTACTATTAGTGCTATTTCTTCCTTAAAACCTTGATGGAATTTTTAAGAAGGTTTCTCTGCAGAAAGTTTTTATATATTCACTTTTTTTTTTTAATGAACACAGGCAATTCCAAGTTTCCACTGCTCACAGTAATTTTAAGATGCATTTTCTAAGAATTTGATCATCACATCTAATTTTTAGTTTCCTGGCATAAAATTATTCATAATAATATAATTTCTTTTTAATGTCTGTAAAATTTGTACTGATGAGTCTTTTTAATTTTCATCATTATTTATTGCGCACTATTTTCTACCTGATCTTCCAGGGGATTGATCATTTCTACAAATTTTGTTAAATTTGATTTTGATCCTATTTCACCATATAATATTTTATAGTTTTCTATTATTTCTGTACCTCCTTGTTCTGAAGCATTTAAAACATTTTGGTGCTGTTGGGATTTGAACTCTAATTTCACACTAACGAGGCAAGTGCTCTATCACTTGAGCCATGACCTCTTTTGCTTTGTTTTTCTAACTGGGTCTCTCACTTTTGCCCAGTGACCTCAGACTATGATCCTCCGATCTCTGCCTTTTCCATGTAGCTAGGATTACAGGCGTGCACCACTATGCCCAGCCTATTCCTGACTACTCGTTGGATCTTTTACTTCCTGATAATCAACAAATATATCAAGCTCTGAAGTGTAATGTCAAATAGTGCGTTATTCATACCCCCTTTTTAAAAAAAACAGGAAAATAGTAAATTTGTATAACTGTGAATTTTATTGTTTTCCAGATTCTTTTTTCTCTGCTTTTAAGAAAAATTGAAGCTGGGATAGTCGATACCTTCTTGGTAGATGCTCTTGGTAATATCCTCTTTGATAAAGTTTATCTCTTTACTCCAGGGAGACTTTCTGGCATAGAGCCTTGTAGTATCTTTGCACTTCTGTGGCACTACAAGTCCATGATGCCTGCTCATCCCCCCCATCTTTTCTGTCCTCCTCACCTTGTATAGTCTCTGTTCTTGTATTTTCAGATGTACTTCCTGTGTCATGTCCATTTGGCTAAGTCCATCCCAGGAATTAAAAAAAATTATCTTCTCAGGAATTTCTACTTTTGAAATTCTCATTTCTCTGCCAAAGATTTCCTTTATTGAAACCGTGCTTTGGGTTACTCCCTGGGCATAGCTCTTGTAGTTGCATGACGACTCTTGTATATCGGTATTTCAGGTTTATATTCCCTATTGGCTCCTTTTGTTTTTCCAGATTCTTCGAAAGCCAGGCATTTATGAATGTTAAGTTAGGATGTTTTGGGAACCTGCTTTACTCAGTGAGTGTTGCTTCCTTTGTTTGACGTTAGCTATTTTCTTGGCTAGGTTTGGATTGCAAGTTTTACTTCTTGGGCACTAGCTTTGCTCCACTGGGTTGAAATTACGAATTTTAAAGAAGGTGATCCGAGGGCCCCTGGGATGTTCTAACAGACCCAGAGCTGGGAACTAGAAGTGAACTGAATGTGAGCGATGGCTTTGTTGTAAGCACCCTTTGCCGCATGCCTTCCCTTTAAAGATCCTGAGAACTAGAGTCTCCATGTCCAGAGCCAGAGACTGACAACCGTAGGAGCTGAGATCAAAGCCTTCTTGCCCCAGCCTTGACTGCTAGTAGTCTCTGAGCAAACAGCAATCCCTGACTCAGCCACAGCTCATGGGATCAGTGTTCGGCCTCTCACGCCCTGAGTCCTGAGACCCTTGGTTCCTAGTAGTGCCGATGTTAGGCTCTCTGGTCTTGGTAGTGGGACCCTGGCAGTTAGGGCTTGGCAGCCCTCTTGAACTTCTCCAGAACTGGCCCACCATCTCATCTTTGACTTTTCAGTCTGCCTCCTCTGGCTTCCTGTACCATCCGTGGTCATCCCAAGCGCCTCAGAGGCTGCTTCCCAGATCTCAGGAGAGCGAGCCAGTGCGAGGGGCTGGCTGCATAGCCAGGAGAGGGCCACAGGCCTGCCAGGGAAGAACCGGTTGTGTTGGCACCACTCACAGTGCAGCTCCGGTTCCACCAATCACGGGTCTCGCCTAGGAACCAATCCCAGGCTCTCTGCTGAGTCACCAGGGGAAGTGAGCCCCTGCTGGCCAGGGAGAGTAGCCGCAGCACCAGCTTTGGTCTGCAGGTGCCATCCTGCCCCCGGGCTGGTGATCTGGAGGGAGCGGGGTCCCTCTTTATACTCAGCCCTGCCTCCAGGTATTTACCCAGCGCTCAACACAGCTGGCTGCCTTAGGGACAATCCCGCTGGCCGCCAAGAGGGGGCGCTGCTTGGTTGACAAGGACAGTCAGCTGCTGCCCAGAGAGAAAAATCAGCTTCAGCAATGCGGCTTCTTCAAAGGGAAGGCATGCGGCAAAGGTGCTGCGTACAGCGAACCATGGCGCCCATTCCCATGGCTTAGCTCTTGCCATAACATCCTTGGGGAGAGTTGGTCCGTCCTGTCTGCCTCATGCTGTGTTTCCTGTCCAGGATGCACAGCTGTTGGTCCAGGATCTGGGGCTTACCCTAGCCTACCACGCGCAGCGTGAGATGTTCCTTCCAGGGAGGTAGGAAGAGCGGTAATTCAATGAAATTGGGTCTGAATTCTGACTGGCCGGCTACTCTACATGACATAAATGATCCACAATGTCTGACGTTGGGCTAGGCGGGTCACCCCGCATCCTCCCAGGGTGTCCAGACACCTGGCTGCGTGGGGCACGCACCAGCCCTGAGGGCTGATTCAGGGCCTTCAGTGGGACACGTGTGTGGTCTCTTGACTCCATCCTTGGTCCCCACAAGGGGAGAACAGCAGTGCTCTCCAGCCCGGCTGCAGATCCCAGACACTGGGAACTAGTCAGAAGCAGCCAGCAGCCCGGGCGACAGGATGAGCTGGCCTGGACATTCGCGCCTTGCTAACTGAACCTCTGGAAAATACAGTCAGGGGTAAAACGTGGGCAGAGAGGTACTGCTCATTGCTTTGGGTTCATCCGGGGCATGGGTGGGACGGGGAACCCACCGTGTTCTGGGGGCCCCCCGGTGTGACAGAGGAGGCCTGAACCTCAGTGGGGTTTTCACAGGTGAGTGGCAGAGTCAGAACGTGAGTAATATGTAAGAGAAAATACCGTGGTCCCCGGCTGAGCTTCTAAGACCTTTCCAGGCCTTGTGCTAATAGTTGTGGATCTTTCTTAGCCACTCAGGAAAGCAAATTGAAAGACACGTGAGCAGGACTACTGTGTTGGTTAAAACAACAACAACAAAACCCCACAAATCTAACCATGAATCTCCGTTTATTTAAGGAGGGAAAAACAGCAGAGAAAGTATTAGCACATTTCAATGTCTTGATCGCTGTGGAGATTGCACAGGTCCCATCCTCTCAATAACTTACCCTGACCCACGCAAGGCCTGGAGAAAGAGACATGGGCCATCTTTGGATGCAGACACTCAGCAGGAACGAGGCTGAATCTGTTTCCTCCAGGCATTGTAGCCGGGCAGCCAGAGGTAGTGAACTGACCGGAGCCTGGCTTCTGAGGTCCGCGCTCCCTCCTCCCCCCCCTCCCCTCAGCTCACTGCTGGCCTGCAATCAGTCTGGCCTTTTAGAGCTATTGACCAGGCAGCCCGAGAGCCACTGCTCAAATTCCATCTCCTCTCAAATCCATTTTCCCTGCCTCAGGGAGAGCCAATTGGATTTCTCAATGATCAAACTGTACAGTCGGGAGCTGATGTCCTTCTAAGAGGTAATACAGTGTAAGCTTCTTTCCCGTGGAAATGTCACACTGGGTCCTTCAGGGAGTAAATGGAGTATTTAAATACTCCTTTTGGCTCTCTATGGCCCATTAAGAGAGATGCAAAGGTGAAATGTATTTTGTTCTAGAACCTTCTGTTCTTGGAGTTGCTGGGAGGTGGTCACGTCACAGTGCGCATGCTGTCTAACCTTGTGGCGGCGTCTGTTTCTCTTCTTACTTCTCTACCTGGCTTCAAAAGTATGTACACAGGGGAAGGAAATTCCTCTGTGACCCATATGCCAAGGTTGAAGGCAAATTAAATCAAAAAGTATTTGTGCACTTGACAAGTACTATATAGTTTTAAAAGTGTTTAGCACCCAAATTCATTCTCTGTATAGAAATTCCAACACTTGATACAACACTGAAGCTCAATTTGATCCCAATCCCTATTTTCATTCATGACTGCTGCTTTACCCCCAAGTAACAGCTTTTTAGGGCATCCTTCTAGAATTTTCTATGTGTTCCTACACATAGACATACATAGTACACTGTTTCCATATGTGTGTGGTTAATAAATACTCATCTATATTATATTTTATGCTACAATTTGCTGTTTACATTTAACAGTGCATCTTGGGTCTTGGCTCCTATTGGAAGAGTTCTGGCTCTTTCTATTAAATTCCTGTGTTATTTTCTATAGCAGGCTAGTACTTTTTTCCCCCCTATGTCTGTACCCCAGTAAAGCACAAGATTGTCTGTTTTCCTTTCTCCTTTGTTAGTACAGTTCTCGCTTATTATCCAAGCGTGAATTTCTGGAGTCTTGGTGAATACTGGCTCTAGGACGGAGTATTTGCCACCTCCCGGTTACTAACGAGGAGGTGGCAGAGTGCACCTGCCCGCGCTCGGATGGCCCCTCCGCCCGCTGGGGTGAGGGCGGTGGAGGGGAACACAAGTGAAGCCACACACGAGGGCCGGCGAGACATCACCTCTGGGATGGCTTCCATCTTCTCCAAACAACAGAAAGGACAAGCAAACCACAGGAAACACCGTTGTCATTCTCCTTGTGGTGTCTTTGTGTTTTTGATTAGAAAGGAGCAGAAATCTCCCGTGGAGATGAGGAAAACAAGCTCTTTAATTAGGAAGAATGTGCTAGGCACGCGTGCAGAGACCCTGTGTGTGCTGGGCCCCTGCCCGGGCTGGGCAGCACCCTGCGTGCGTGCGTGTGTGCGTGCGTGCGTGCGAGAGCGCTCCTGGTGCTCCACGCAGCCCCCGAACAGCACGTCGGTCCTGCAGGCGTCAGAGCAAAACAAACGTGTGCATGTGCCTATCTTCTCCAGATTAATAGTTTTGTTTCTTGGGAAGTTTTATATCAACATGATCTGTTTTCATATGAGCTGTTCATGCATTATGGAAATGCATAAAAAGAAAGTAACACAATATAGTTTTATCCCCAGATGGCTTCATCCAGTGGTAATTAACATTTTGGTAAGCGTCTTCTCAGTCTCGTTCCCCAAATATAATCTTCCATAAACGGCTCACTAATCTTTGTTGTTGGTGGGTTGGTTTTTTTTTTTTCTTTGAGAAGTAGCCTTTCTCATGAAACAGCTTGCTCTCTCTCTATGTCTGCAGTGCCAATAGATGTGATTTGTCTTGGATATTGACTAAATTCGCATCACCTCGAGATATGGGACCCTTGGATCACTCACTCATTCACACATTCATTCATTCAGACTCTGGTTTGCTTCCCAATTCTTGGTTTTACGGCTGGCTTGGCTCACGACAGGCAATGTGATAAACCCCAGGCACACAGCGGTGAGCAAGGCAGGCCCGGCGTGGGGCCCTCAGGAAATTAGGTCTAGCAGGGAAAACAAACAATAACAATGCGCGATAAATTTTATGGACCTAGCCAGGAGGCGTGATGAGGGCAGCTTCGGTGGTAGAATTTGAGCCTGTTTGGGGAAATTACAGACGTGTCTGGCTGATTAGCCAGACACGGGGGAAGGTATTTAAGCCAAGGGAGAATGGCTTCTGGAAAAACTGGAAACGGAGCATTCCTGGCCATTCTGCCCAGGAATGTGCTTCCTCCACGGGGCTTCGTCTTTAACTGCTCCGTGACCCGTAATCAAATCAACACTTACTTTCCAAGTATGAACATAGTACATCCTCAAGTCACCTAGTGAAACGCCGACCTAGACACGACTCAAGTAAGAAATAAGAACAGTCCCGGTGGCTCACGCCACCAGCTCCTCCAGAGGCTGAGATCTGAGAATTTTGGTTCAAAACCATCCTGCAAAGAAAAGTCTGTTAGGATCTTAGCTACAATTACCCAGCAAAAAGCTGGAAGTAGATCTATGGCTCAAATGGTAGAGCAGCACTGAGCCAAAAATGAGAGTGCTAGACCCTGAGCTCAAGCCCCAGTACCCACACACACACACACGCACATGCACACACACCAAGCTCAAGCCCCAGTACCCACACACACACACACGCACACACCAAGCTCAAGCCCCAGTACCAGCACACACAGGCACACGCACATGCACACACACATACACACACGAAGCTCAAGCCCCAGTACCAGCACACACACAGGCACATGCACACGCACACTTAGATGCATGCACACATGCACACATACACACACACCAAGCTCAAGCCCCAGTACCAACACACACACACAGGCACACGCACATGCACACACACATACACACACCAAGCTCAAGCCCTAGTACCAACACACACACACAGGCACATGCACATGCACACACATACACACACACCAAGCTCAAGCCCCAGTACCAGCATATACACACACACATGCACACACAGGCACACGCACATGCATGCACACATACATGCCAAGCTCAAGCCCTAGTACCAGCACACACATACATGCACACGCACATACACTTACATGTGCACACATACTAAGCTCAAGCCCCAGTACCAACATGTACACACACACACACATGCACACACATATACACCAAGCTCAAGTCCTAGTACCAACACACAGAGGCACACGCACATGCACACACACACACACAAAACGACAGAAATAGGCAGGGATGGCCTTCTATCTCTTTTGACATACGTCCAGGGACTTGATGTGGCGGCGAGGAAAGGCAGACTGGCTCTTTCTCCAACGCGTGGTAGTGTTGCGTGGCGTTGTTGGAGGGTGGGAGGTGCTGGTTGTGCACAGAACAAAGACTCAGATACTGACCACCCACTGTCCCGAGGCAGCTGGGTTTTAGAAAGGATGAGGTAAAAATACCTTTTAAGAATATTAAGATACACTGGGAAGACCGTTGGCATCTGGGGCGGATGAGCCGAGTGGAGGTGCTGGCCAGGGTTCCCCACCCGCCAGCTGGAGCAGGTTGAGAACCCCAGACACCTGTGCCTCCACGTCGTGTCCCGCGCCCTCCTCGGGCTTGCTCGGGTCTGCGATTGAGTCTGGTGAATGGCAGCCATTGGGAAGAAGCAAAATCAGCACCCGAGAGAAACAGCATGGTGGCCTCCTCCCAAGGGCTCCGGGAGACCTGGCTTTCCTCAGGCATCGGGCTGCTGTGGCTGGGAAGCCGCAGCCCAGGACGTCATGGTGGGCAAGCCAGGGTTCTCACCACGGCTCCACTTCTCGTCTGGAGTGGGTCCTGGAGCATAGAACTTTCTAGAATGAGCTAACCACAGTCCTGACTGATCTGTAGGGCAGGTAGGCGGCAGCTGGCAGGGATGAGAATGAGAAATGAGCCATCTGTGGGGAGGAAGCCAGAGCCCTCCCTGACCCCACCCACCCCACCGGCCAGCCCCACAGCTGGCCAGCTGCCCTCTGACCCTCTCCCCCTGTGGGGTCACTGAGGGACCACGGGATGACCAGCTCCAGGATGGAGGCGAAGGGGCTGGAATGGGAGCCGAGGCGCATCCTGACATTGAAAGATGCCCTCGGCTCCTCAGAAGCACAGCCCGATCCCACTGCTTCCCAAATCCGGAGATTCCCTGAGCTTTCCGGTTCCGATACTCATTTCTCCCCTTCTGAACGTTGAACCAGAGGTGTTTCATGCCCAGCAGGTCACCATGGTAAGCAGGGGCACTGCCCAGAGTACCAAACGAGGAAAGAGCTCTGATCCCATTTGGGTGGAACAATCAGGTTAGAAGGAAACCACGACAGGACAGTGGGAAGGATTTGCAAACAAGTGGGATCCCAGCGTGTAGTTTAGGGAGCCCAGATGCACGTCTGCTGGCCGCATAGTACACCAAGGAAAAGGAAAGATAAACATTTGTGCTTCCAGAGAGGCACATTTTGAAATCCCAACACTCCGTGTATAATCTGTTAACGCCATTTGCTCAACTGTTTTGCATTTTTCTTCCCCTGAATAGGTGGTTACAACGCTATTTATCCTAATCTGTGTGGATTTGTTTTGGGTGATTATTTGTAGCTGTCACTTACCTATTGTTTGTTTTCTTTTTGAAGGGACAATAGCAACACAATAAATTTAAAGATAGTATTATAATCTGATTTTTAAAAACAATAATATTTTACTCCATTACAAAAACATAGGAATCTACAATTTTAAAAAATCGTTTGTGGTACAAAACTGTTCATTAGGTCCTGTTACTCCTTTTACAGAATCACGGAACTGGGTATCCTGGTTAAATTAATTAAATTAAATACACCACACTTAAAATGCAGTGAAAGGTATATCACTGAGTTAGCTAGATTATTAAGATGATATCTATGGTTCCCAAAATGACTTACCAGGCTCTCTGTACATAATTTTGTTTTGATATTTCATTATATTGTTGTCATCTTTAAGTGGTGGTGCAGGTTTTAATCCAACATGTCAGTTTGTCAGCGTCATGTGGATCAGCCATTCAGAGCCACAATAGCCACGGCTGTCTCATTTTACAGATAGGGAAACTGAGTCTAAAAGAGGGTAATCTTCCCAAGATCTGGTAGGGGACAGAGCAGGGACTCGAGGCCAAGCTGAAGGACCCGGTGGCCCTGGGAATGCACGCCAGCTTGTCCTGGCGGGGAAGCGGTGCACACGCAGCTCCGGGCTTCAGTCGGCCGTGCAGTCTTCTCTGTGGCCTTATTTGCTTCTCAATGGTAGCTGCGGTGCATTGCTTTCCCTGTGGAATTTTGAGATACAGTGTTTACTCTCTGGCAGTCTCTGCATTTCACCCTTTTCTGCTGTTATTTTGAAAACAGTCACTGCATTTGTAGCAAATTATAAATATTGATCTGTTTTCTGTCTCACCTTCATACAAATATGAGAGGTAGAACACGGGGCTGCATCACGCTAGTAAAGCAGCCAGAGGGCAAGGCAGAGTATTTCCTCAATTGCATATGAGGTACTAACTAAGTCATGAAAGTGTAGTACCAGTTAATTTTTAAAAATCTCCTTGTGTAAATACAACTAGATTTTCCCCCAAATCACCCGGGAAGGACTGCTCTCCTCAAGTGGAACTATGGTGTTGGAAGGAATGAGGAGTTTAAAGGTGAGTTCTTGGGTGGGGTACACTAGTGGCTCATTCCTATACTCTCAGCCTCGCCAGGAGGATGAGCTCTGAGATCAAGGTTTGAAGCCAGCCCAGGTAGTAAATTTTATCATTAATTAACAAAAACTCAGAAATGGAGAGGAAAAAGCCAAGTAAGAAGACAAGGCCCTGCGTTCAGTCCCCAGCCTCACACACACACACACACACACACGCACACGCACACGCACGCGCACACGCACACACACACACACACCACCCCCCCAGCGAATTCTTTGGATATGTAGCACATTTGTGTCCAGCTATCCAGGGAGTCTTCTCTGGGCTATGAAGTCGTTAGTGGTATCATTGCTCCTCTCCGCTCCAGATCTGAAGAGCCATCCATCTTCCTTTGTTGTCATGGTTGTGGTCTGGCTATCTGCTGTCCTTCCTACTAGCCACATTCTGATCCTCTCAGTTCACAGCCGACAGCACCTCTACAGTCAACTTGTGCCTTCCCGGGCTGGCCTGCTGTCCCGAGCCTGGCCTAGCTCCCACGGATTGCTGTGTCCCACAAGCCTCGCCACCAGGAGCAAAGGTTCCTGTTAGGTCACCAAGGTCTTAGAAACCAGGGGCTCAGGAAAGGCCTTCTCATCAGAACCACCCAGGCAGTGTGTGAATATCGTGTGGGGTGTGTGTGTGTGTGCCTTACATGTGTGAATATCTTGTGTATGTATGGATATCTTGTGTATGTGTGGGTATCTAGTGTGTGTGGATATCTTGTGTATGTGTGGATATCTGGTGTGTGGGTATCTTGTGTATGTGTGGGGGTATCTGGCAAACTTGGACATCTCCGAGGGATCATCTCAGATTTCATCTGTCCTCTCTGAGCAGGTGAAGAATTCCCATGCTGGTTTCTGGCTCTAGCAAGTGCTCATAGCTGATTCTGTTAGACCTACTAGATAAATCTGTGACTGATGGGTATATGATATCTCAAGCTTTTAAACCAAAATAAGAGCAAAACAAGGCACCTGTCCATCCTGTTCTGTCTCAGGGCATAATGTTGGATGTTATCTGGTGTTTCACGGGCATAGATTGTTTACATATATGAAATTGCTGTGAACTAGGGGCTTGACATTTCCATATATCCAAAAAGGTACTTTGAATACTACCTCCATTACTGTTTTTTCCTTCCTTTCCTTCCCTTTTCCCTCCTTCCCTTCCTCCGTTCCTCCCTCATTTCTGCTTCCTCTTCTGCCTTCTTCTCTTTTTTCTTCTTCTTTTATTTTTGTGCCAGTACTGGGGATTGAACTCAGGTCCTGAGCCCTGTTCCTTAGCATTTTTTGCTCAATGCTGGCACTCTACCCCTTGAGCCACATCTCTACTTCCAGATTTTTGCTAGTTAATTAGAGATAGGAATCTCAGACTTTTCTGCCGGGCTGGCTTCGAACCGCGATCCTCATATCTCAGCCCCCTGAGTTGCTAGGGTGCAGGTGTGCATGCCCAGCCCCCGTCACTGTTCTTTATGTTAGTGCTCTCTGTCCTGCAGAGAATTTGCCCACAGCGATCACTCTGCCTAGGTACTATCCCTCTCTCTGTCACTGGCCACCTACTGCTCTTCCTGCAGGCCTCTGTAAAGGCCAGCCTCTCAGACACCTGTCCTCAGCCGGCGGAGTGGATTCTCTGTGTACCTTTTCAGAGCACCCTGGAGTTTTCCATCTCAACTCATGTTACAAGTGCAATTGTTAAAGATAGTGTGCTCCTGGGTTTCGTCCATAATTTTCAGTCTTCACATATAGAGTAATGGCCCAATAAATAATTGTGGCATGGACCCTCCATCCAGCCAACCTGTATGGGCCATGGCCTTATTCACTCCCTATTCCTTTCCACCCTAAGGAGAAAAACTCATCCATGTGTCAGCTGCAGAACTGTCCCCGATGGCTCTGCCCCAGCTGCTCACTGATATGGGGAGGGGGAGAGGGTTAGATGAGCTCCATGTGTGCGTGCACTGCCCTGTGCACGCGCTGCTCCATGCGTGCGCTGGCTGGCTGGCTGGGAACATGGCGTGTAGTCTCGGTTCCCAACCCTGCTGGACCAGGCCTGGACTAGAGGGAGACACCCCTCCCCCACCCCCCCACTCCCTACCCCCGCTTCCTCTGTCTCTCCAGACACATTATCCTGAACAAAAGAGTCAGCAGGAAGATTATTCTCTTAAGACGAATGTTGCATTTTAAATGAAGTTCCTTAGGCATTTAAACAATCATATTTATTCTACATGCAACAGTAGTTTCATTATATATAGTGCAAATCCTTCTAAATGTTAATGTAACATTGGCCTAAGGAACTTCACATTTGGGACACATCAAGTAAGATGTGACCTCCCATTAGGGAAAATTTACTGCCCAGTTCTCTGCGGCAGTTTGTTTTAGGGAGAAAGCAGTTTTTCATTGTTGTAAAGAACATACATTACCTTTCAGGTCTAAAAGACCCGGGATTGAATCCTTACTAACTGGATAGCTCTAAGTATTTCTATTTGTTTGGTTTTTAAGATATGGTCTCCCTCCATGTGTAGCCTAGGGTAGCTTTGAACTTAGTCTTCTCCTGTCTCAGGCTCCCAAGTGCTGGGCTTGCAAGCATACGCCACCATGCCCCATCTTTACAAGGCTTTTGAAAGGATCAGAGAATGAAACCCTCTCATCAGTATGCAGTGATCTCAGCAGCAGCAAGTTATATATAACTTACGTGAAACACTTGGGACCAGAAGTGTTTGGGACTTCTTTTTCAACTTTTTTAAAAATATTTTCACATCTAAGTCTAAACAGAAATTTTAATTCTCTTTCATATATACCTAGACTGAAAGTCATTTTAACTATATTTAAAGTGCATTTACATTTTAAGTTACAAACTATGCCATAAAATCTGGTGCTGAGTTATCCACTTAAACAGCTTTCAGGAAATACCCAGAGTTTGGAGCGTGGCAGAGTTTGGGATTTTCAGATCAGTGGTGCTTTTAGCATGCATTATGTTTTATATATTCCTAGGTTTTCACGTGTATCCTATCTAGTCAATACTCCATAACTGATCAATATTAGTGTTCTAGATTCCTTCTATTGTATACAGCTCAGAAGTGGAGCTTACCTTGCATCAGACTGAATCACGCATTTTTGTCCATCATGTATTCAATAAATTTTTATTAAGGCCCCACTGTACCTCAGGCAGTGTGTGAGAGGCCAGGAAATAGTTGGGCTTTTCCCTTGCAGGGTTTAAAGTCCAGTGGAGATAGAAGTGTGCAGCACAAGCAGGCCGGCTGGTGCAGGCCAGCTGGTGCAGGGCTGTGAGCTGGGGGGGGGGGGCGCGAGGGGTGCGGGTGGCAGGAACTGCGGTTCAGACAGCTGGGAAAGGAATCACAGTAGCCGGGTACCTCAGCACTGCTTACCTACTGATAGACTTTGTAAATAGCTTGACTCCAGTGCTCGGATCTCTCTGTCTCTGTTACACACACACACACACACACACACACACACACACACACACACACACACACACACACACACACACACACACACACACACACACACACACACACACACACACACACACACACACACACACACACACACACACACACACACACACACACACACACACACACACGCATGCACACAGTTACTTTGTAATTTTAGCTACTCAGGAGGCTGAGATCTGAGGATCACATCTCAAAAACAGCCCAGGCAGGAAAAATCTTTGAGACTCTTATCTCTAGTTAACCATCCAAAAAACCAGAAGTAGAGCTGTGGCTCAAATGGTAGAGTGCTGTCCTTGAGCACAGCATTTTTTTGGGTCTGGTTGTGGGGCCTGACCTCTGGGCCTGGGCGCTGTCCCTCAGCTCTTCAGCTCAAGGCTAGTGTGCTACCACTTGAGCTATAGCACCACTTCCGGATTTTTTCTTTTTGCTTATGTGGTGCTGAGGAATCGAACCCATGGCCTCATGTATGCAAGGCAAGGGCCCTACCACTGAGCCACCTTCCCAGCCCAAGCACAGCATTTTTGCCCCAAGACAGAGCCCAGGACCTGAGTTCAAGCCCCAGGACTAGCACCAAAAAAAAAAAAAAATAGGGTGGAGGAATCTCTCTCTCTCTCTCTCTCTCTCACACACTCTCTCTCTCTCTCTCTCTCTCTCTCTCTCTCTCTCTCTCTCTGTCTGTCTCTGTCTCTCTCTCTGTCTCTCTCTCTCTCTCTCCTCTCTCTCTGTGTCAGTAGATTAAAAAACAAGCCTTAAATAAAATGCTAGCACATGAGATCTGACAGCATTGAAAAAGGAATAATTCACCTCAGCTGATTTATTCATTCCCAGACTCCGAACATGGACTGACATCAAATAAGCTGCTAAGTTACCTGAACTTCTGGGCAGGCAGAGCAGGAAGTGTGCAGGGTTCTCTTCTCCCGCCAGGCGGAAGATCTTGGTGTTATGTTCTAGTTCCCATTAGGCCTGGCCTTACTGCCCGTCGCTGCTGTGTATTCAGGCTTCCAAGTATCACACAACCAGCCTCAAAGCAAGCGCTCAGGTTAACACCCGTAGGTTCCACTTCAGACCACCACAAGCACCCTTTCAGCTCTGTGCACCCCGGTGCTGAGCCCTGAAGCACTGGGCAGCTCCGGGGACGTGGCCACCCCAAACCACAGACCCCATCTGACATTAATCACTTTCCTTTGGAGTTAAAATGGCGCTTCTCGCTAAATGGAATAAATAAGAGGGTCATTACACAGTGCGGGCCCTCAGTAAATAAGAATGAAGTCAGAAAACGTTGAGAACTGAATGACATGCATTTATTCCATGTGTATTCCATCTGAAATCCTTTCAAATTCCACAGGTCTTTGTCCTCTGGGATCCCCGTGGCTGGATCCTCCTCCCCCTCCCCCACTGTGGTGGGGAGGACACAGACCCCCGTGGGGTGTTCTCTCCCCACACCCCACAGACGCCCAACTGCATGATGCACCCCGACATCATGGTGGAGCCCTGACCCCCAGATGCGGTTTGGTTTGCGGGTAGCCCCACAGGAGGAGCCGTCCTCTTCCTCCTCCTCCCTGAGGTCAGCCATCTTCCAGACATGAAGCAGGCTTCCACCAGAGCCCAGCCCTTCAGCCCAGACACCCACCTTCTGGAACACGGAGAAAAGCAGTTCCTGTTGTTTATGGCTGCAGTATTTGGTTATGGAAACCTCAGCAGACCACAGCACCAGACAGGAGAGAGGGGGATGAGGGAGCTGGTGGAGGAGATCCTGGGTTCCCACCTTCCGTCTAGACCTTCTTCCCTGCGTCCAGCCTCGGTGCCTGGGGGAGGAATGTGGGCTCCCTGTGCTCTGCGTTGGGGCCCGCGGGTGGACGTTCTGTCGCAGCACCTCAGACAGCGGTATCATCTCGGCATCGCCTGTCACACCTACCCTGCGCTACCGCCTCACCCCGCTCTCCACACAGGTGCTAAGACGGAGAGTTCTCTTCTCCTGGCTCATCTTTTTTTTTCCCCCTGTGTTACATATCCCTCGTACTTCGGCTCATAGTCCAGTTGGCTGTGGGCAGAGAGGCAGTGAGTTAGGAGACAGAAGAGCCTTCTCAAGTAAAGTGTTCATCGCTGTCAGAGAGAGCAGTGTGTGCAGAGAGAAGGCTCACATGGCCCGTCTGTCTAGATTGTGTCCTTGATGTTAGGATGAATGCAAGGAACAGAGCCTGATCCTGAGGGCTTAGTGTTAGAGGCTTGAGAGTTTTAGAAGGAATCACACTTGAGCAATACTTAAACAAAACTGTGTATCGAAGGATTGAATTACGTGGCCAAGATGGATTGTGTCAGAGATTGAGGCAGGAAGACAGGGAGGCGTGAGCAGGCCAGGCCTCCAGTCCTGCTTACTCTGAATGCTGAGATCTGAGAACCAAGGTTGAGGCTGGCCCAGGCTGACACAGCCTCAAGATTCTGACCTCCAGTCAACCATCAAAAAGCTAGGAGAAGGAAAGCAAAAATAGCCAGGAAGAGCTCAAGGCCCAGCATGCAAGCCCCTAGTGCAGAAAAACACACACACACACACACACACACACACACACACACACACACACACACACACACACACACACACACACACACACACACACACACACACACACACACACACACACACACACACACACACACACACACACACACACACACACACACACACACACACACACGGGAGTAGGTCTGGCAACAAGAAGGAAAGTCAAGTTCACTGAGCCAAGAATCAGCTAGGTGTTTGTGGGTTTTTTTGAATTATTAATTTACTTTATTGTTGTAGAGGTGAGATACAGAGGGAATACAATTACATGAGTCAGGTCATGAGTACATTTCCCTTTATACCGTGTCTTCTTTCCCCGTCTCTCTCCCAGTCCCTCCCTCTCATCTCCACCCCCGAGTTGTGTCGTTCACGTCCATTCATGTCTAGTGAACCCCACCACTATGCTGTTTCACCTTCTTTTCTCTGGAGTTCTGTGTCCTCTCCCCAACCCTTCTGCAGATGTACAACTAAAAAAAAAGAAAAGAGGTCTCTTTTTTCTGTATCTTGGAGTTCATTTCAGTATGACTGTGATTTTATATAAATAGGACGAGGCATTAGGCATTTTGCCTTTGTGTTTCTCTCCTAAGACTATCTTCCTTTGGTCTCACTGTGTAAGTATCTAGAATCCGGTATTATTTATCATATCCCAGTATATTTTCGATCTCATTTCTGCAAAGCAGAGAGAACGTGTGCCATTTGTCTGAGCTTGGCTCCCCTCCCTTCACATGATTTGTTCTAGTTCCGTCCATTTCCCTGCACATGACATTATTGTATTCTTTCTGGTGGCTGCGTAACATTCCATTGTGTATAGGTACCACATTGTTTTGGATCCACTCATCTGTGGTGGGGCAGGGGGGCTGTTTTCCCTGTCTTGGCTACTGTGAGTAGGGCAGGGGTAGACGTGGCTGTGTGTATCTGACTGCAGTCACTCAGCAGTACTGAAAGGTCCAGGTCGGGAGAGAGGATTCCTGGAGTGTGGAGGAGGGATAGGCCTTCTGGTGCAGGTCATAGCCAGAACACGCGTTGGGTGGTTGGGGGGACCACGTGAGAACTCTTAAGTGGAGGAGGAATCACTGTGGAAATGGTAGAATTTGTAAGGAAAAACTTAACTAGGAGCACAAAGAAATGAAATCCTCAGTCTGTGCCACGCCCTTCCAGGCTCTGGTTATATCCCAGAGCGGGAACAGATGCAGCCAGGGATGAGGCTGGGCAGGCTGTCTGGGAAGCCCATGGCCGGGTGGACAGAGGAACAAGGGTTTCAGGGACGGACATCGGCTGTGAGATGTCTTTCCGTTCTGGCTTCTCATTCTACCAGCCATGTTGTGCTAATGGGGAAAGGCAGACGATCAAACCCAGGCCGTCATTACTGTAGCTTCCATGGGTCTCTGTCGCTTTAAAGGGCACCTAAGGAAATCTTAAGAAAGAGATACAGCCATCCTTTCTAAAAGCCAGCACCCTGGCGATGTCGGAGTTTGCGCACGCGCCCTCCACCAGAGCCTGCTAAAGACACCGCAGTGCCAGCCGTGAATCATTCTCCCCAAAAGTTGACGCCACTCTATTGGACAGAAACTTTGCAGTGCCACTCATCTAGAATAAATCTCATTTTTAATAAAAAATGTATCTTTAAGATATACACAACGATTACTCTAGAAATAGATTGGACTGTCTATTCTATTGATATATCCACAATCTCGGAAATTTGTCTCCAATGCCTGGTTTATTCTACGCCAGTAGAATTTAGAGCCCCATAAAAATGCTTTACAGCTTTCGGGCGCAGTGCTCCCGTGGCTTATGCAGATGCCCTGGGACTGCGGGGGGACCTGCCAGTCACTCCTGCCACTTGAATGGTGGCTGCCTCAAGCAAAGTATCTCCAAATAAAACGCTTTTATTTGGTTCTTTGGCATCCTGTCAATAAACATTACAATACAAACTCGCTTGCACGTGGGTCCTACAGCCCCTGCAGACGTTTTCCTGGGTCATCGTGGGAGGGGCTTTCTGAAATCCCAGCAGTGAGATGAAGAGGCAGACGTGGGGTTACTATCTCTTAAAAGGTCGTCTCTTGACCTTTACTGGGAAAGCATAGTAGAACAGTATACACCCACGTGTCCCAAGGAGGACAGCCACGTACCACAGCCTGGCCTGTGAGCGCAGAGAGAGTACAGACAGGCACTGCGCAGGGGCCCCGTGCTTCAAGCCCATCCCCTCTGGGTGTGCGGGGGGGGGGGGAGGAAGAGGAGGATGAAGAGGAGAGGAGGGTATAAAAACTTCATGGAGTGATTCATTTATAATTTGCCTAATGGGTGTATTAGCGTTAGATGACTATAACAGCATCCCCAAGATAAAGCTGAGAATTCTGGAGCTCCAGCCCATAACTGACCAGCCCCATTGTTTTAGGCCTGAAGTGAGTCAGAGCATGGTACTGTTCTGAGCTCATCTCACCAGGAAACACAAGGGAGAGAGGCCGGCCAGCTTCCCACAATCTCCCAATGACTTAAGGTCCTCCCACTAGGCTCCACCCCCCAATAGTGCCACCCACCCCTGGCACGTGGACCTTCCAAGTCTACTTGGACAGTTGTGGCATTGTGAGATTAAACATCCACATTTGCTTCTGCCTGTCCGGTTGTATTGGAGCCCATCACCTCTATAGAGAATATTGCCTCTGTATCTTGTTAGTAGTTTTTTTTGGGGGTGGGGGGGGCAGTCCGGTCGTGGGGCTTGAACTCTGGGCCTGGGCGCTGTCCCTCAGCTCTTCAGCTCAAGGCTAGCTCTCTACCACTGGAGCCACAGCACCACTTCCGGCTTTTTTCTTTTTGCTTATGTGGTGCTGGGGAATCGAACCCAGGGCCTCAGGCATGCAAGGCAAGCGCTCTACCACTGAGCCACCTTCCCAGCCCCCTTGTTAGTAGTTTTATGCTGTTATTAAAAATAATAATACACACAACTAGAGGTATGGCTCTACCCCTAGCTCCTTTCCTTCCTTTAGTCCCCTTCACAGGTGCGAGCATCTCGTGTGTTCTTTATTATCTGTTCCCCTCTGTTACACACAAACCACATTCAGGCAGCATTGCATCTTCTCGTTTCCACTGCTCTTCTTCCCATAGCTCAGGACACACTGGGCTCCTAGTATGTGCCCAATAAAGTATATCAGAGACACAGGTAAAAGCTAACCTGTATCAAACCCTGATTATATGGTTTACTTCATTTAATTAATACCATGCTGTTTATAATTCCCTCTCTTTTTTTTGTCAGTTGTGGGTCTTGAACTCTGGGCCTGGGTGCTGTCCCTCAGCTCTTCAGCTCAAGGCGAGCGCTCTACCACTTGAGCCACAGTGCCACTTCTGGTTTCCTGGTGGTTCATTGGAGATAAGAGTCGCACAGACTTTCCTGCCAGGCTGGCTTTGAACCACAATACTCAGATCTCAGGCTCCTCCTGAGTAGCTAGGATGACAGGTGTGAGCCACGGGTGCCTGGCTATGATCCCTTCAATTTAAAGTTAAGAAAAGAAATCTATTTTTCACATGAAGGGCTTCAGTATCACCTGGGCACCGGTCATGGTCTGTCTGTACCATTTCCCACTGTGAGTAAGGAAGATGTCCTAGAGAAACAGATGACCCTACCATAACTGCAGGGGGAAGGAGAGCTGGGAAACCCACACGGGGTGAGATGAAGTATTCTTGATGTGGAAGCAAAAAAGCTTTCCACGGAGCTGGGGTTGAGTGGAAGGTTGAAGCGGCCAGCCTGGACGGGCGGAGGGGCGGGGACTGCGGGGAGACCCGTGGCCAGGCCTCAGCCGTGGACTCTTCAGCCAAGGGCCTGAGAGGTTGGGACCCTAAGTCGCTTGCTGTGACTTCTTCCAGCAGCACGGGGATCACCCAGCCCGCGCCCCCGTCTGCCAGGATTTTGCCTCATTTAACTGCGATCTTGTCTGTTCTTGTTCTAAAGCCCTAGGAAAAGGGGGCAGGCGTTGCCGTTCACTTAAAGGGGCGATTTTCATCTCTTAATTTCTACTTTTGAACTTGAGCTGCAGCTTCGAGTATAATGCCCTTGCCGAGAGAGGATGAAGGAGTTTGTTCCAGCTATTACAACAGGGCCCTCCCAGCTGCGCGGAGACGCATGGAGGGCCTTGCTCATCTCTTAAAGAGAGCTCGTGTGTGTGTGTGGGGGGGGGGGGAGGGGGTTGGCTCCCTTATGCAATGTTCCTTCCATTGCTTTTTTGTGTTTATATGTTAGGTATGGAGACTTTGACCTACTTTTCTGGCCTGTTTTGGGGCCTCAGATTTATTGTGGGGGGAAAAGAAATGAGAGGTCTCTTCTGGATCTGTCCAGTCAACTTTTTTTTCCCCTTTGGTACCTGTACTTGGGTGTGAACTCAGGGCCTGGTGCTCTTGCTTGAGTTTTTCAGCTCACAGCTACGGTTCTCACCCCTTCAGCCATGGCTCTACCTCCATGTTTTTGCTGGTTAATTGGAGATAAGAGTCTCATGGATTCGTCTGTCCGGATTGACCTCCAATCATGATTCTCAGATCTCAGCCTCCTGAGTGGTGAGGCTTCCGTTATCTGGGCTTTGGAATCTGAGTCAGGTGATGTGGGTCAGTGGGTGCCGGGTCATGAGCACTGGGCTTCTGTGAATATTTGTAGGTCTTGTTTCCGTTTAGGAAAGTATCGAATGATCGTTCTTAATTCAAGCCCAACCTCTTCCAGCTGCAGCTTGCCCAGCTTCAGGGGATAGCAGATCTTAGTGTAACAGGAATTTGGAGCCTAAGTTTAGGAAGACCATGGGAATGGCATGGGGTGGGACACAGGGCAGGGGAAGGTGGAGGTAGAGAAGAAAGGCCAGGAAGCTGGCCGAGCTGGGTTCAGAGGGACGCATGGGGGCACACCTGCAGGGTTCCTTGGGCAATTCCTTTTTCTTTGGCTTTTTGTATGCTGACGTGTCTCGAAGCAACACAGCTCTGGATTCTGCTTCTGCTCCAAGTCCTCTGGATACCAACCAAACAGTGCTGCTCACTTTCAGAACCATACTTCCTCCCTTTCCTCATGTAACTTGTGAAAAACCAGTGCAATGCTGCGTCCCTCAAAGCCACGCAATCTGGAAGATGGCGGTTCGAAGCCATCTCCTCCAGAACAGTTTTTGAGAAACCCTTTCTCCATTTAACCAACAACAGCTAAAGAAAATCCCCGGGCTGGAGGTATGGCTCACGCGGTAGAGCACCTGAGTGAAAATGGCTCATAAATGTGAAACCCAGAGCTCAAGCCTGCGGATTATTTAGTATGATTTCTTTGCATTGTTGCTAAAGTCAGCTGACTCTTCCTCTTCAATTAATTATCCTGTTGAAATGGATAGATCGTTTCTAATCTCAAATCAACATCACATTTCTGGGGTAAGCCTGACTGGGCCCTGATTCTTCTGATCTGACGTTGCCTTCTTTGGCTGGCTGGTAGTTTTAAGCATGGTGACGTCTCTCTTCTCCAGTAGACTGGTCTAGTGTTGTGTCTCGAGGTTCTAATGTCATGAAAGGATCTGCAAAGTATTCGCTCATTTCTATTCTCCAGCACGTGTGTGTAAGATTTTAATCTGTTTCCTGCATGTTTCACCAAGTGAATGCTTGATTTAATTTTTAAATAGATGTCCTTCTTGTACTGACTTCAGTAGTTCATGTTTTTCCAAAGCCTTCCATTTTGTCTAAGATCTAAACTTTATTGAACCCAAGTTCGTAATTGGTTTTTATTTTTTGAATCTCCGATCCATCTGTGGTCATGCCTCATTTTCTCTGCTACTATCACATATTTGAATTTTTCCTTCTTCTTGCTGAATAACCAACCCACTTAATATACTTAATGTCGATATTGGTGGGCCCTCATCTTTTGTAGGGTTTCCATTTTTTTCTCTATTTCATTAGTTACTACAAATTCCAAACCTACATTTTTGTTTGTTCTTTTAGTTATTGATTTCCAGCTTTGACAATCATCGGATGAGGTCTGTGTGATGTGTGTTACTTGGAATTTATTGACCACTGCTTCACAGCCTGGTAGGGGCTTACCTGTAAAATCCAAGCTTTAGCCTTGGTGCTCTGCAGGACCTTACTCTTTATTTCCTTTTTGACTGGTCATCAAGCAGTTTGTTTAAAACATCTGTTTTTATAGAGTTTTCGCCTGTGGTTTATTTCCATTTATTTTTGCTTGTTGGGCTTGAAAATCTTTATTAAGGTACATATAAGCTTAGAAATTTAATTCACTTGCTCTACAGCTTTTTGCTTCATTTACTGGCATTCCCCTACTGTCTAAAACAATAAACCCAGTCAGTGCATTGACTGTGACTGTGAGTATTGCCTACATATTCTTCTTTGCTGTTTGGAAAAAGGACTCCTTTCCTTTATCTTATTCTCTCATTCTGCACGTTGCCATCCATTAATTTGGTCTTGAATGTCTGTTGTTCTTACATTCTGGAAATGTTAGTGTCTATGTTTTAATTTATAAGCATACATTAATGAACATTTCTTTCCATATAAAATAAGAATCATAATTTTTTAATCTGACCACTCTTGCTTTGTTCTGAGGTATTAGTATACTACAATCTTAATTCTAGTTTTAAATTTTATAGGCCTGCAAATTAGAGAATTTCTATTTTGTACATTCAACATTTGTTTAAATTTACTCACATCAGATATTTCTTATTTTCCCCATTCTTTCTTCCTTTTTCCTAAAGTACACGTTCTAGAAGTTACTATGATGATGTCTGTTGTTACCTCTCAGTTGGTGTCTAACAGTGTCTTTACTGTTTTTAAAGGTAATTTTGCTGGATATCAATGTTAAGTTCATAGGTTAACACTTAATACTTTGTTCTTGTGGTACTGGAATTTGAATTCAGGGCCTCTTGTTCCTGCTTGCTTTTTCAGCTGGCACTCTACGACTTAGGCCACTCCTCCTGCCTGGCTTCTTGTCAATTAAAGATAGAGCAACACAGATTTTTCTGCCTGGGCTGGATTTGAACCTCTATCCTCAGCTTAGCCTCGTGGGTAGGTAGGATTACAGGCATGAGCTCCACGCCCATTCTCACTTGATACTTCACAGATGCCCATCCCGCTGTCTCCTGTCACTGACTGCTGTTCGGTGTAACTCACTGTTTAAAAGCATGGTCTCTGAAGCCTATTAAACCTACAGTGTTTGACCTTATTTTAAACTCTCATATCCAAACTCTGCAGCTGGAGTTCAGGAGTGAGTTTTTAATGTCAGTCAGATGCTTTTCCACTTCAACAAAAGTTGGCAGGTCAGTGATGTAATCCTTCTTCGGGGGATAAAATAATCCACCTTCTGTTTCTGGTTGCTTTTAAGATTTTTTTTTAAACTTCATCTCTGGTGTTATATAAGCTAGGATAAGTCTAGGAATGGATTTATTTTTAGTCATTTTGTTTGGGATTGCTTGGACTTTCTGAATCCAACTTTTGGTGACTTCTATGACTTACCTCTTAAAACACTGATATTCTGTTACCTACTTCTGGAATCTTCTTTAGGTGTATGTGGAATGTCTCCGCCTTACATTCCACAGGTTCAGTTCCTCCAGTTTTCATGTCTTTCCTGTCCCCCAGCCCAACGGTCCCCCTATCACTCACCTTTCTCCTGCTGCATTTGCTTTCCTCCTGGGGTCTCCGGACCACCAAAGGACTCAGTAGGCCGCTTTGAACCCTGCAGGAATTCAGGGGCTGCCATAGGTTCCCAGGGGAGATGTGTTCTCTTTGCTTTTCTCCTGCTCCGGATGGGGACAAGGACTGCTGTGGCCGCCCCATCTCCCACCTGCCGGCCGTCCTCCCATCTAGGTGGTGTCTTTTGAGGCCCCGGATTGCTGGAGTCTGCGCCTGCGTGGCCTGGGTGCTCTGTGCTGACCAAGGACGGCGAGCACTGGCCGCCAGCCTCACCAGAGCCGACGCGAGCGCCAGCACCTGCTCAGCCACACCAGGGGAGAATGCAATGGACCTCTGTCCTGATGGTGGAGCTAATGAGACTCATCTTGTCCAGTGTGTTCTCTGAGGATCTTGGGAGTAGCCAGTTCACCAAACACAGACCCCCGGCATTGTCTGAAGCCCCCGAGCTGAAGACCTGTGCTCCCCTCCCCTCAGTAGGTGATGAAAGGGTTAAACTGCAATGGCCAGGGTCCAATGAGAAGCTGAGGGATGTGTGTGTTGTTTAGGTCACAAAAATGACCCAGGGTGCTTTCATGTTAAGGGAACTACTTCACTAAGGACGCTACGTGAGCGTCCTTGGGGTTCTGTGGTGGTGGGGGGTGCGTGGGGCCCCATCCCCTGGGCCTGCTGGCTGTGACGTCAGCAGTGACCTGTACAATCACCGCCGTTCTGCAAGGTGACTCCAGCCAGCGCCTCCATCTGGGCCGGGTGCTCGTCCAGAGTGCTGAGTCCTCACACTCACCAATTAAAAGTCGTAAATGACGTGGGACCCACTCCACACCAAGTGTCAAGCTGCGGACAAATAGCCATTCCCCCCTCATTAATCCCTTCAGGCAGCGTTGGCTGGAGAGCCTGGCTTTTCCATCATGAAAACATGTCAGCCCAGAATACATGCCCGTGCCACTGAGACCGAACAGTGAAATGCAATGAATTCCCCACTCGGCACCAAGTGAAATACGGCCGCTCGTGGTGAACGCACTGCGTGCACTGTCGAGTTGAGTCCTGGCCTTTGAGAAGCCACAGGATGGCTGCCATCATCCACAGAGGGAAGGGAGGGCGGTGTGTGATTGAGCAAGTCTCCAAACAGAATTCATCTTCATTCACCCCATCTGTAAGAGGAAGCAGCGTGCCCTGGCACAGCTGTTTAGGACACAGGTAGGGGTGTTCTGTCCTTGAAGCTCTGAGGTCGGAGGATTTCCCCTGCAGGGTTGACCCCTTCGTGAGCAGAAAGTGCGTTATCCCGGAAGTAATCTCCCAGGTCACCCACGGGCGAGGAGCTGTGGGCCAGCCATTCCTGCTGCTGCGGGCTGACCTTTGGAGGGCCAAGCAGATGCTGGCGGAGGGCACAGCGGCAGGGTGTCATTCCCCAGGATACCCAGATTCCTATCGGCCTGTCTACACAGCAGGCCTCATGGCCCTTTCTCGTATGCAGTGTGGAAATTGGGACGTTCTGGAGATCAGAGTCTGGTTCTCTTATTGTTCACTGATTCATGTGGGGGATTAGTGCATTGCTAGACTTCCCCACAGACCACCAAGTCTCGTGTGTGTGTGTGTGTGTGTGTGTGTGTGTGTGTGTGTGTGTGTGTGTGTGTGTGTGTGTGTGTGTGTGTGTGTGTGTGTGTGTGTGTGTGTGTGTGTGTGTGTGTGTGTGTGTGTAATTACCTCGAGCCATCGCGAGACTTCAGTGCAGTGATATAGACGCAGATGAGCAGCCTCTGTCCAGGACGGGCGTCTGAGGTGGTCGCCCGTGTTTCCTCCTCATCCCCACGCTCTCATGCGTGGAGCAGCGCCCTGTGCAAGGCCCAACTGTCTGTACTGGCCCAGCAGCAATACTCCTGCCCACTTGCTTGCTCTAGCTGGTGAACATGGCCGCAGACTGCTTCACTGTGGAGGAGGCGCAGGGACCACTGAGCTGATGGTTAGCGACATCCCTGGCTTTTAAATTACAGGGATCATCAGAAGATGAACCCAGGTATCCTGGAGTCTGGAAGCCAGATCCCCAGCCTAAGAACTAGCTAGAATGTGTGTAACTAAGGCCTGGCGTTTCATTGGGCTTATTGGCTCTTTTTGCTTCAATAAGTGAGACAGCTTTTGAAAACTAATTTTGATTTCGATGAATAGAGTTCAAATTTGGAGGAAGAACACATTCTTGTTATATATACCCAAATGACCTCCCAAGTCCTTTTTCAGAGAGAGAACATTAAAGGGGTGAGCAGTAAATCTGGGAATGGGAGGGCAGAATCATAAAACCGCGGGAAAGGCAAGTAAAGAGAATTGCGGTTGGCTTTTGCAGCGCGCGTGTTGTTAGCTGTTCAGTCTCGGAATGCATGCTCCAACCCCTTGCTGACCGTAACTCACCACTGAGCTACCTCTGGAGCTGTCATCTTCCAGCTGTGAACAGTGAAAAGCTCCCGTGTGGCAGATTTTCCATCAGTGGACCTGCCCGTAGCCCCAAGATTGTGTGACTGCTAAAGATGAAATATCCAGAAAGGACAGATCTGTGGAGACCAAGAGCCCCACGGTGGCCCAGGGCTCAGGGTGGGGAGACAGGACTGCACGCCTGGGATAATGGGGATGTTGGAACAGTAAATGTGTGGGTGATAGCGCCGTAGGCTTAATAAAAATCACACTTTCCGTGGATGGATTTTATACTAAATGCATCATCACTCAGGGCTATTAAAGCAATTCAAGTTTTATGAATTCATGAAACATTCAGTCTGTGTAAAGGTATCGATCAGGTGTCATCCTGGTTATGACAGATCTTCCTTTTGAAAATACCTTTCCAGGTTGAATGAATTTTTCATTCTGTGTGTGTGTGTGTGTGCGCGCGCGTGTGCACATGCATGCGTACACACGTGTGCACTTGTGTGCCAGTCCTGGGGCTTGAACTCAGGGCTAGGCGGTGTCCCTGAACTCCTTTTGCTCAAGGCTAGTGTTTTACCACTTGAGGTACAGCACCACTTCTGGTTTTCTGGTGGTTCATTGGAGATAAGAGTCTCATGGTCTTTCCTGCCTGGGCTGGCTTTGAACTGTGATCCTTTGATCTCAGCCTCCTGAGTAGCTAGGATGACAGGCGTGAGCCACCAGTGCCCAGCAGAATTGTCAGTCCTCTTTGTTCTCAGTTGCCTGTTCCAGTTTATTGGACAGACAGTACACGCTCATCTACTGTGAGAAATTGAGACTGAATAAGACAGTAGTTTTTAATTACAGGTAAATATCTGAGACATGGGTTCTCAGAGTGACTTAATCAGCCCAAACCAGAGCTCTGTGCATAAAGTCTTCACTTCCATCGGCAATCCCCAAGTTGCTACTGCTCTACTTTCTCTGAATTTGACTGTTCTCATGACCTCATGTGAGAGGATTCAGAGAAATCCAGTCCTTTCATGATGTGTTCAAGTTTCACCCACACTGTCACACATATAAAGATTTCCTTTGTTTCCCATGGTATAAATGGTGCCATATTGTGTTTTTTCCATTTGTTCCTTGATGGATGCTTGGGTTGCCCTTATCTTTAGCTGTTGGGAATAATGCTGGGAGCATTGGCCTATAAGAATCTGCTCAAGTCCCTGTTTCCAGCTGTTTCACATTAATTCTTGGGAGTGGTGTTGCTGGGTAGGGTGGAGATTCTCTGCTGACTTTTCTCTGGAGCCTCCAGCCTGCCTTCCATAGTGTAGGTGCCGTTTTATACGCCCACTACTCCCCACGAGGGCTGTGGCTTATCTCGGTCTCTGACTAGTTACTCTTCCTCTCTGCAACACTGGCTACTCTTCTTCTTCATGAATAACCATTCAAAATGTTATGAGACGTAGCTCCTTCATTTTTGGTAGCTTGGAAAACTTCTAGCTTAAGTCTTTTAAGTATTTTAAAAATTGGTCTCCTTTTTATTGTTGAGTTATAGTTCTTTATATGTTTTAGACAACCCTTATCAGAATATGATTTGCATATATTTCCTTCTATTCCATGGGGTGCTTTTCATCCTATTGACAGGGTTCCATAATCCGCAACAGCTCTGAGTTCTCATTTTTTGGTGGTTGGAACTCTGGGCCCTGTGCTTGTTCAGCTTAGTTACTTGGCTGGCACCTTACCACTTCATTCATTCAGCTTTTTACTGGTTATTTTGGAGATGGGGTCTCCCAGAGGGTTTTGTTTTTTGTTTTTTGCTTAGATCTGTCTGAGTACCTAGAAGTACAGGTATGAGCCACTAGCACTTGAGTTAGAGCAGTTTTTGTGAAATTGAGTATCCATCTGTCTGGCTATCTATCTATCTTTCTATCCATCTGTCTGTCTGTCTATCTATCTGTCTATCTATCTGTTGCCTGTGCTTTTGGTATCCTATTCAAGAAATCATAGCCAAACCTGAAGTCAGGACCCATCTGTGAGATGTATCTCTGCAGCCTCTTTCTCACTGCCTTCACATCTGCACGCCTGCACCACACCATTTTATTACCCTAGCATGGTAGCAAGTTTTAACACGAGGAAGTGTAAGCCCTTCAACGTTGTTGTTCTTTTCAAGGTAGTACTTGATAGGCAGGGTATCTAGAGAGTCAGTATGAATTTGGGGATGTTTTTCCCATTTCTGCGAAGCATGTTGGGAGGCTGCAGGGGAGTGGGTGGAAGCGGTAGGTGTTGGGGTTTACAGGGAGGCAATATCTGCTCTATGGATAGCAATTTCTTTCCACTTTTATCTTTCATTCTTTCTGTGGTATTTTGCAACTTTTTAATATGTAAGGGTTTGCCTCGCTGGTCGTTGTGTTTCTAATTGTTTTACCGTTTGATGCGATTACACGTGAAATTGTTTCCTGAGTTCCCCTTGCAGAGTCTCCATGTGAGGACACAGGAATGCAAATGACTTGTGTGCTTGCCAAGTTTACCCCTCGCAGCCTTACTGTGTTCGTCTGGAGGTGTCTGGTGAAACTGTCACTACATAGAAAATAGTGTCATTTGAAGGAGACAATTTGATTGTCCTCACCTGGCTGGAAGTCCAGTGCTCTGTGTTACCCCAGGAGTGGTTACTGGCCACTGATTTGGTCGTCATTGCCTCCTGATGGCTGGTCCCTGGAGACAGTGAACCCCACAGCCCACACTCACAGTGGCTTGAACATGACTTGTATTCTGAGTGAAGCTTGCACATCATTGCTGCCATTTGTGTTTGTCTGATCATGGGTGAGATCAGAGTTTCACTGCCTTTATTGTGGCTTTCTGTGAATTGCTTATTTTTATCTTTTACTTGCTGGTTGGGCTATATTTTTCTTCTGGATTTGTGGGAATTAGTGCATATATATGTATATGTATGTATTTTACACCCTAATCTTTCAGCTGGCTTATGTCACCGATACCTTCTGTAGCTTTCTTTTTATCTTTCGAGTTTATGATGCATTATTAACTTTTATGTAAGCACATATATCAATCTCTTCCTTTATGGCTTATGTTTGTTGGGATTTAAGGAAAGCCCTGTGCACTGTTCTTGCCATGAGCATCTTCATGGTATATTCTGTCGTCTTTATTTTATAAGGCTTGGAGGTTCAGGCAGAATTAGCTAACCTGAAGCAACTGTTTTTGAGCGGAAGCCAAGCCTATGCTGGAGACATGGGCTGCGAGTTGCTCAGAGAGGGTGTTTCAAGGAATGCGGAAATGGGCAGTTAGGGAGATGGTGGCAAAGGATAGTAGCCGAGGAGCTGCAGAACTCTGAGAAATGGTGAACAACAGGGTGTGTGGAAAGCCTAACAGGCATGGCTGAGCGCTGGGGGAGAACCAAGCGGCGATGGCTGAGGGGCCGACAGAGGGCCAAGAAGCCACGGGCGTCAGTGACATCTGTCCCTGTCGTTCCTATGGGTCTGTTTTCTCAAGGAAGAGAACAGCTTCATGGGACATGCTCCAGTTCTGACTCACTTTCACATTTCTGAACCAAGTGGATTTCCTGTCCACAGGACATCAAAGTCTGATGGAAGAAATTCTGCAATCTTCCCTTTTCTTTGAAAGGACCAGTTTTACTGTGACCTCGTAGTCAGCTTCACCCCCCACCTGGAGAAGGACCTGCCCCTACCTTTCCCTCCATCCTGGTCCTCCATGGGTCAAGGGAAGGTGCAGCTTGAGCAGAGATGCCGGGCTTCACCTGGGAAACCCTGCTGAGGGGAGAGGCATTTGAAGTGTGCGTCCAGCCCTGTGCTGCCCTGGCATTCCCTGTGGCAGGCGTTACTTTGTGGGTTTAGAAAGCACCTTTCTTGAACTGTCAATCTGTAAATTGTCTGTAAAATCTCACCCAAGGGGTAAAGGAATGGAATTATTCATAAGACAGTTTGTACCTCTGTTCATGGTGAAATTACTCACTCAGGGTATAATTAGATATGCTGGCCCGACTGTGGACAAAGTTGGGAAGGAAAGAGTTTCTGTTCTAATTTGGGTGCTTACTGATGTGTTTGACAGGCATCTGGTGTGTTGATTCACGAGTGGGGGAGAAGGCAAGGCCTTTGTAAAGGGGAGAGGTGTCTCTACCCCAAGGAGAACTAAACAAGCAGAGTCGGAAAAGTTTAGCGCAGTGCAGTGGTACATTTCCTTTAATCCCAGCTACTCAGGAGGTGGAGATGGCCAACTGAGCAGTTAGAAGGCTCTAAAAAAAAAAGCAAAAGGGTTGGGCCATGGCTCAGGTGATAAAAAGCTTGCCTAACAGTTGTTAAGGCCTGGAATTCAAACTCTAGTACCATTTTAAAAAAAGTTCAAAGTTCTAAAAGAGGCTTCTGGTAGGAGTGGCTGTGATCAGGTGCTCTGTGTGTGTGTGTGTGTGTGTGTGTGTGTGTGTGTGTGCGCGCACGCGTGCATGCATGCATATGCTTGTGCGCACCAGGTGAGAGGGCGGAGGCCAGGCCATGTCCCCTCACGTGGACGCAAGGCCTTGGTTGCTGTCCCATCCACAGGGTGGGTGAGTTCACATTGGAGCTAAGGAAATAAACACTGCAGTGTTGCAGACAAAGTAAAATTTATTGAGACAGACAGAAATGCACCTACTCAGGACTACAGGTAAGCATCACTATCAACCAAAGAGCTGTTTTCACATTCCAGGTAAGTCTACATGGAAAAGCATTCAGAATACTAGTTTGTCTACGTCACTATTTCATCTACAAGTAGGGACAACAAAGCGACACTGGATTTGATGGCTCTCCTTACAAGGCTACACATGGAACAGGGACAAACATCAGTGGCTTTGAGAAAAAGGTATAAAAAGACCAAAAACCACCCACTGTAGAAAGGGCTCCTGGATGGTACTGTACAGTGCAGACTGGGAACGGCCAACCAAAACCAAATGAAGATGGCATCCTGGTAGAGCAGAGGGGCTGCCCAGATGGGCGCCTTTTCTGGCTGCCTTGTGTGAGGGGACGGGCATTCAGAGGGGTGCGCTGCAGGGCCAGCATGCCCCTGCTGCGTATAACAAAAGGACGTCTCCAAGGCAGACAACCAGCCAGGGACCACCCTCAGATTGACTTGAATCCTGTAGTAATGGTATTAGATAATAAGTGTTTATTGAATGAGAATAAAATAAATATTCACTGAAGAGTTTCCACAAATGAGTTAGTGAAGATCCAACCTTTTTGCAATATATCTCCCTCTCAACCAGTACGTATCTTACATGCACTTGCTCATTGTGAAGAAAGGGCCTTTGGCAAAGAGGAACCCAGCCCTTCTCCCAAGGATAAAGTCATTCAAAATCTCATCTAAAGTCCCTCTGTTAAAGGACTCAAGATGGTGAAAAACCTAATGTGCCCTAATGGAATCAGACACAGAATGTGTTGGCTTTGCTCTGCTGATTCTAGTTCCAGCCTTTGGAGGGCTCTGTATTTAATAGTTTAACAAATCAAAACACCTTGTTGGAATGTCTGGACGTGGAACCTCCTCACCTTCCTGGGAGGTGCTGAGTGCTCTTCTCCATCATTAAGTTAGGGGAAGTGCTGACTGAGTATTCCTCTTCGTCATTAAGTTAATACCTAGGATCTTCAAGTGTCATCTTAATTTGACACTTGTCATAAGATAATTAGGCAAATTAAAAACCAGTGGTTCACTCTGTTCCTGGAAGTTTCTCGAAGCAAAATCAATTTGTCAATTTTAGTGTGTTCTCGTGTGCATTTCCCCCAAGCGTGGAGGGGCTACCATGGCTTTCAGTGGTCTAAACTGAGTCTTTAAAAATGCATCTTTATTTCTTATGTGCTCTATTATAATTAGGCTGCAATTAAGCACCTGTTTTCTAAATTATGCTCCCGGAGTGTTGCTTGCTGGAGGGGGAGGGAGGCTGTGGAACGAGGGGCAGCAGAGCTGAGGGTCTGCGCGTGGTGGCTGCGTGCAGATGGAGGGGGCGCTTGTTGGCGGGTGTTCATTTGACACCCCGATTCCTGGGCTGCCACGCCAATCCTGGCTTTCTGCCTGCCTGGAGGTGGCGAGGTTGGGGGGCAGTGCGGCCTGCTGTGTCTCCTGGGGCTCTTTGGGGGTGGGGGGTGCCCTTGGTGCGGGAGCCCGGGCCCCTGCTGGGGGGCCCGCCGGGGGGTGTGCCGCCGCCCTGCTCTCGGGGCCACCGCCGGGGTGATTTCAGGAGAGGAGACGAGACGACGACGGGAGACCCCGGCGTGTCGTGCGGGGTCCCGCGGGCGGGTTAAGGCGGTGGAGGAAGCCGAGGAGGGCGAGTGGACGTCAGCTGGATCCATCGCCCCGGGCGGCGGGGGTCTCGGGGCGGCCCCGGCTACCAGGCGTAGCCCGCCTCGTCCTCCTTGTCGTCGTCGCCGTCCTCGTCGTCCTCCCGCGCCGCGCGCGCCCGCGGCTCCCGCTCGGGCTCCGGCTCCTCGGCCGCCGCGCCGCTGCCCAGGCCGGACGCCTCGGGCTCCTCCTCTGCGGACCGCACCGCGCCGCACCGCGCGGGGTCAGCCGGGCCGGGAGCCAGCCCGGGACCCCGGAACCCAGCCCGGGACCCAGCCCGGGACCCCGCCCGGAACCCAGCCCGGGACCCCACCCGGGACCCCCGAGACCCCACCCGGGACCCCGCCCGGGACCCCCGAGACCCCGCCCGGGACCCCAGAACCCAGCCCGGGACCCCGGAACCCAGCCCGGGACCCCGGAACCCAGCCCGGGACCCCGCCCGGAACCCCTGAACCCCGCCCGGGACCCCTGAACCCCGCCCGGGACCCCGCCCGCGCCCCGCCCCGCCCGGCCCCGCGCATACTCACCGCAGGCCGCGGCGCCCTGCCTCCGGGAGCCCGCCAGCTCGTTGCCGTACCTGTCCACGCACCAGCACTGCCCCGTGCCGCCGTGGCACTGCGTGGCCCGGTAGTAGCCGTCCTCGGTGCAGCGCGGCACGAAGGCCCCTGCGGGACGGCACCGACGGAAGCCACGCCCGAGTGAGCGTGCGTGCCCCTGCCTCCGAGACCACCGCCCCGCCCGACGAAGGGGACGCGGAGGCGCGGAGAGAGGAAGGCCTCTGCCCAGGGCCGCGGCCTGCCCGGTGCCGCCCCGCCCAGCCCGGCCCCGCGCCACGCCACGCGCACGCGCGCGCGCCCTCCGTGTGGTCCTCAGGCCGCTCCTGGACAGCACAGACGGCCACCGGCTCGGTTTCTTGAGCTCATCGAGTGTCGGTTTCTAAAGATCTGTTTGGCGCGAGGCTCCTCCCGGCCTAGCTCGGCACTCAGGGTTTTCGTTTGGTTTGGAAGCTTCAAAGGGGATCGCTGCGTATTCCGTGGACTTTTCCACGGCAGATAATGCACGTGTGCTTGAAAGACTATACAGTCAAGACTGTGCGCGCAAGTGTGGATGCAAAGGCGTCAGTCAGGGCTTTATCCTCTGTCTACTGGAACTGCACTGCTTTGCAGCTCTGTTCCACTTTTAAAGTTATGATTACACCCACTGATGGCATGATTAGGGTAAAAGGCATATTTTGGCAAGGTGATACTATGGATTTTTATAATGCAAACATACTTGCTTTTGCCAGCAATTGAAACATTGCTATAAAAAAAGAGTATTTCCCATCATCTTTTAATCTCAGCTTTCCTTAGGATTGCTGTAGATGTAACTTTAAAAATACCCACACACAGTTTGTGTCTTAGGGTAAGCAAGCGGTCTGTTCACTTACTGTGATTACGTACAAATCGCTGAATTTTATTCCTGCCACCCTATCCATCTTTGCCACGCTACTCCTGTCCTGTTCTCTCCATGCCTTTCTTCTGTACGTTTTAAGACGATCCTCATCCTTTTATTTCTGATGTTCTTTCTCGTGGCTACCCTTCAAGAGCAGCATTGTTCTTCCTAATGAGTTCTAAAGAGAATCTGTTTTCTTCTTAATAAGCCCTATCTGCCACTGCCCTGAACTATCTGCCACTGCCCTGAACAAGCTAGAATTTTAATTCCAACTTGCTATCAAGCATGTCACCTCACACTCCCAATAATTCTTCCTGGGCTTTTGTGCCAGGGAGTGGACAGAACCTGCAGCAGCGTGGGACTGTCTTTGTCACCACACTCGATCTGCCTTTGGGATAAGTTGAAACGCGCAGGCTCCGTGGTTTCCCCTCAGCACTCTGGACGCGCTCTTTTCTGCTTACGTTCGTGCTGCTCATGGGAAGTGTGATGTGGATCCGTGTGTCGTTCAGCCGTAGGTGATCTTCCTGATGGCTTTCTGTACAGGGACTTGGGGGTGACCAGGTCCTGAAACGTCTGCAGGAGCTGCTCTAGCTCACCTGTGGCTTTTGGCTTCTGCCTTCTTTTCTGGTGGCCAGTATGGTTTTGTACGTGAACTTTCCTTTCATGGAATGAGCTCAGAAAAGTGAAAGTATTGCACTGCAGGAAAAGAGTTCTCTGATTTTAAACCAGGTTTTAAACCAAGGTCCATCTGAGTCTAGAATGTACTTTCTCATTATTTTCAGCGATCAGGTGAGCTCCGCGAGAGGCACATGCCCCTGAACCTCCATATTCACCTCTTAGGAAAGGCTGCTGGTACTCAACGGGGGGACACGTGACCCTGCTGCCCCTCAGCCCGGGGCTTGCCAGTGCACCTGACCCCTGATTAGCCGGCAGTAGGAGAGGGAACAAAAGAAAAGCCGACACCTTCAATGGTGCACAGAGCTGAAAGGCAGAGTTTGTGAGCGGATTTTCAAAAAGACTGCAGAGGCAGAGGGCAGGACCTCTCCCCGGGAGCTGTGGTTAGAAAACAGCACTTAATAGACCAAAAAAATAAACAGAAATTGGGCTGAGCCCCTGGCTGGTAGGAAGCAGGTGCTGCACGAAATCTATAATTCAATAAGATTACTGCTTTTTCTAAGATGGTGATTGTAACTGATTATAATTTGTTGTTGCTTATTTTATTTATTTTAATATGAATATCTCTGAATACAGTGATTATGTATTAGATTTTTCCTAGGAACAAAATGATTTGTAAGAAGTAAATGGAATTTTTATGACAGCCCGAGTAAAAAACTCTGTGCAATTAGACAAAGGTAGGCATGTTATTCATGGGCACTGATTATAAATGAGCGAGGCGGTAGCAAGATCCCATAGCCCACGGGTGCTGGTGGGGGTGTGTGGAGAGGAACCCTGCTCCTTGAGGGACTGAAAATGGACTGCTTCACCATCCTGCCACACGACTCCTGGGCCTGTGTCCAAAGGAGAGCAGAGCACCATCCAGAAAGGGAAGGAGCCTCCTGTACCCAAGTTCACTGCAGTTCTGTTACAGCCAAACAAGGGATCAGCTGTGGTAGCCAACAACTGATCAATGAACAGGTAAAGACAATATGGGACGTGTGTGTGTGTGTGTCATGGAATATTATACAGCCATAAAGAAAGCTGGAATTATGTCATTTGAAACTGGACATCATGTTGAATGAGTGAGCTTACACGGGTGACAGGGAGACTGTCCAGCAGAAGGGCATCCCTGAGGGGTGGAGGACTGAAGGGCACTGCATACCTTCCCACCACGACAGCATAGCAATACGCACCCACGCGCCGTCTATACAGGTGGAGGAGGAAAGGGGCAGAAGTTGCATGCGTGTGGAAATAGCACCAGGACCTAACAGCTAAAGGTCTACCACAACCCTAACTGCTCTGGGCTGGAACTCCAAGCAAGGCATCCCCAGAGTGACTGATGATTAGCGTGTGCCACTGGACCCCAGAGCCGTGACGGCAGGACAGAGACCCTGACTGGAGCAGGTGGGCAGGAGTCGCCATAGCAGCTAAAGCATCCCCAACTCAAGAGAAATCGCCAGAATCCACACCGTGGCTGGTGCTGGACATCACCCGTTTCCTTTAGGTAGGCAGACACCCGTGTAGACAGTGGGCTGCTTAGGGGTGTCCCTGCCCCTCAGTGTTCAGAGAAGGCCACAGAGAAAGACCATGCTGCAGCTGTCAGCGAGCCAATGTCAAGGACCGCAGACTCCATTCTCTTAGCAGATGAGGCTGCCAGTGGCCCGGCACTGCCACCGTTTCTTGCAAATGCTGAAGACTGGAGGGCGGTCCAGGCAGTCAGGGGCTTAGGGCGGCATTTGCGACCTCTGTTCTCACACTGGAGGAGGGAAAGCAGCCCAACACATCCTTCCAGAGACGCACAGGCGCACAGGCTCTCATCAGAGCCAGGACATTCTGAGGTTGAGCTCCTCCTCCTACAGTGGACAGCTCCCGCTCTAACGTATAGACCTTACACTTCCGAGCTGGCAGGAATCTGAGCAAGCCCGTACCAGGGGCTTCAGCTAACAGAAGGGAAACTCGAGGTTCAGTGTAGCCCGAGATCTGGAGGTGGCTGCAGCAGGGCCGGGGCTGATTCCAGCCCTGACCTCTGACCTTCTTGTGGGTGGCGTGATGGCATACCACCAGCTGCCCTGAGAGTGGGGTCCAGGGAGAAAATGCCCAGGACCTGGTCATTTCTGGCACATGGCACCGGCCCCAGCTGAGCGGCCCCTGCGGTGCTGAATGCAGTAAGAGACATGCACAGTGTAATTAGTTGCTTGAGCAAGTGACACGAAACTGAACTTACCCAACAGGCTTTTCCCCTTGCTCAGCTTCTGAATTCTGTTCATTTCATTCTGGCAAGGGAGACCTAAAAAATAATTTACAGAAGTCAGCTTCCAGATGGTATGGGATATCATCTCTAATGATTGACTTCGCTCCTGACGTGCGGCGTAGACAATGACACACCTGGGAATGGAATGGCTCCATATGCACGAACCACACAACAAAACAGATCCAGGCCATTCGTGTTGCTAATTAAACCTCACACCACACTACTTAAAACAGTATCTCAAGGCTACTTGCAACGCGCCGGAATTTTCCTTCCTAGCTCCATTTCAAGCAAATATGTATGTCTGATAATAATTTGCTAACAGATTTTGTGGCAGTACAGGGCTTTGAACTCAAGGCCTTGTGTTTGCTAGGCAGGCGCTTACCGTATGGTCTTGCATTTTTCCCCAGGCTAACCTCAGACCACCAACCTCCTAACTAGGCCTCCCTATAGCTGGGATTATCCATGTACGCCGCCACACCTGCTTATAAATTATTGAGGGGTATGTGTGGTGGTGGCGGGGGGAGGGGAGAGGGTCCTCTAACTTTTTTCTTAGTCTGGTCTTGACCACCATCCTCTCAATTTCCTTGGGATTACAGGTCTGAGCCTTCACACCCAGTTAGCAGACTTTCCCCGGCTAGCTGGAAGGAGAGATCTGTGGTAAGTGTTCTAAACTACCTAAGGCTTTGCCACAAATCCTCCATCAAGTCCAGACCCCGCTGTGGGGTGAAAGAGGATTAGAACCCTACAGGGGCAGCTGTGAAGACCTCAGAGCACAGCAGCCTGGAGAGATACCCGTTGGCGTCAGAAGTGAGACTTCCAGTCCAGGTTGAGGCACAGCCTGTGTGTGCTGCCTGAAGCCCTCCACTCGTAAGTAAAGGACAGATACAGGGGTCCTAGAGGCTCATGGGGTATGTGTTGCCTTTGTCTCCCCAAAGAACAGACATCTGTTCTAAGCAAAGCAACCTCACCAGCTTTGGGGGGTTGTGACCACATGGTCTCCCCAGTCTCTGGGAAGCCCTGGGCTTTGGCTTGGACCTCTTTCCAGAGGTCCCAAGTGTGTGGGCATCCCCCACTGTTACTGAGGACTTCACAGGGCCACTGGTCTTCCTGAGCATTCTGGGACAGAAGGTAGGGCTGTGAGACCCATTTTGTTGGCTTTAGATAAACAAGATCCAACATGAAAACCACCAGAGAAAGAGGTTAGAACAGGCAGCATGCCGCAGGGACAGCCACACTAGTGTGACACGGAAGGCGGCGCTGACACCGCCTATTTTGCAAGTGGAAATGCTTGTCTTTAGAACTGCAGAAAGAGAAGAAAGTATAGGCATAAAAAGACCAGTCCTGAGGAGAAAGAAAATCAGAATCATTCACGTAATCATAATAAAAATATCTGTGGCCGTCAATTAGGGAAAATTCCAAGCTTCGAAAATACTGATGTATAATAGAAAAGCAAAATGCAAGTGATTCCAAGTCAGGAGAAAAGGAGAGAATGATAAATGGTTTTGCTCAACTACTTCAGGATTCTGGCCCACAGCAAGTGCTAAAAGGTCCCAGATGTCCCGAGGCCTGGTGAGCAGCCGTAAGAACCCACTCTGTGCTCACACACACCAAAACTACAGCTGTGTGTATTTTACCATAGCTTACTGGTGGTGCATGCCTGCAAATGCTTTATGCTAATATACAAATCAGGGCTACTCTACTTGGCATCAATTTCTAAGTAGTTTCTGATGTAATTCAAAATCAGAAAGCAAGAGGTTTGAAAATTGAAAAGGCAAAGAGGTAAATTCTCTATTTGAAGATATGATTGCACCTGGAAAATCCATGCAGAATAACCTAAACATAAACAAAACGAGAATGTCACGAAGGACTGGAACAAAAGTAGACTTCATTCACCAAGAACAGAAATATTGGAAGAAAACTCAGTGTGATAAGACACATTCTGTTCTAACAAAGTGCAACATTCCAGAGCTAACAGGAACTCTTTTTAATTAGCTAAATTGATTCTAAAGTTCATAGAGGGAGAAAAAGATGAATACCCAGGAAAATTTTGGAAAAAGAGATTTAAAAGGGAATAGTCCTACCAGATATCAAGAGCACAGCAAAGCAACTGTGATTTGGATAGTGTAGAATTAATTTGAATAGATTGATAAAGAGGACAACTATCTGTTGGAAATAAACTGAAAACTATCTGTTGGAAATATATAAACTGAAAACCAAAAGGTATTGAAGAAAACCTACGAGAGCCCTATTAACTGAGAAAAAACCAAGGTATTCTATCTTGATGTCAAAATTTTCTACCAAAAAAATGCATGCAGTCACAGAAAAAATAATATTTGAATTTCTTACTAAATATAACAGCAACACCCCACAAGAGCCTAGCAGGAAAAATTAAATCAGGAAGGACGGTCATTCCACGGAGAGGACAGGAGCCGTGGCGGGGGGGGGGGGGGGGACACATCCGCAGATGTTAATGGTATTCTGGGGTGGCGGGAGGTCGGGTGCTGCTGCACTTGAGAATCGGATGTAAACAAACGCAGCGCATGTGCACTTCTAGGAGGCAGCGCCCGCCAGGGCTGCCACCGCTGGTCCTGGGCCTGAGCACAGGAAGCTCAATGGGTACAGGGGCTGCGGGTTCCCATGTCCCCTCCTGTCCCTCCCAGAGGCACCGCAGGTTCACCCTCCTGTCTGACTCAGTTACAGGCGATCCCTGGGAGTCCTTTCTAATACTCATCTCTCTCCATCACTAGCTGCTGTCTACAGACGCCAGTAAGCGCACACTCACCTGAGACGTGCAGGGAATTCATGTGCCTGTGGGAAGGAATCACCCTAGTGTTTGCATAGAGTGCAACTATGAGTCAACCTGGGAATAGAGTTGACTATGAGTCAACCTGGGAGTGAAGTCACGGCGAAGGTCCTAGGAGCCCACGTTACGGGAGCAGGGAGCTGTGCGCGCCGCCTCACCTGCCGGCTTCTGGAAGCAGTAGCACCACTCGTTGTTGGAGAGCTTGCCGTCCTTGAAAGAGTCGCAGGAGTTGAAGAGCGGCTTGATGCAGGGCTCGTGCTTGTCCAGGTAGACGGCGTTGATCTCTGCGGCGTCCAGCAGCAGGTCGTAGTTCATGTCCAGTTTGTTGAACATCCAGCCCAGGGAGTCCTTGCAGATGGGCAGGATGCTGGTGTCGAACCCTGGAGGCAAAGGCCAGGCTCAGGCTTGGCTGTGCGCCCCGCCCCTCCTTCCTTCCCACAGCCTCAGTGACTGCAGGTTCTGAGCAACACACAGTACAACGTGCCACAGCACAGAAACCAGCATCTGGGGAATGGGTGTTCTAAAGGGAGGAACTCTCCAATGCTAATGTAGCTGTGATGCACATAAGGGTTTTTGTGGACAAGGCCTGCTTAGAAGAGGGTGTGTGTGAAACTATACTGAAAACTGCTTTTAGGTGAAAAAAATCAACTGAAAACATTATCAAAGGGATAGCAAGACAGTAATCTAGAAGCACTGACTACCGCAGAGGGCTGCTGAATCCCACAGAGGGATGGTGTGGCCAGCTGGCCGGCCAGGGGCTGCCTCAACCCCGTCTCTTCTGACAGGGGATCCAGGTCGAGCCAGACAGTGACCACTCACTTACCTTGGGAAGGAGAATTCACTTGCTTCCACGGCAGAAATTGGATGGCTTCGATAGTAACTTCTTAGCTTTCCACTTGGGGCCACGAGGCACCGGAAAGGCACGCCTCATGTCACGAGCGCATCTTTCTCTTGGGATCCCTAGGTCTGCTTCCCTTCTGGATTCTCCTTTTTTCATGGTTGGAGATACACAGAATCTTGCTATCTAGCCTAGACTGTCTTCAGTCTCCATGATTCCCGGTTTGGGCACTGCATGTACCCCATGCCCTGCCATCCCAGGGACTTGGGAATCGGAAGGACCGTGGTTCAAGGCCACTCGGAGGAGTTGGCTGGGCTCCGTCTCAGCCTCCGACGGAGGCAGGCGTGCTGGTGCCACTGTTGTCCTAGATGCTCACGAGGAGGATCGCTGTTTGCCAGGCTAGCCCTGTGCAAAGCGTGAGACCCTGACTAACACATAGTGTCAAAGGAGCCGAGTGTGTGGCTCATGTGGTAGAGCACTTGCCTAGCACGCCACAAGCCTGCAGCTCAAATTCTAGCACTGCAGAATCAAAAAGGAGTTTCATATTGCACACTCCTGGACACCCTATACTTCCTACTACTCCTGGGAGTAATCCTGTGAAATGAACTTGGGCTTCTCCGCTTTGCAGACAACACACACACACGGCTAGGAGCTTTCCTTCTGCTTTCAGGGTTATGCAACTGTTAACTGGGGTTCAAAGCCAGGCAGCCCCGTCCCAGGCCCCATCGGCAGTCCCCTGATGCCTTCCTGGACAGGCCTGAGGACATCTCTGGGGACAGCAGAGAAAGGGAGCAAGGCAGAAATGGCAGCGGAAGTCCCCATGGGGACGACAGGCCCCCCTGCAGTGCCTCCCTTGCCCGGGTCCCTAGGTCTCCACAGACACTGCCTGCAGCCCCTGCGCACTCCAGGCCATGGGAGAGGCAGCGGGGGGCCCTTTCTGGAGCACGGGAGACCTGCTCAGCAGGCGTACGTGCCAGCCAGACCTAAAGAAGCTGAGGACAAAGTGACGTGAGTCCTTTGTGTCTCCACATGCCAGGGATGTTGCTGGAAGGAGTTTCCTGGCATCTTTGCTGAGGGCTCAGTGCTCACACCTGCAGTCCTAGCTACTCCAAAGGCTAAGGATCTATACGTCACTTGTATAAAATAGTGACATTTTTATACACGGGAGAGAATACTTAACCATTTACAGAGGACCAAAGTACCAATCCAGATAAGGCCCCCTGTGCCCGGCATCGGTGGCTGCCCGGACAGCGGACCCCTCAATAGTGGGGGGGCGTGAGGCAGGTCTGACAGCTTCCCCGCAGGGACCCTGGAACCTCGTCTCCCCCACGCCCTTCCACACCCTTCCTCTGGTGACTTCAGGACCTCAAGACCAGAGCCCCTTGGGGGTTCAGCTTCTGGCCAGATCAGTCTTTTCCAGGCTCCTTGCCCTGGAGCAGCTCCTCATCTCTCTCTGCTAAAAGGCTGCTCCGAGACCCCACGGCCAGGACGTCTGTCCACACCCGCTGTGGCTCCAGGTCTCTTGAGCCCAAATGGGGAAAACCAGACCAGACCTTTTCCCTTTGCTGCAAACACACCCAGAGCACCTCCAGAACCTGTACGCTCTGGGCAGCAAATGCTATCCTGTCGTTCTGGCTCTGTGTGTGTGTGTGTATGTGTGTGCGCGCACGCGCGTGCACATGCTCTCCACTCAAGGCTGGTGTTCTACCACTTGAGCCACACCTCCACTTCTGGCTCTCTGCTTGTTAAATGGAAATAACAGTCTCATGGACTTGTCTGCCTGGGCTGGCTTTGAATCACAATTCTCAGATCTCAGTCTACTGAGTAGCGAGGATTACAGACCTGAGCCACCCACATCCAGCTTGACAAAACACTTCAACAATTATCACCTAGAATCGTCTGCACTGGGCATTCTAGAAGGCCGCCATGCACAGAGAAAGACAGCCAAAGACTCAAAGATACAGGTTTTTGGTTTTCTGACATGGGGTCTGACTTTGGCTCAAGTGATCGTCCTGCCTTCCTGGGCTGCAAGAGGCGTGCTGTGATTCTCACCTGCATTCCCTCAGCAGCACTGCCTTCAGAAACTCCACCTACTCTGAGACAGGATCCTGCTGTGTAACCTAGGCTGGCCTGGAACTCATCATCCTCTTGCCTCAGCCTCCCAAGTGCTGGGATTACAGTCATGTGTTACTGTTCATACCTTTAGTGTAATGTTTCCTTTAAAACAACAAAAAACTCTAATAATGCTATTTGCTGATGAACGATGTTTGGTGTGTACGGTGGAGTCGGTTGGAAAAGTGGGGTATCTTACTGCCCGGGGCTGCGTTGGAGCTGGTGGGTCTGATGACTCTGTTGGCGTCCTGGTGAAGAGCTCCAAACCAGTCTTTCAGCCGGGAAGCAAGGTTCCTCAACTCCTTGTCGGTGCAAGCTGGAGAGAAACACACACACAGACAGACAAACGTTGAGTCCCTGGGCCTTCTGCCCCCTGTGTGGGAGGCAAAGTAAAACCTCCCAGCCAAGCAAGACACAGAGAAAGCCTGGACTCTCAGGACGGGCGGCACGGTTCAGACTTGCATCTGACGGCCTCCAAGCTAACGCCTCCCCTTGGGCAACCACACCGCTGTGCACCCACCAAGCTCACCATCGCAATCCTGGCAGGGACAGCAGGTTTGGTGGGGACAGACACCCCTACTGTGTGATTGGATGGATGGACAGGCAGACGAGGAGGTGGGTGGAGCCTATCTGAAGGCCTCCTAGAAGGCTGAGGGGAGAAATCCCGAAAGAGAGAAAAGGGTGTCTGACACACAGCTTACTTCCTTTTGTCCTGGAGGCCCAGGCCTGCCTGATGCAGAGCATGAGAGTCATGAACCATGTGTTCTGTGGCCTTGGCCGGCTAGAGAGAAAGGAGAACGCCAGGGGGCCCCGTCCCAGTGATGAGCTGAGACACAGAGCTGTGGCTTTTCCCCAAACTCCAATTCTCCACAAGCATGCCACTAAGGAACCCACAAAACGCCGACTGGATGCAGAGCTAAGTTCTGCACGTCTCCCGGTGCTGAGGGCTTGGGAGTCACTGCAAGCCACCAAGGAAAGGATGGAGGAGGGGCAAAGCTGAGTCTCACCTACATTCCAAGCCGGCCTCCAATCAGCACGGGCCCTGACTACACGGGCACTGTCAGCCAATCAGCATGGGTGTGATCAGCCAACTAGTATGGGCACCGACTGTAGCCAGCCAATCAGCACAGGCTCTGACTGCACGAGCACAATCCTCCAGCCAATCAGCAGAGGCCCTGACTGCACAGGCATAGCCAGCCAATCAGCACAGGCCTTGACTGCATGAGCACAGTCTGTCCGCCAATCAGCACAGGGCTTGACGGGCACAGTCCACCAGCCAATCAGCACAGGCCCCAATCTGATCTGTCTGCGTGGGAAGGTGAGGCCTGGGTAATTACTAGAAGATGCTAGTCTTACAATCCACGTCTGCTTTCTGGTCCAGCCCGTCCTTCCCTAGGCTGGAACTAAATTTCCCAGACCCCAGGAAGGAAAAGCCTCTCTCCACCTACCAAACTAGGGGAGCCGACCAGCGGGCTGCCATCATTCCTGACTACTGCCTTCACCCCATTAGGACTCGACTTCAAGCTCTGCGAAGCACTTTGCAAATGTATGTTCAGTATTTGAACTGAAGTCCTGATGCCCAGCTTTGTATGTATTTATTTAACTCGTCCTGGGGCTTGAACTCAGGGCCTGAACACTGTCCCTGAGCCTCTTTTACTCAAGGCTAGCACTCTACCACTAAGCCACCTTCCCAGTCCTTGGCCTTGCTTTTAAGACACCAGGCAGGGGTGTGCGGGGTCGGGGAGCACACTGCCTACTGGCTGGTCAGACCCTCAGGCCAACGGCATCGGTGACCTTTAGTTAGGACAGTCTGCCGGGCTTCTTAGTAATTACCCAGGGCATGCCAGCGAGGATTTTTACTATTGCAGTTGTTACTTTGTTTAAAGTTGAAGATTTATAGGAAATGTGACAGCAAGCAACCCAGCCTCCCCCAAACCAGTAAGATAAACGCATGGAAATAAAACTGCCTTTGCCCACATCGGACGCAGAGGAAATGAATGCTTGTACTGTCCCATTACGGTGAGTTAAAATGAACACAAACCTACATCCAGTTCCTCACGTGTCCAGCCCAGGGCTGGGAGCGGGGCGTGCGGTGGCTGGTGGGGTGTGCACGCCGAGAGTCCCTGCAGCACAGCAGGCTGGGAACCCTGGGTTAGGCAGCGGTCCTTTGAGCATGTCTGGCTTCCTCTCCTAACCGACACCCTTGTGTGGTGCCGAGGACACAGCAGTGCTTGGAAAACCCTAAACCAGCCTACAGCCCCACTCATGAGCCGGGGCCCTGCAGGCGGGGGAGCGTCCGCGACTCCCCTCGGGCCTGCTTCACTTCTCCCGACAGGGCTCAGCTCTCCTGGAAGACTGTGGTTTGGGGGAGGACGGGATGTGGACTCTGAGGCTCATCTCCCATTAGAAGGTGGGAAATGAACATCATCCGTTTGCTTTCTCTATTGCTATGCACGCCAGCTACCCAGAGCATCCTCTGGGCTGAGAACACCGCCGGGTCAACTTGCCAGGAGGGAGAGAAGTTTGCCGGCCGCGTTGGGCTCCACCCTGACAGGGGTGCGGGGGATCCGAGTCTCTGGGTCCCACAGTCCCAGGACTCAGGCTGGGAGGCCGGTAGTGCAGGAAGATCAGGACACGAGCGCAGCCTGTGGGCCCTCGGCCGCTGGCCAAGGCCAGGCGGGCAGTGAGCAGACGCCAGCCACGTCCAGCCTGGAGAAGCCGCCCCTCCCCCTCCCCCAAGGCCAGGCCCAGTGCAGAGGCGGCAGAATAGGCACGGACTGGTGCCAGAGAAGAGGACAGGAAGCTGGGCAGTGCAGTCCTCCTTAGACAGCACCCCAAGGCCACCCCTGGGTCCACACCGGTCTCAGCATAATTTGGGGGTGCTGACATTCCCCCCAGAGGATTCAGCTTGAAAGGGAATGAAAAGAACAGAATGAGAACTGTGAAGTGCTGGGGAAATGATACACATGGGGTCCCGGGGGACGCTGGGGCACGTGGCCGTGCGGGTGTACTCCCCAACGCGTGACCCCAGTCGGCCGATGGCCCAAGGAACAAAACGCCACCTGTCACCAGGGCTGCTCCCCTCCCCCCCCCCCGCCCAGCTGCACAGATGGGGAGCTCAGGGCGCTGCGGAATGCCAATATGAGAACCATCAGAATTTAATTTAAACGCTAGTGCCTCGGAAGGTAATTAAAGAGTTGGGCCAGACTCAAGTTCTGCCGGGGAGCGGGGAGACCTGGAGCCGGCCCTTCCCCACGAATCCACCTCGGCCCCCTCTGCGCTCCTGTGAGTCATTACTTAATCAGAGCGGCTCTGGATCAGTGTTTGCAATTAGCAGCTCCTGTCAAAGGTCCAGCTGAGCTGCTGTTAGGATGGAGTTGCCATGCCGGGGGAAGACTTTTCAAAGCCAAGATCTGCAAAGGCCAGGGCACCTTCCTGCCCTGCCCTGCCCTGCCCGGCACACGCCGGCCCGCTCACCTGTCTCCCTCCTCCACGGGGACTGGATCAGTCCGCCATTAAGCACGGGGCAGGCAGCAGGAGCTGCAGTGTGGGAACCACAGACTGCGAGAGCAGAGTGGACCCAGGGAGCGGAGTTCCTCATCTCTCCCAGGTCCTCCACGCCCGCGTTGGCGAATGGCACTGGGGCCTCAGAACTGGCGTTCACCTGCTTTCCTGCACAGAGGGCCCAGCCAGCGAGGCCTCGCCGGGGCCAGTGCACCACAGCACGCAAGGCCCGAGCCGCTGCTGCTCTTCAGGCCAGTCAGGGCGTTCCTCTGAGCCCTGCCTGCCATCGGCGATGGGCAAAGACTGGGCCGGGACCAGCTGCAGAGGTAGGTCACAGCTCGGAGATCAGCTCGCTGTCCTGCGTGCTGTCCACATGGGCCTGGGCCAGAAGAGGCTGCTGTAGGCACATTCCAGCATAGTGTGGGCACACGCATGAGCCCACTTCTAGCCGGAATCACGGCAGAGGGATGAGCTAGCACACGTCCGCTCAAACCCGACCCCGCACAACTCCACTTTCATAGTTTTCAGTGCCCCTCCCTTCAGCAGCAAAGTCTATCTAAAAGTAAGGTTTTGCTGTTTTTGTTTCGATGCAAATACTGGCGCTCCAACTCACAGCCTCACACTCTCCCTTGGCCTTTTCTATTCAAGGCTGGTGCTCTACCACTTGAGTCACACTTCTACTTCTGAACTTTTGATGGGTAATTAGAAAAGTCTCAGACTTTTCTGCCTGGGCTGGCTTTGAACCACTCTCCTCAGATCTCAGCCTCCTGAGAAGGTAGGATTACGATTGTGAGCCACTGGTACTCTGCCTACTACACACACACACACACACACACACATAATTATACATGTATGTGTGTATACATAATTTTCATATATACGTACACTCTTCTTCTTAGAGAAAGCATTAATTTATGTCAGCAGACAGGAAGAAAGGAATTCGAGTCAGGGGCTTGCTAATAAAGCCCTTCTTCAGAAGCAGTCTTTGGAAGAGCTTAAAATACTAACATTCGACTCAGAAGAAGACGAGTTAAACTAATTAATGGTACAACCTGCGCACTAAGATCGGATAAATTTCCCTTTTAAAGCCATTATGACGATGGTTGGTAACCTGGATTTGAAGAGACTTTAAAGTTCCCTCGATTCTAATGATAACGCTTCATCTGGGAAAAGAAATGCATGGGAACACGCACAGCAGTGGTAGCTGTATTTGAGGAGTAATACTTATTATTCCCCCCAATAGTCTAGGGCAGGAAGTTTAGCCAGATGAAATAAGCTTTTAAAGCTTCTGATAAAATCCACAGCCTTTTCCACACTCCAGGGCAAATACAGATATGTATATATATATTGGATATGCAAAACACTGGTTGGCAGTGCCAGCTCTGGCTTTGATTGTATTTTCTTGCCAGTGGGTCAGCATCTGCCTGCATGGGGCCCTGGCACAGATGAACAGACTACGGGAAACAGAAGTGTACCCGGCAGGTTCGCAGGGGCTTTATGCCCACCAGATTTCATAGGCCTGCAACTAGCATGGACTAAGCAGGAGAAACCTTCGTTGCTGTTCGCACTTACAATTTATGATGGCAGGTGTCTGAGGCTAGGTGTGAATGGGGCCAACAGAGGACTTAGAGAGCCAGGGCAGGCGGAGCCCTGGGGAAGGCCGGCACCATGGCCAGTCCCCACCTGGGCAGCTGCCCCGCACAAAGGCAGGCGGAGCTCGGAAAGTCGCTCTGCCTTTGCCTGTTGTCAGCCTCTGAGCTGGAGTGGCCAACTGCAGCCAGGGAAGGCCTCCAGGTGGTGGAAGAGTTTGAGCCTAGTGTCATGTGCATGGGAAGAGAGACCACACATCAGGCAGGCCGAGGAACAACGGGGAAGCCATTTTGAATGGAGTGGCTACTGAAATGAATTCGTGCTAAGGGTTAGCGCTACTCAAAGGCACCCAACTTGCATGACTCAGTCACTTTCTAGATCTGAAACGCATCTAGAAAGCAAATGTGTGAATCTGCTCCATTACACATTATAAACACATGCATTCTAGGGGATGAGCTCTGACATGCCATGCATATTCTGGAACTCATGCTAAACCTCAAGTTCTTTTAGTGACAGAAAGCAGTTTCAGGGGATATCTAGGAAGAATCTGCACTTTTATGCCCCCTGCTCATTCAACACCCACATTAATGTGCTATGAAATCTAGCTTTAAATTCCATTTTCTATGTCTGTCTCTATCTCTGTTTCTCTGTCTCTGGTGCCAGTACTAGGACTTGAATACAGAGCTTCATGCTTTTGCTTGACTTTCTAGCTGATGGCTGGTACTCTACTACTCCATGTCTCTAGTCAAGCATTTTGCTGGTTAATTGGAGACCTGGAGGACTGGAGATGCTTTAAGTAGCTACAGTTACAGGTATAAGCCACTGGTGCCTGGCCGTTCCCTGTCAACATCGATATACCCATGCACAAGTTTACCTTGAACTAGGAGATGGCCCGACATTATTATTAGGCAGAAAAACAGAGAAGCATGAAAACATAGACCAAGTAAAACACCATAAATTGAAATGAAAAAAAAAAAAACACCTTTATAAACAAACCCAACAAAGCAAGCAGTGCACAAAACAGAAGCACTGGGGAATGGTGGCTCATATGCCTGTTAATTCTAGCTACTCAAGAAGAGCCTGAGATCTGGGGATTGAGGTTCAAAGCCAGCCCCAGCAGGAGAGACCAGGAGATTCTTATCTCCAGTTAACCACCAGAAAACCGGAAGTGAAGCTGTGGCTCACTGTGGAGTATTAGCCTTAGCAGAAAAAGCTCAGAGACAGTGCCCGGGCTGTCAACAGGCAAACAAAAAATGAGAAGCCACAAAGACTGCGGAAGAATCGAAGTCAAAGCTGGAGGAAGCAGAGAGTAAGGAGACCCTGGAAAATGTGGGGAGGGGGAAGGATGCCGGAATGAGAGGGAGGGAACAGGAAAAGGAAGGCAAGGAGAAGTCACGGGGCTAGAGAGGAAGTGAGCCCTGGAGAAGCAGCACGGGCCACTCTGCATGTGGGTGATGGGTGTGCCTGGAGACAAGGGGCCAGGACGCACTGCAGACAACACCCTGCCCGCCGAGGAAAGGGGGGATGGACAGAGGGACACAACGGCCAGTGGAATTCATGGGGCTGTGAAGGTAACTCTAGATCACTCTGACACATCAACACTGAACTGAAAGGATACACGCAGTAAGTCAAGCAAGCTGTTAATAAATACAGCAATGAAAAGCATCCAGAAATGGCCCTCTCCACGAGGAATAGCCAAGACCACATGGATTTGCTGTCAGATCCACGAGAGCACACACCAGATGCTCCTCAAACCTTTCTATGAAACAGAAAAGGGACGTGAGACTCTATGGAGCTGAGGAACACACGAGAACATCACAGGCCATGGGAAAGGAACTCATCACATCATTCCTCAAAGACAGAGCTGGACCCAGGCAAGAGCGAGCAGAGAAATGGGTGTAGAATGATCAATGCTAACATCCATCCCAGTGAAATTACTAGAAGAGAGAAGAGATGAGGCTCTTCAGGTTTCCGCACAGTGATCTTCAGTGTAGTCTCCCAGTTACGCAGAAAAGACTGTTGAATCAAGGATTTCACGCCCACCTACTCGCTTACCCAAGAATACAGGATACAGAAAGTCAGTGCTGAACACAGTAACAGGGACTCTTGTTCCCATGAGACCATCAAAGGAACCACCTGAAGGAGTCATGGCAGCCACCTGAGAAAATGACTTCTGAAACACATATCCTAGCAAAAGCGAAGACTGAGCGACAAGACAGTACGTTCTATAGAAATGGAGTGATAGAACCAAACAAGAAAAAGGAAGGAGGAGGAGGTGAATGTTCTGGACTGCCTCATACATGGTAGCCGTGTCTCAGACAATAGTATTAAAAGACGTCAAAGCAAGTAGTAGGAGGTTGACTCTATTTAGTAGAACAAAGGTAAACCCTAACAGGGTAAATACGTATTAGCTATTAGCGAGTGGCAGAATAAGAGGAGGGGGGACGGGAGAGGGGAAGGGGACAAGAGGAGGGAAGGCCTGTTAATTTTGTCACTGTTCAAAGTGGAAAACATCCCTGAATATCAGATCTCTCTCTCTCTCCCTCTCTCTCTCTCTCTCTCTCACACACACACATGCGCACACACACATGTGCGCACACACACACACATTGAATGTCTGTCTCCTCGCCCTGCTCACTCCCTTTCTCTGTCCTTGTCACCAAGTTCAAGACCTGAAACAGCGTGGTGCTTTAGTCCCTAACCTTCCCCTCCGTTCCAGCCGAGTGCCACTGGCGGAGGTTTGCAGAAAGCAGAGCAGAAAGAACGTGAACACTAAGGGACAACACTACTTCATTACCATGACAGCTTAAAGAACATGCCAGAACATGGCCAGTGAGCACCTGGCAGTCAAGGCGGAACACTGGAGCCAGATGGAGAAAGGAGGGTGGCCAGGAGGGGAAATCCAGGGATGTCCTGCACTACCTGAAGACACACACTGCAGTGCCAGGGAGGGTCTCTCCCGAACAGTGGGGATGGCGGAGCCCACACCTTGCCGACTTCAACTCCCCAAACGCCACAGCTGACATTTGAACCCAGTGCCAAAGGACCCCAATCTGTGCTCTCCCCCCCATCCACTCACGAGTCTTCCACCGCACACCCCACGCCCCGACTCTGTCCCGGATGCCCCTGTGGGGCTCGTGTTTCCCTGCCTGGTGCTGTGACTGGCTTGCACACCTGGTGTGGCGGGCGCTGGCTCCCATCCTGTCGGGGTAGTCAGCACCGTGTCATTTGGTTCGCAGGCGTCTCCGCGAGCTTATTTGGAAACCATGGAGCACTGCTTACAGAAAATTAAGCTTCATTTTCTTGAAGTATGCAGCCAATGGTACAGGCAGGAGCCAGTGATTTGGAGATAACTGGCTTATGCATATGTAAACATGATGTATTTAACAAATTACACAGACCCACACTTGAGAGCATTGAAGAAAACAAAGGCTCCTTCCAAGGCAGCTTCAATGCGAGGGAGCCATTGTGTGGGGTCCAGGAGCGTGGCCCCGGCGGCCCCGAGACGCTGAGCAGCACACAGGTCTGATCTGGGACACCAGTGGTGTCCCGGCTTGTGCAAGGACCCATGTCTCGGGATGGAATTCATGGCAGGATGAGGCTGGGATTCAGACTCAGTTCCATGGGGACTCCTTGCGCTCCACGCAGTGACCCAGCTCACGTTTTCCTCCTCCAGTTGACGGAGAGGTGTCTAGGCCAAAAGCAAGGGGAGGGCCAGCATCGCTGCTCTTGGCTCCGTCCACGTGGGCCTGCGGCCTCCCCCCCCCCCGCCCCGGTCAGTGATAAACGATGCTGAAGACGTAATTGCAAGTCCTTCACCTTGGGAGCTGGCGCTGCAGCCATCCATCTCCCCAGCAGGTTGGGGAGAGACGTGGGCTTCCGTGGCCTGGCCTGAGGCAGTGGTCCCACGCTGCCAGCTGCCACAGGGACCCGACGTGTCGCCCTCGGCAGCCATCCTCGAGTGGGTGTGGGGCTCATTGGAAGGACTGTCCCGCGTTGACGATCTTCCCGCAAGAGGGACTTGGTGTTGGTGCTGTTCCCGAGCCCGCTGCTCGGAACAGAGGATGTACATGGCCACCACTCATCCACCCAGGTTCCTGTCCCCAGCGGTGCGTCCTGACGCCCTGGTCCCCGCGGGGGCTGGGGACACGTCATCTTTCCATCAGTTGGCACTGCTTTTGTAATCCTGTGTAATGATGCAAAGACCCGAGGCTCCCGCCACCGCCCCCCCCCCCAGCTGCCCTGCACTGGGCCTGACGGGCGCTGCTCAGAGACTTCCCCTGCGCAATCGCGCAAAGCTCAGTCGCAAGGCTCTCTGGGTAAAAGGGAATCCCAAAAGCCTCAGTGGAGAAAACGTGTAGCATGGTTCTGACCACATTAGTCCTGGGGAAGACGCTACCCAGCCTTAGGTGGTTCACATTCTCGCCACGGCCTGTGCGTTAGGGGAGGATCTGAAGACACGCCAGATGGCTAGAACACCCTGCACTGATGTCCCGATGGGCATCCTGTGCTCCAGGAGGCAGATGGAGCCGGGCCAGAATGGGACTGCCTGTCGCACCACCCAGCCCGCAACGCCGTCCCGAATCTACGATCTATGGATCTAAGGGTGGATGGCTGCGGAGGGAGAGACGGGAACGCCTTCCACACTTGTGACACACAGTTCAGGCTCTGAAGCAACCTCTTACTGAAACGGCACATGGTGGGCAGGCCAAGGTTGCCGCTTTACAGGCCAAAGAGGGCCATGGGGTTGGACCACTGCGCCGCCCTGTGCTTTCCCACCACTGCACACCCACAAACGCGAGCCCCGATGCAAGTGACCCCTCGCGCGGGTGTGTGGATGGGCAAGCTCACAGGACATCGTGAGCACCACACCTTGCAGCACTCGCTGGGTAAGATCGGCACTACGGGTAAGATCGTCATTACTGGGTAAGATCGGCACTCTCTGGGTAAGATCGGCAGTGCTGGGTAAGGTAAGGCAGGCTTCCCACAGCACTGTTTTCTTCCGCGTGTCTCACATCATGCCTTCACAATAAGCAGACCCAGAAACATGAGATGCCAGCCTTGGGCCCGAGCCTTTTGCTACAAGCTCATTCCCCAAGCTGAGCCCAGATCGCAAGGGCTGGAGAAATCACCCCAATTTAAGGCCAACCAGGTTAGCCAACTCTGAACACAAAGGAGCAACCTGTCATTTAGGGGAGGACATGGGGAACTGAACCCACGGCCTTGTGCGTGCTAGGTTAATGCTCTGGCCCTGGAGCTACACACCCAGCCCTTTTGCTGTTTTGCTTTTGAAAGCAGGTACTGTTAACTTTGCCCATACTGACCTTGAACTGACGGTCACTCTGTCTCCACCTCCTGAGAAGCTGGGATTATAGGCATGTATCACCATGCTTGGCTGTCACATTAAGAACAAAGTCAAGGAAAGACTGCCCTGGACCGAACGCACTTACTGTATTCTAAGAGAGCAGAACAACCTAAAGCACGGGCCAACCCCTGTGCAGGCAGAGCCAGGTGCGGGCGGGGGAGGGGTGGGATCCAGGTGTTGGGGGACTTGGGGATCAGGTGCAGAGCCAGGCTGCGTCTCCTCCCCTCTTCTAGCTGGCCTCATGGCTGGGAGGTGGAAATGGCACTGCCAGGGTTTATCAGATACAAGCATGCGTTGCTGGACACCGCGTCAGATTCTCTGGGGCGCGCATGCGTTGCTGGACACCGCGTCAGATTCTCTGGGGCGCGCAGCGTTGCTGGACACCGCGTCAGATTCTCTGGGGCACATGCACAGCTCTGCGTCACCACACTCCCCCAACCATGTGTCCTCCTGTCATCTGGGCCCAGAAGTGTGAGCGCTCAGGGACTGTGCCGAGCGAGGCGGCTCCTGCAGGAGCTGAGCGGACTCTCCTCTTCAGGAGGATGTTCTCAGGCAAGCTGTCCCGGGGGCAGGAGTGTGGCAGGGAGGAGGCCTGGCCAAGGAGGAGCCTTGGAGCACAGCTGCTCTGTTAGGATCCACGCCCTGACGAACCTCAGAGTGTCCGCCAGTACGCGTGGCCCCGCCCCGCCCCGCCTCCATCCGGACAGCTGCCAGGGCCGCCGCCTCCTGTGACCGGGCACAACACCGGGGCTGCCACTCCAGCTAAATGGCTTTGAACTGCGACCCTCGGATCTCAGCCTCCTGATAGAGTTCCAGGCGGGAGGCACAGCGCCTGGCTTTGAAGTATTTTGAGTTATGAGATCTAACACTGGCTGGGGGTAATGTGAACAGTGATGGGTGCAGAGCTGCTTTGCTACTTGAGCACATTTCTTAAAGACAGGCTGCTCTTGGAGGATCGTTCAGTCTGCACCCTGAGAGAGCTTCCAGGACTCTACAAGCAGTCACCTAATGAATGCATTAAGGAACACCATCACGGAATTATCCAACCAGTGGCACCATTACACTTGTTATTTTAAAAGAAGAAAAGTTACCAGAAGGCAAAGCTTCACCTCACCATATACATCACTGTAAGGCTTGCAGGGATGAAGGGCTTAGGGTAAAAATAACGGCCCCAAGAACACGAGTAAAGGGGAACTCGTGTCTCGAGTCAGTGACACGTTCATGGAACTGACAAGAAGAAGGGTTTGCACTGGTCTTTGGACCTGTGAGCAGCCCGCCACCGCCCACCCCAGCACGCGGGGTGAAATCTCCGGGGACCCTGGGCCACTCGCAGTGGGTCTCAAGGCCGTTTTCCCCCAAGGAGCACTCCGTAGAGTCTGGTGTCAGCTCTGGGTGTGACAACTGTGTGACAATCCTCCTGGCATCTGCTGGTCATGGCTGGACACAGACCCACATTCACAGCGCACAAGAGAAACACGCCCCCTCTCCCTCCCCCCTTTCCCCCCCCTCCCCGCTACTCATGTCCACCCCTAAGAGCAGGCCGTCCCTCTATGGAGAGCGCGACTGGAGTGACAGCTGCTCCAGTGACAGGCTCCAGACCCCCGGCCTGCTGGTACAGGGAGCGAGGACGGGACCAATGCCTGCTACAAGGGGCGTCGGGCCGCCCTGTCTCCAGGTGCAGTCTGCTGCTCTCCTTTCCCGGGGCGTCGGGCCGCCCTGTCTCCAGGTGCAGTCTGCTGCTCTCCTTTCCCTCTGTCGAGTTCATCGTAGAGTACCCATGAGCCATCCCTGCCCCACACAGCTCCTGCCGGCCGCGATCTCTACAGCCGGGGTTTCAGCCTGCTTCCTAGCTGCCGCCACCCCCCACCACGGTGGAAGAGCGCCCGCCCCCCCCACCTCCCCACACGCGCCTGAAACCTGCTCTACACATGCGTCTTACTACTTCTTCTCTACCTGGCATCAAGATTTCTATCAGAAGCTTTAAGATGTATATATACATTTATACACAAATAGATATTCAAATACGGATTCCAAGCATACACCTATTTAAATATAATTTCAAACATACGTATATGCCTTACAATTATTCCTGTTTTTTAAAATGTAGACCTAAATCATCTTTGAAATGAAAAAGAATAATTTGAAATCCAAGTTCTTGTAAGTGACAATAAAAGACAAGTTGGAAAACAATGTTTAAAAAAAGGCAGGGTCAATATCCTTAATATATAAAAAGCTACTTCAAATCAATAGGAAAGCCATTAAAATTGTAATTGAAAAATCGACAATGGGTCTGGGCAAACCTCTAAAGCAGGAAGAAGTATAATTGGCCAGTAAGAGGCATAAAAAAGTGTTTGACTTCAATAATAATTAACAAAATGTAAATGGGCATAATAATGAAATACTTCATCACATTTATGGAATTGGCAGACAGTAAAAATTTAACTGCTATTCATAGACTGCTAGGGTTGGCTATGAGTGTAAAGGATCTGGTGTTCTTGACAATGATTTTGACTTTAAGTCATTTCAATAGTGTGCTTGCTCATTCAAGAGGTTTATGAAATACCAGAGTCATGAATTGTACATGGAACCACCTAGCCTTTCAAAGCCCCAGTAAGGTTTCTTTTTTTTGGCAGAACGCACTGAAGACAAGGTGTCTGTAGAGAGTGTCATGAGGCTGCACACAGCGTTTGGTCCCTTCTCTTGCGATGTAATCATCTTTCACAAGCATGGCATTGTGTTGCCTTTAAAAACCTAATATATCAGGACTGTACGATGCTGTGTGGGTGTAGTGGCATAATTAACCCTTCCTTGTCTGTCTCCTGGGAATGTAGGTAGGTTTTCTTGTCCTTGTTCCTGTTTTTTGCCTATCATAAATAATGCTGTTGAGGTCATCATGATGTCTCAATCTTTCCTGCATCTCAAAGAATGGCAGGAAATGAAGATATTGTGAGAGAAAGTCAGGGACTTTGTTACCAACACTCTCTTATTACAGAGATTTCCAAGGAAAATACTTCAGACAGCAGGAAAATGGACATACTAAACTCCTGCAACGCGGGGCTGGGAAGGTGGCTCAGTGGTAGAGCGCTTGCCTTGCATGCATGAGGCCCTGGGTTCGATTCCTCAGCACCACATATGCAAAAAGGAAAAAGCCGGAAGTGGCGCTGTGGCTACAGTGGTAGAGCGCTAGCCTTGAGCTGAAGAGCTGAGGGACAGCGCCCAGGCCCAGAGTTCAGGCCCCACGACTGGACCCTCCCCCCCCCCAAAAAAAAGCAACAAAAAAAAACCAAACTCCCGAAATGCAACAGAGAAAGGCAAATACGTAGTTAAAACATATATACACACACACACCCCTAAAACCACAAACAATGACCCATCTAAAACAATGATAACATCTTGGAAGCTCCAGAAATGTAACAATTCAAGCATAATTATCCTAACTTCTGTCCTTTATGGAGTGGGAGAGCAAGATATGATAGGGAATCTAGCTATCTAGCTAGATGTATATATATATATATATACACATACACACACACAAAATGACATATATATCACATATACATATATAAATTCCTGTTAAAATGGGAATACAGTGGTTTACTTCACAATTGATGGCATATAATCACATCATATGTATGTGATAATATATAATTATATAATATCATCACACACATACATACATGCATACACACATATGTATGATAAATCCAAAAGGAGAAAAAAAGGAGAGAAATATAATTACGGGAATGGCAAAGGAAATAAAAAGCAGAGAATATTAAAAAGAATTAATGTGGCTTAATGTATGAGACAATGTTTATAAGAGAATGAAAGATAAAACCTAATTAGTTGCAGTGAACAGATCACTTAAAAAAAGGGTAAAAAGATGAGGAATTGTCCCTCTTTCATCCTTTTGTCTTTCCATCCTATATTCCATTTTCTTTCTTTTGTATACATTGCTAAATTTTTAAATATTCAGGCATTTTTGAAATGATCTTTTAAGCAATAAAAATATATTGTCAAAAGAAGAAGAAATGGTGAGCTGGAAAGATGCAGGCCATGTTCTGCACATAGATTAAGGGAGCTCCCCGACAACACCATCTCAGTACCAGAGCTTATTTTCAGTAGCAGGGATGGTGCTGGGTACGTGCTTTCCCAGCCTGAGCACTGTGTCTCCAATCCTTTTGCTTTCATTTTCATTTTTGTTTTTCAGAGCACGTCCTCCATTAACCACCTAGGCTGGCCTTGAACCTCGATATTCCTGCCTCTGCCATCCAAGCAGCAGGATGACAGGAATGAACCATAAAGCCTGGCTCTCAGAGTTTCTCATTATTGAATCTGAAAGCTCAATGAAAACATGGCCCATGTGGACACAATGAAGAGTCACAGCAAGAGGAAGCCGGATCCTTCAGCATGCCAGACGTGAGCCTGGCAAGTCAAACGCCAACCGGGGCTGAGCACGCGCACGGATACTAAGGAAAACACGGCAGAGACAAACGAAAATGCAACAACACAGCATATAATCTCAAGCAGGAGAAGGGATTTCTTTTGGGAGGATTTAAAAAATAAAAGTGGGACAGCAAAACATCAACAATTTCTAGATATTGAAAATCACCTCAGAGATTATAAAGCAACAACCCCAGGCGAGGGGCAGGGCTCAGATGGTAGAGGCCCAGGCCTGAAAACCCGGTATGACCACAAGACAAAAATAACAACAAAACTAAGGACATGCAAAGCACACAACTGAAATAGAGCTCAGTCTGCTCAGAAAATTGAATACGTATACGTAAAACCAAAACCAAAAACCCAATGCAAAACTCATAGGAGAGTTGAAAGTACCAGTGAATGAGAAAGCCAGAGGGACAAATGCAAGAAAAGCTCATAAATGCCAAAAATAAAACCACCCCAAGATAACATTTCATAAACACCAGAAAGACAAGTTAAAGAGAAAAATAAGCAATGAGAAAAGAAGTTTTTGTAAGAATGAAAAGCACCCGAGACTTGTACACAAATGAGAATGCAGCTGGAGCAATGGCTGGGGGCACAGCGTGACATTTCTAATAAAGACGAAAACAAGCATTTGTCACACCTCAGCAGTCTCGTTCCTTGGTTAAGACCCTGGGAAGAGCTAGCTCATACGCCTGGAGACACGTGAGAATTTTCCCATCAGCACTGCTTTTAGTGTGGGGGGTGGAGGGAAGCCAGAGGAAAAGAAACGTCCATCAAACGATACTCTGTTATTCTTTATAAGTTCATACATGACTGGAATCTGGGAGCGTGGCCGTGATCGTGAGAACAGAGTATGACTCCAACTATGAAGGTGTGCTAAAAGCAGAGCACTAAACATCTCTGGTTGGGGTGTGTGCCACGAAGCAAACACACCTACGGTGAACGTGGAAATGGGGATAATGGCTCTTCTGGAAAGTGTGCACACAGGCACACTTCCGTAGGTCCATGGCTAAAGGTGACTAGTTATCTTTCCATGGTTGCTGTTCAGCCCTTACATGTTTCACTGATTCAAAAAGATCAGGTATTTTATATTATATAATTCTTCTGTCAATTAAAAAATAGCCAGGTGCCAGTGGCTCACGCCTGTCACCCTAGCTACTGAGGAAACTGAGATCTAAAGATTACAGTTCAAAGCCAGCCCAGGCAGGAAAGTCCATCATGAGACCCTTATCTCCAATGAACCATCAGAAAATCGGAAGTGGTGCTGTGGTTCAAGTGGTAGAGCACTTGTCTTGAGCCAAAGAAGCTCAGGGACAGTGCTCAGGCCCAGAGTTCAAGCCCCACGGCCCACAAAATAAAATAACATATGCTAGTCAAAACTGTTCATTCATTGAGGCAGAGCTGGCCCTGACTGTATTTACAGTAATATAGTAGAGGTGAGGGGAAAACTCTGTGAACTAGAAAATACCAAGGTGGGAAGTGGACCAGGCTACAGATGGTTGTGGTTTTGTCCATCATCTCTCAGATTTCTCTAAATGTTTTCTGTTAATGGTTAACTGCTCTGTTTTTTTCTCACCCCTGGGACCAATGTTATCTACACTGAACAGAGTACTGGCTTAGCCAGGCATTGTGTTTCATGCCTGTAATCCCAGCACTCGGGAGGCAGAGACAGGAGGATCGTGAAGTTAAGGCCAGCCTGAGCTACCCAGTGAATTCCGGGCCAGTCGAGGCTACTGGGCTATACGTGAGGTCATGTCTCAAAATACAAGGGAAGGAGCGAGATTCAGCTCCAGAAGGAAGACAGATTTCCTTTTCTAGCGGAGCCCAAGTAGTCTCCCCAGGCGTGGCTCAGCTTGCCTAGGGCAGAGGGTGAATCCATGACTCGGTCTCCCCTTAAACTCGGACGGAGCTTCCCACTGGCCTGGTCCAGCCCGCCCCTCCCCTCCAGCAGCAGGGTCTCACCCCTGCACTGGCCCCTGCCTTGGACACCGGGATGGAGGCTTGGGGCGACCATGGTGGGGGGGGGGGGGTTTGCACTGACAGCCAAGATCCATGCCAGGCACACGGAAGATGCCCCAGGCCATGCAGACACCCCCCGACCACCCACACGCACCCCCTGCAAGCCCCCAACCGGGGCGAGGTAACCACGCCAAGTCCTTTTGCTAACCGTGTGCCACCACGATCGGGCAGCTTGCTACGCAGCGGCAGCCACCCCAAACAGACTGTGACTTAAGCCCCGCAAGGCAGTAAAGGCAGCATGTTGGGGAACACCAAATCCCCCCCCCATCAAAAGCATAGTCTACGAAATGTACCCAACACAACAAAGCTGCGTGCCTCATTCGCCGGTGAGCCTCAGTTTCTCTCAGGGAAAGATGGTGGATTGAGGTCACGCTTCATTTCTGGTCTGTTGGTGCACGGGTGTGACACCCCGTGAACCCCATGGCAGGCTGTCTTCGGGAGCAGCACAGAGGAGCTGCCAACGCCAACACTGTGACTGCTGGGACCCCGCCTGGCTGCTCGGGGCCCCTCGGCCTCCCGGGCCCCGCGGGCAGGGCTGGCTCCGCTCTGCAGGGCTCCAGGCCCAGCGCTCGTCCTGCAGACGGGCAAGGCGCATGGGGCCTGGTTGACAATGCGGGCCCAGGCACGTCAGTACCCTCACCAGCACCCGGGCACAGACGTCAACATTCACTCATCCCAAGTCTCGCCTTTCTCCTGTCATCCTACTTACACGGAAGGCTGCGATCTGAGGATTGCCGTTTGAAGCCAGCCAAGGCAGAAAAGTCCATGAGACTCAGATCTCCAGTTAACCACCAAAAAACTAAAAGTGGATGGGCTGGGAAGGTGGCTCAGTGGTAGAGCGCTTGGCTTGCATGCCTGAGGCCCTGGGTTCGATTCCTCAGCACCACATAAGCAAAAAGAAAAAAGCCGGAAGTGGCGCTGTGGCTCAAGTGGTAGAGCGCTCGCCTTGAGCTGAAGAGCTGAGGGACAGCGCCCAGGCCCAGAGTTCAAGCCCCATGACCGACAAAAAAAAACAAACTAAAAGTGGAGCTGTGGCACAAGTGGTAGAGCACCAGCCTTAAGCAAAAAATGCTCAGAACCAGCACCCAGGCCTCCAGTTGAAAAAAAACAAAAATGAGAAGCCCACTGCCTGCTCTCCTTCCAGAAAGGTTTCCTGGCTGCGATACAAATGGGGGTAGGAAGAGCCCAGGCACGGTGAAAGGGATCTAATCAGCAAGTGTCAATGGAGTATTCTTTGCAAACTTTAACACACTTGTGTGCTTCGCTATTTCGGGAAGCTGTGAGGAGCTTTTTTAGTCCAACATGCAACCTAACAGCTTGTACTTCCTATTAAGTCACTTTATATTAATAAGTTAGCTGCTCTCTGAAATTAAAGTGCCAGGCAGGTGCTTGAGTGGCACGCAGACGCTCTGGCTGTTGCAGGGGAACTGGGCGGGGCGGGCAGGGCCCCTCCAATAGGAGCACGCGGAGGGCGCGAGCGCGGCCGAGGGTGACAGGCGTAATTAAAATTACGTTCGGCTCCCAATCTGCCAGACAGATAAATTCCATAAGCACTAAATTGCATCAGTTTACTGAAAAAAAAGTTACACTGACTGCTCAATCCTTATTAAATACAACATTGATTTAAAGCCAGGATCCTGGAACGGTGCCGTGATGAATGAAATCGCTCCGGGTTTTGGAAATCTTGGGAGCGCCAGCCTTTGACTTAGCAAGATGTGGAAGGTGTCTGCGGAACGCAGGAGAGGATGGCCTGTGTGCGGGACCTGTGCGCCTCACTGCTGCCCACGAGCTAAGCGTCTGAATCATAAAAACTAGAGCAGTCCAGGGCCATCGGACATGGAGGAAAAGTACAGCCAGGAGAGACAGGGAAGCAGACGGGCTGGACATCCTCTATGCTCACCCCAGGCCAGACATGGCTGTGTGCCGCTGAAGCCCCGCCCCCACATGGCCCACAATCCCGCGGTGGGCGTTTATCCCAAACAGATGACATCAGGATCTCCACCAGGCACAGTCCCAACCAAGACGGGAAACCACCTCAGGGTCCACAGACACATGCAGGCTGTATGCAGTGGAACGCTTCAGTGCAGCAACACCGATAAATCCATGGCTCTGTGGGCAGGTGGCGGGCTCCACAACCTCAGGAGCCGGCTCCTTTCTCTCTGGCTCCTCATGACCTCCTCATTAGTCTCTCTGCTGGGAGCCCGCACTAACAGCCTACGTTTTATGTTCACTGAGTGTCTGTGGTGGACCAGGACTGTGTTACGTGTTCACTGTGTGTCTATGGTGGACCAGGCCTGTGTTACATGTTCACTGAGTGTCTGTGATGGACCAGGCCTGTGTTACATGTTCATTGTGTGTCTGTAATGGACCAGGCCTGTGTTACACGTTCGCTCAGTGTCCATGGTGGGCCAGGCCCCGTGTTACATGTTCATTGTGTCTGTGATGGACCAGGCCTGTGTTACATGTTCACTGTGTGTCTGTGATGGACCAGGCCTGTGTTACATGTTCACTGTGTGTCTATGATGGACCAGGCCTGTGTTACGTGTTCATTGTGTGTCTGTGATGGACCAGGCCTGTGTTACGTGTTCACTGAGTGTCTATGGTGGACCAGGCCTGTGTTAGGTGTTCACTGTGTGTCTGTGATGGACCAGGACTGTGTTACGTGTTCACTGTGTGTCTGTGGTGGACCAGGCCTGTGTTACATGTTCACTGAGTGTCTATGATGTGGACCAGGCCTGTGTTACATGTTCACTGTGTGTCTATGGTGGACCAGGCCTGTGTTACATGTTCACTGTGTGTCTGTGATGGACCAGGCCTGTGTTACATGTTCATTGTGTGTCTGTAATGGACCAGGCCTGTGTTACACGTTCGCTCAGTGTCCATGGTGGGCCGGGCCCCGTGTTACATGTTCATTGTGTCTGTGATGGACCAGGCCTGTGTTACATGTTCACTGTGTGTCTGTGATGGACCAGGCCTGTGTTACGTGTTCATTGTGTGTCTGTGATGGACCAGGCCTGTGTTACACGTTTGCTCAGTGTCCATGGTGGGCCGGGCCCCGTGTTATGTGCTGGAGGTTCTGGCTGCACTGGGCACCAGGCAGGCATCCCATAAATACGTACTCAGTCTATTCAGTGAGTGCACTCTTCTCTCTAAAAAGTTCATGTTGTGATTTCCATATTTTATGGAAGACTCCATTCTAGATGACCACACCTTCCGGCGAGGGTGATGTTGGACCCCGGGGCTCCTGCTTCACATCTGGGGATGATTTTCCTCCAGCTCTTGCCACTTTTTGAAAGGTGCTATGGATATGGTACCTTCAGAGAAAAAGCAGGCCCTGAGTGCGAAGTACCCCTGGCTGCCTGAGATGTCTGCACAGGCCGGTGTGTTGCACACGCATATCCCTTCCAGCGCCTGCTGTGGCCAGTGAGTTCAGCGACTCCTCCCCGCCTTCCTCTCCTCCTCCCCCCGTTGCTTCTGTCTTCTCTTCAACAGGAACAGCAGAGAGCTGAGCCTTAGCACAGACTGCACGGCTGCCCCGCTGCAACCTGCGGCTGGCGGGCGAGTAACCCAGAACGAGGCAGACGGGGTGGACGGGGCCCGGATTCTTACGACTAAGTCCCTGCTCCTCTCAGGAGCACTCATTCTAATCTGGCTCATACGGAACCCCCTGGATAGGAGGGAGACTGAATATTCTAGTCTCCATTGACTTGACTTGAGTTTTCCGGTGTTTGTTTATTCAGCTGCCTCGTGAGCACCTGTCTACTGCAAGTGTCTCTGGGAAAATAAAAAACTTAAGCTCCAGATGTGTAAAAACAAGAGGCAGGCAGATCCAAACCAGTGACTGTACCAGTCAAAGCCACCTTACACAGTGCTTTGTGAAGACACGCCCACCTGGTCAAAGGACACGCCCACCCAGTTAGACTTCCCAGGTGATGGGCCTGGATTACCTTACCACCCATCAGGGAAATGGCTGTGAGGAATTTTCTACCCTGTGCCAGACACTGCGAATCATCATCTTTACTGGTGCCTGAAACAGCCCGTAGGAGCCAAGGTTTGCTTCCACATTTTCAACTTGGAGCTGAGACGCAAACAAGATAAGGAAGGAGCCCAAGTCTTTGAAGTGGAGTTCTGGCTGTGGTGCCCTGGCCTGGGTGTTCAAACATGGCTTGGACAGGCCGCCATCCATGGGCAGGACACGGTGGAAGCCAAGAAGAGAGCAAAGGCGTTGCATCGGTTCTCGCAGCAAACATGCTGGAGGTTTGGTTTGTTTTCTGCAAACTGCAATGCACCTGTCTTCCTGAGGAAGCCCAGAGACCCAGGGCGGTCAGGGCCCTCCCGCTGGCTCACAAAGCCATTGGTATTTCCCGGGAGCCAAAAGCGCATCTTGTCACAGCTGCCCCTGTGCTGCAGGTTTTTTCTACTGTATTATAAACCCTGCTCCCTTAGACGGACATGGTTGACAGTGGGAACTAAACCCTTCAAGAGAGCTTACCACACTTAAAAAGTTATTATTGGCTAGAATAATGGAGACACTGATCTCGCGATAACAGCCCTTAGCCGGCCGGCATGCAACTCCAGCCTGAGGACTCAGCCACTCCACACACAGCTACCCCGGGACAGAGGGTCAGCGCCACGCCCTGACCACTGCGCAGCGCGACAGGCCTTCCTGACTGCTTGTGAGGACCGAGGACACACTCCGGCGTTTGCCAAAGGACTGATGTGTGCCAGATGTAAGCGATCAACGCCCCCCCCCCCAATAATCAAAACAACCCAGTACAGCAGGAATGGGCTCAGGGCGCCGCGCCAGCAGGCGACACAGGAAGAGCCTGAGCATTCTGCAGCACCACTGAGGACTGGCAGGAAGCTGGTAACCTGCAAAGAGCAAACCCCCTAACAGTCTGTGTTTTTGTTTTATATATTCATCTTAGTTTTATATATTCATCTTGTAAAGATTTATATAAGGGGTATAGAAAAGCGTGCTTAAAAATTTATTGAGGACAGCCAGACGACTTACAACCAAGAACTGACTAAATACTTCATATGACAGGATGCCCGTGACCCAGAAACATCTCCTAAGATAGCCACCAAATCTCAATTCCTTCTAAAGATTGATTTGGGGGGCATTTTGTGATCTAGCTTAAAATAACAACACTACCTATGGAGTCATTCCGGCTCTCCTCCTTGGAAGAATCCATAGTATAGTTGAGCGCGGTGGCGTGCGCTATAATCCCAGCCCTTGGGAAGCTGAGGCAGGATGACCACGAGTTTGAGACGAGCTTGAACAACACAGCGAGACCCTCCTCAGAAAATTCTGACAGGTGGAGCTGGGGAGGTGGCCCAGTGGTAGAGCACTTGCCTCGCATGCGTGAGGTCCTGGGTTCAATTCTTCAGCACCACATACACAGAAACAATAAAATTGTCTAAAGAAGAAACTCTTACAGGAGGGAAAAGTCCCTGTTTCCCGTGATTTTTATTTTGCTGTGCTCAGATAATGAATATTTCACAAACACCGGCTGATCCATAGTTATCTTTTTAAAAGCAGCGTAAGCTTGTGGCCAAAGCCAACAATAACCCCGCACGCTGATGTGGGACATTCTCTGTTTCCTACCCTTCCTTTCCCTCATCTGGAAAGAGAGGAACCCACCCTGCAATGCTTTCTGCCTCGTCCTCCGTGAGCCCCTCCCTTCCCCTGCGGCTCACCGGCCCATCCCCAGGGCGCACGCGCTCTCAGGGGCCAGGCAGCTGCTGTGGGGGGATCCACTGGACTAGAGGAACTGAGGCCCAGGACTGGGGTCCCTGCGGGAAATGCCATTCCTCCCCCCGCCGGGCGCCGGCGGCTCAGCCTGTCATCCCAGCTACTCAGGAGACAGAGATCTAGGATCACGGTTCAAAGCCAGCCCGGGCAGCAAAGTCCATGAGCCTCTGATCTCCGGCGAACCACCAGCAAACCAGAGACGCAGCTGCCTCCTGCAGGAGTTCTGGCCTGACCCCCGGTTCAGTGACTCGGCCCGAGCCTGTTCCCTGTGCCTGTTTGCTGACCTCGGTTTTATCTTTTCTGGATGTTCCGACGGTGCTGCGGGCTAGGCAGACACTGGCTGAGCATTTCTCCCTCCCTACTTTTGGCCAACACCGTAATAAATTCCCCTCTCCATTCTCCAGCTATAGAGAGCCAGACGGATGGACGGATGGACAGATGCGGAGGTTTGTGGTAATGAACTCTGGTGGAGGCAGGCTTCACGGCCTGGAGTTCTGGTGGCCTGAGCCCGTGCCAATGGAGGGTGGCACCGTTAGGCACATCTCAGTACAGGCTCTCCGGGCACCGTGGGCACCTGGTACAGCTGAGAGAAGCGAGGTCGCCCAGAGAACCACGACGATAGTCCAGACACAAAACTAGCAGAGATGAAGGCTCTGGGTTGAGGAGGAGCCCCATGGGGTCAGCGACGGCCACCCCCGGGCAGGGCGGGCATGGACAGCAGACCCGGCCACAGCAGCCGCCCTCCAGCCAACAGGAAAGGGCAGGGCGCTGGGCGGGGGAGAGCCAGGCCCGAGCCCTGTGTCAGAGCGCTCCCCCCCCCCCCCCCCCAGGCCGCAGCGGTCACAAGTTCACACTTGAATTGAAACCAGGCAGAAGCAGTGCGATTTGTGCAGGAGTCTGTGAGTGATTTTTTTCTCTCCTTCTGCCTGGAGGAGGAGAGGAGGAAGGACAGGAAGAGGGGGTGGGGGACAGAGGCTTTCTCTGGCTGAGAGTCACGCGTCCAGCAGGGGGAGCTGCCCCGGACGCTGGGGGACGCTGGGGACAGCAGCCACCGGGCGGGGAGGATCCAGAGCGGATGGGGGCGCATGGCTGCTTCCACCCCGGCTCCATCTCACGCTCTACCTGCCCTTTACCCACCCAGTAGCTGCAGCGGGTCTTGATCCTGCAGTCCCGGGCTCCTCTGTCCGGTTTGGCCTCTGATCCCCCCCCCCCCCCCCCCGGCTCTCTTACTCTCTAGCCGTGTGTGGGGACTGCACACCGCGGAGCCCAGGCGGGCCTGCCCCACGCCGGAGCGCACACGCACTCAGAAAACGCGTGCTTGAACATGGCTGAGCCAGGGGCGACGGCCTCTGGTGCTCACACCACCCACCGAGCCGTCCATTGGCTTTGCGCAGAGGCAATGCCCGGGCGGGCCGCGATCCCTGTCCCCGGCTTCCCCTGGGCCCCGCGGCATCCACACTGACTTAGCAAGACATTCGCCGTGCGGTGGATCTCCCGCCCGGCCCATCCACCCCCCCCCCCACGCCACTGTAGTTTCCAGCACTTTCTAGATGGGGGACTCAGGATGGGGGAGGAGGGACCCAGCCCCAGCCCCACAGATCCTCTTCCTCTGTGTGAGGAGCCCCTGTGTAAGGCCCAGCCCCTCCCCAGCACAGCTGGCTCAGCACAGAAGCCCAGTGTCCACCCTCTGGGGCTCCCGCCTAGCCCACACACTGAGTTGTGGAGACTCCAGACCCCTCTCCGTGGAGCGGCAGCGGCGGCCACATTCAATCTCATTAGCCAGACAGCTGGTGCTGAGGTCAGAGGGCAAAGGCCAGAGGGGTGGGGGGAGGGACAGCCACGCCCGCCCCCTCCCCGCACCCCGCGCTGCCCCGGCCTGCATTTCCATATTTTAATGATCACGGAAGCAGGGCTGGCGGCGGAGGGCACACCGCACACCGGAGCTGTCACAGGGCCCAAGAGAGACGTTTCCAAGCGCGAGATGACGAGGCCCGAGGCCAGCTCTCGGCTCTGTGGCGGGGCAGGAAGCAGACACCTCGGGACGGTGCAGACGGGAAGGCCAGGGGAGGAGCATTTTTCTCATTTTCGGAGAGAGGGGAAGACAGCATTAGAAGCTTTACAAAAACGCCCACTCCACAAAGCTGCGATTATTCTGGGTCACCATCTCTGTCTGTCCGTCTGTCATTCCCTCCCTGCCACACACACGGTGCAAGCATCTGATGGGGAGAAGCCGTGTGCGGCGATGCTGGAAGGGGCAGATCACAAGAACCGTGTTTTTCCTTTAGAACACAAACAGTTCCACTAAACGGGGAGGCGGAGGAGGAGGGGGAGGGAGGGGAGGGGGAGGGAGAGGAGGGGAAGAGGGGGAGGAGGAGGAGGCAAGAGAAGGAGGAGGGGGAGGAGGAGGGGGAGGAGGAGGAGGCAGAGAAGGAGGAGGAGGGGGAGGCAGAGGAGGGGGAGAGGAAGGGGGAGGGGGAGGGGGAGGAGGTTGCAGAGTTAGAGCGGGAAGATGGCAGGCTGTCCCTGTGGTACCTCCCCGGCTCTCCCCGGCCCTCCCTGGCTCTCCTGGATGTGGTGTTCTGGAGACAGAGGTGCGAGCCAAAGGTCGGGCTCAGCGGTCATCACATGAGTAGCGTGACTTTGATTTCCCCTCACGAGTCACAATGGCATATTGTACTGCTTAGCTTTGTGCTGCGGAAATGAATGTATACATTTTGCCCCTTTGCTGTAAGCCCTATGAAAAGAGAAATGGGCGAGCATGCTGGCATCCTGCACTCTGTGGGAATCGAGAAAGGTCTCGGGTTTTCATCTGAGGCAGGGGACTGGCGGAGCGGCAAGGGTTGCCACGCGACATCAGTGCAGACGGCGGTGGCGGGTGTGAGGACACGGGTGTGAGCTTGCACACCACGGCCCATGCAAGTGCTTTGCTCATTCGGACCTCACCGCAAATTCAACACCCACTAGACTCCTGAGCCAAACACTAGAAGCAGAACACTCACGGCTCTGCTGACTACATCCCCCCCCCGTACTGGGAATCAAACTCAGGCCCTGGCGCAAGCTAGGCCAGTGCTCCGCTACTTGAGCCAACCCCCCCCCAGAGCTCTTGTGTTTAGTCGGATGCCAACTTTGCCAGGACTGACCTCCAACGCCGAACCTCCCCCTCTGGGCGTGCAGCTGGGACTAGACTGAGGCGCAGAGGCCCGCTGCCCACACTGGGGCCTGCTAATCCTAATCATAAGCACAACAACAATCCTAGCAGGCCTCCTGCTTCTCCTCCTCCCGTTACCGCGCCCGCTGGCTGGCTGGCTGGCTTGTATAGAGGCCCGGGGTTGGAGGATGAGCACCCCCCCATCCCCGGCAGGGCCAACACCATTAGCCGGAAAGGCTGGGAAACGCTGGCCAGAGGAAGGCAGCCTTGGGCTGGGGGCCTAGAGTTTGCTTTAGCCCATCGCCCCTCAGCTGTGGGGAGCTCTTCCTGGGCCACACACTGGGTAAGTTCTGCAGGACAAGGGAAGAGCAGCCTGGCCAAAGGGGGCGTCCAGACGCCCGGGTCAGCGCCGGGTGTCTGTAAGTGGACTGCTGCCGGTGCTCCACCTGAACAGCTTCCCCATGCCGGCCCACCGCAGGTCCACGCCACCCCAGGGGATCCCAGGGGATCCCGCCCACTGTCCTCCTCCGTGGAGAGGAAGCAGCAGCTGCGGCCAGGCCTGCCAAGACGGCCTTCCAGGGGAGCTGGCTGGAGGTCACCGCGGCGCCGCTCACAGTGCCAGGCCTTGCCGCGGCGCGTCCCCCTCCGCTCCGGCTCGGTCCAACAGCCGCCCGGTGCCCACTGGACGGGGATGCCAACCGACACTGGGCTCTGAGCCTGCGGCTGAAAGATCATCCCTACTGACCAGCTTCCAGCCCGAGTGGCCAGCCAGGGATCTACTGCCCGTCCACACCACTCGATGTCCAGAAAACGCAGTACAAAGAAGCCTACATATGGCAGGGAGTAGACAAATGCTGGAGACACTCTCCAGGCAGAGCTGGGAACGAGGCCGGCAGGTAAATATGAACCCAGAAGGTTCCCAGGGACAGATACCTCCTCCCGCACGCCCCATCCCAACAGGCCGGACAGCACCAGCAGGAAGAAATGACGCACACAGGTGTTTACGCGGTAGAGGACTTAGGAGAATGGGTCTCATGAACACTCTTCTTGTATCTGCATGAAACAAGAAAGCACTGCATCTCATTCTCATTCAGCTACGTGCTCTAACTGATCCCTGGGGCCTGGGTTTGCGTGAAGGAGCACCAGCTCCTCAATGCTTTCTTATCACTCCAGGGTTCTTCTCGGCAGGAGCGATGGAGGGGTTTCCTTTTGGAGACAACGCAGGTTCTGATCCACTCATGAGAGGTGAGAGACGGACAGCCACCCCGGCTCCCTGCCCGCTCGCTCAGGAGAATTCCCCACACCTCCTTTCCAGGAGACGAGGGAGCGTCTGGTGTGTGGCTGGCACCGGGTCATCCAGAGTACTCATTTTAGACATGAAGTCTGGGATAAATATTTCATTTTGTGTTCTTAAGAGATAAGATACTAAAGAAGAGCAAAGTTGGAATGCACCTGTGACCAGATTTCTAGGTTGATTTCTAAGGGTATAACAATGGACATAGTGTAGCAGTGCTGAAAAACTAGGCTGACGCAGCGGGGTAAGAGTCTGACGTGGAGACCATGAACATGCAGCTAAATTTAATGCATGGTGCTGGGACAACTGGATATCCCCAAACTAAAGCCTGAACCCAGATAGAATGGCTCTACCTCACACAGAACTCGACTTCCCACAGTAATGAACTCAATAGCTACTCAGGAGGCTTAGATCTGAGGATCCCAGTTCAAAAGGCAATCCAGGCAGAAAAGTCTCTGTGAGACTTTATCTCTAATTAACCACCAAAAAAAAAAAAGCCAGAAGTAGAGCTGTGAGTTAAATGGTAGAGAGCTAGCCTTAAGCACACAAGCTCAGGGACAGTGTCTAGACCCTGAGTTCAAGCCCCAGGACCAATACAAGAAAAAAGTCTAAGATCCTGAAAAGGATGAAATGAAAACAAGAAATTCTGACAGTACCAGTCACTGGTAAATATGGCGAACAGCAGACACACTGTACCCGTGGAAATGTGTTGACAGTTTCTTATAAGACTAAATAATTGACCCTAGCAGCTGATTTTCATATAAATGCAAGGCATTAATAACTGCAAGAAATGGATGCAGGAAACTTTCTGCCCTGTTCACTATGTTTCTGGAAGTCTTAAGTAAAATTTAAACAATGACTTTGGGAAACAGGATGATTTTCTTAGATATAAGAAAAAGAAAGATGCTAAGCACAAAGATTGGTGGAGAACTGGCCAGCTCAAGGAGGAGAGGTCCAGCATCTGCGGGTGACACCTGGGACGCCCAGCAGACCAGCCACGGGGGACCCGGGACAGAGGCCTCGCCTCCAGACGCACAGGGACACGCTGGCCTAGAGGGGCTGGGCGTGGTCTGTAATCCTAGCAGGTGGGAGGCTGAGGCAGGGAGCTTCTGATTGCAAGGGCAGCCAGAGTTGAACCAAGTCTGGTGAACGTGGCTCGGGGCAGAGCCCTTACCTAGCACAGATGAGTTACTGGTTCGACGCCGAGAACGGGGAAGGTAACCAGCGTGCTGTGGTCTTAGCAACGCAGTATTACCTTTGACTTCACTTGGGAAGCTTTAACCAAAGCCGTGACACTCGTGTGTCACACACACACACACACACACACACACACACACACACACACACACACACACACACACACACACACACACACACACACACACACACACACACACACACACATTGAGTAAGTTACTCAAGACTCCAGACTTAGGAGTCAGAGCGATCTGGGTTCAAACCATGGCTCTCCCCTTAACCTTGTGTGTGACTTGGCATTTCCTTATCCTTTCCAAGGAGATCATAGTCCCTCCATCACCGAACTCCCACTGAATCCATGATCACGTAGGTACACGAGATGCCCAGTGTCCCTCTATACCAGTCATGAATAAATGACAGTTATTTCTTAAAATGTGTACCTGCAGGAAGATGCCAGGAGAAGCTGCCTGTTATCTAAAGATGTTATATTTTCAACATAAAAGCCCAGGTGACACACCAAATCCCTACAGAATTGAGACATCCTATGCGAAAGAAATCCTCATTTAAACAAAGAATGGAAAGCGGATCTCACCTGCAGAAAGCAGTGGGGAACACGGGCTCTCTAGTCAGGGATGTAATGGGAACACGGAGGCGTGATGTGCACCACGCTTCCAGACGGAGCGCCTTGGCTATCAACTTGTCTCTTCCCCAAATGACTTTGAAAACCCAATCTACATCTCTTTTCCTTTTTGAGGAAAAAAAAATCTGATTTCAGAATCATTCAAAACTGATTCTGATATCAGTGGGAAGAGCGCACGGGTCAGAACAGCCATGAAAAGATTCCAAAACGGAAGAGGATGCGTCAGGCGAGGAGATGAATTACTCAAGGAACCACAGAACCTAAGACACACTTCTCCGATCACGTCCTGAGAGGTGTTAGACAGGTTGATTAAGATGGAAATCCAGCTCTAAGCTGCAATCTCTGCGTGGATCCCGGTATAATGCTAAGACAGGAAGGAAGATGGCCAGCCTCTCTCTCCGGGGTCCAGGGGAGGCAGGGTGGAGCTAATGAACGCTGTCTTCAGCGGTGTGAGTGGTGCTCATCGAATGCATCCAACATGAAAAATTCAAGTCGTGAAAGGACAAAATGGAAACAGGTCAAGTTTGTATCCAGCCTTAGCATAGGGGAGAGATTTTTACACACATATCAAAGCAGCAACTTTGAAAGAGTGAATGCATAAAACCCTTAAAGTCTATGTGTATCACAAAAAGGCATTAGCTAGCCGTGGTGGTGCAAGCCTGTAATCCCAGCACTCTGGAGGCTGAGGTTGAGGATCAGAATTCAAAATGAGCTGGAGCTAGGGAGCTAGAACCTCTGTCAAAAACAAAACGAACCACCACCATCAATAAAAGAAAAACCTGTTAAAGGCAAATGGCACTTTGAAAATGGTAGAAAAACTGATTTATATCTTTATTATCGAAAAGATTTGCCCTGAAAACAATGCCCTAAACATGAGATCGCAGGGGATATGGAAAATCTCCAGAAGAATTATAACTAGCAGGCACACTGGGGTGGGTGTGTACACATGGGGACATGCACGTGCGCGCACACAATCCAATCTCCAGAGTAAGTAGTCCAAAAGTAAAAAGTTGAACTTTGAGCTGGGCACCTGTGCACATGTCTATAATCCTGGCCGCCCAAGAGGCTGAGATCCGAGGACTGGAGATTAAAGCCAGTCCAGTTATAAAATTCTAGAAGAATCTTCTTTCTAATTAACTGACAAAAAGCTGAAAGAGGAGGTGTGGCTCAAATGGTGGAGGACCAGCCTTGAGGGAAAAGAACAAGGGAGCGCACAAGGCCCCAAGTCTGAGCTTCAGTATCGGCACAAAGAAAAAACAATTCCACCTTCGACAGAGTAAAATAACCTGTGTCTTAAGATCCATTGGTTCTCCTTTGCTTTGGTACGTAAGAGCCTTGGTTCCCATCTGGTCTGTTGCTTTGTACCTTAAGAGTCTATTTCGCTTAGCATCTAAGCAGGGCTTTGTGATTGACCCTGGGCTGAATTCAGACTGCGTTAGCCACGAAGAGGTAAGCAGACCTGCACATGACATGATTTCTTCTCTGAGTGTGGATGGAATGGCCAGGGCTCGAGCAGACGCCACTGGCCAGGGAATGAGCCTGTCAGAGCAACAACGTGGAAAAAACGAGAACCCGATGAGATCGAGGTTGTCATGGATGGGCCCCCGGCCTCCTGCCACGTGACCTGGTTTATATGAACGTAATGGTCGGCACCCTTTTCTCTTGTTTAAACCATTATTATTTGGGACCTGGAGTGTCAATTAGATTCCAGTAAATGAAATCTCACTTTCTTAACCCACAGAGTAGGGAGATTCTTAGAGTGGTAGCGTGGAGAGTTGGGGTAGGCCCTGTGTGTGTGCGTGTGGTATATTTCTCCTGAAAAAGTCCTGCTATGTGTAACAAAGGTTTTATAATACGTATACCTTTTCACCCAGAAATTCTCCTGCTGGGGATGTATCCCGGGAAAATGATTAATATGCCTACAAAATTAATACACAGTGATGCTCATAAGAGCAGTGTTTATAATCATGAAAAATTAAAGAGAAGTTAAGTGCTCAGTAATAGAGGACTTATTATAAAAATTACAGTCACTTATATAATCAAACACCATCATGACATTAAAAATAAAGTTTGAAAGGAGTCATTGATGATAGGGGAATATTATTAAGTACTATTAAGCTAATGGTAAAGATGGGAAAGTAATAGGTGATTATATTCAGTTTGGAAAGTTGGGTAATTTAAAAATATTCTTTATATTTTGCGGTATTGTTGGCACATTCTACAATATGCATGTGCAAATCCTATTTTTAACCCTAGTTCAAACCTTGCCTGTCTGCTGCCCCGATTCCTACACCTGCCCAGCCGCCAGCTGGCAAATCCTCCCATGCTCGCTCGCAACAGGGTGATGGACTCCGCCATGTCCCACTGGCTTACTGTCTCTCTCCTCCTGGGTGAGCTGTGGAGAGGAATGGCACACAGCTGCTCCCACTTACTTCTAGAAACTTCCAGCCTCCCATGGCATTATGGGCCGACTCTGAGTGCCAAGCCATCATCTCTATTTCTAAAGGGAGTGCTCCCACGTCAGTTAGAGCAGACGATAGCAACTCCAACTACCAAAGGCCTAAGGACAGGCCTGAGCTGGCGGCGTAAGAAGGAAAGAGTCCGTGCTTCTCCGGGGTTGCCCCGTAACTGTTTCTTTGGTTCATCCTGACAGTGAGGGCCCTACCTGGGCATCTGCTGGTCTTGCTGAGAGCTCCCCGCGGTTCACACGGAAGGGGCCCTGGAGTTACATTCTGGACGAGGACAAGGACTTAAGGTGCGGACACGTCGCTCAGAGCTTTCTGCCTCCTTCCTCGCTCTGCTCAGACTGGAGACATCTGGGTGGCTCTGTTCTGATCTTGGCTGCAGTCCTAATGGATCTGCGTAGCTATCACTGTACATGCAGCCAACTCCGAGCTCTTCTTTGATCCAGTTGCCAATTTAAGCTTTCAAGCTTTTTTTTGGGGGGGGTCCTGACATTTAGAAGAATGGGTCCCTAAAAAATTAAATGTTTCTTTATATGTGTAATTCCTGCCTGTATTAGCACGGAGTCCTAAGTGACAGAAGTTGAATGGGTGCAGACAGGTTAATAGGAGCTGCTTCTAAACTGCAGGTCTGCAAGCCCGAGGCCCGTACCCTGTACACAACAGACACGAAAGGAGGAGGTGCTTTCCAGAATGTAGAGGTACGCCTCCATTTCTCCAGGAGCCCCTGTAGCGGGATTCTTTAAGACTTCCAAGAAGACCTGACTACTGGGAGGATTCCCCCCCTCGCCTCCCACTCAACTCCCCCCCCACTCCACTCATGAGAAGTGATGGAGTCAGACAGCCTTCTGTCAACCCGCAGCAGTGTCTTTTCCTCTCAGAATCTAGCCCCCAGGTGGAAAACACCATTTGAGAAAAGAACATCGCTGCAGACGAGTTTTCTACTGTGGCCAATCACTCAGCTGGAGGGAGGCCGTGATTTCCTCCTTGGCACGCCCGGCTGGAGACACCGCTTCCTTCTCTCCCCGGCCTGCGTGGGGCCCCTGCGCCCTCCTCCCGCACGCGTGCCAGCCTTCCTGAGGTTGGGCGCCCAAGGGAAGAGAGGAAGGCCCTGTCCTTAGAGCCTCCTCCTCCCCAGCCCCGCTCCAGAGAGGCTCTGAAGAATGTCGCTGGTGACAGAGAGACCGAATGCCTGCAGACACCACCCCGCTTCCCGCAGCTTCCAGAAGGGACTGCGGGCCCGCAGACATGGAAAGGGGGTTTCACGATCGACTCCCCCTCCTCTTTCTCTCTACCCCCAAAGCTCAGCTGTCACTTCTGAACTTTCCCTTCTTCTACCCCTCCTCCTCGTCCCGCCTCAGCCGGGCCCCATCCTATGTCAGCTGAGAACTGTCAGCTCCAAGGAGAAGCGGAGTCCTCCCTTGATCAAATTTGTCCAGGCAAAACATGATTAATTTAAGTGCTTCACTTCACATGCCCGTGACCCTGGGGAATCATCAAAGCCCTCACTGCCTGTAGCATGTCCTTAACCTTCCGGGAAACACCGATCCGATCCATGTTAAGCAGCGGGACGTTCCTGGCTAATGGGTGGGGGGAGGGAGATGCCTCTCCCGTAGGATTCCATCGTAAGATGGAAAGATGGGAACGTTCCGCTCACGTGATAACCATTCATAGGATGTATCTGCTTTGCTTCTGGCTTACGTGGAACTCCTGCCATCAGCCATAGACTAGAAGTGGTATTTTTTTGGCAAAACAAAAAGGCCTGTCTCGTGAAATCCCCGCATGGGACCCGTGGGGAGAGCGTTCATGAAATGCTGCTAGTCTAAGGGCCAGACCCACTGATGGAGTTTTCAAGGTTGTGGTATTTCTTAGATGATTTCCAGGAGGCTTTGTAGGACCTGGTGCAGTCCAGGGACATGAAGAGCAAACCAAAATGTAAACAAAACTAAAAGCAAACTGTTGCCCCAAGGTCCAGTGGAGCAAGAAGCCAGCATGCGGTGCTGAAGGAAATGATGCGGAAATGCCATAGTGGTTGTCTTGGAATGTTGTTGGGGGCGGTCTCTCTTTTCTAATACGATTTAATGGCGGCTGTTCTTGTTTTGCTGAACTGCCTCTCACCACTAATTTAGCAGCCCAAGCCTCTGCGAATGTCTTGAGACATTTTTAAAAGGTGGCGTTGTTCTACCTGACCTTTCGGATTTCAGGAATGAGGCTTCTGCAAGCCTCTTTATGTCTCACGGCAGTGAGCTTACCGCAGGATTTGTTTCTTCAGCAAATAACGGCATAAATAGATGGTACAGCCAAAGCCAGCCCCAGAATGTGTCATGTGAGGGAAAGTCTCATTTAGTTAAGGGCAAAGGCCACCGTTAAGAACAAGGGCTCTTCATTCAGAGAGTCTAAGCGCCCCTCAGAAAAGGGGCCTGTTACCTCCTGTGGCCGGTGGGGGCGCACCAGCGGACATCAACGGATGGCTTTCTTGGCCCAGTTCCCTAGTCTCAGAACACAACAGCAAATCAAAGCAATACAACGTAGGACTAGAATAATAGAAGCTACTGAAACTTCCTAAGCAGGCCCTCAAGAAATTTCAAGGCATTTCTGGAAATTTCTGGATTTAGTAGTCACTTAATGCCACAGGGCTTTTGATTTTCTGACGAGGCTACGTGGAGGCTGATGTGCACTAGTTCACCTTTCTTCCTATAATTATATGGATAACGCCCTCAAGTGCAACGAGGTCCGGTGTTTACAAGTGAGTCGTCTTTACGGATGACGTGGGATCACGCTGCGTCTCCACATCCTGAGCTGAACCTCCAAAGAGCCTTCACAACCCGTCTCCCCGACGTTACCACGACAACGGTGCCTAAGCCTTGAGGTCTACTTCTGTCTCTCTCCCCTCGCCCCTCCCCTTTCACCAATAGCTTCTCATGCACATGTGCACACGCACACGCATTCACACACGGACATACACAGCATTTGCCAAAGGAGGCCAATCACAGCTGACAGAGCCCGGTGCCACAATAGACAATTTAGACTTCTGTCTTGGGTCTCACGAAGGACGGCTCGGAAGTGGAGACGGTGCTTTCTCGCGCGTGGAAACTCCCCCCGAAGCCCGGCCTCTCCTGACCCCTCGGCCCTGGAGGAGGGCCGGCGCCCTGGGGAAAGAAGTCTCTTTGATCTATGGCTTGGCTCTGTGCTGTCCTCCAAGCAGAATACATTAATGAGGACATGCTTGGAGGAAGAAGGCGCCGCGGTTGTGATATCTCTCCGCAGTCTCTGTTTTGATATTTGGCCATGAGAAGTTCAAAGGATTCGAGAGATTAGAGTTCAAGAAAACCCAAGATACACCCGAGGGCAGGCCCTGGTCTCAGATGCTAAAAGAACCTGCTCCTCCTCCACCCCGGCAAATTCCACCTCTAAAAGGACCCAGCGTCTAGCTCAGTCCAACAGAGTTATTCTCAAAGCCTCTTAGCATTGTGTTTAATGTTTATCTTCAATGATAGATGAAGGAAATTCACTTTAGGATCCCTAAACAAATTAGAGAACTTCCTTGCTGAGGTAACACATTTCCCCCCCATGCAGAACGCCAAGTTGCTCCTGTGAATGTGGGACAAAGCTTGCCTGTGCCGGCCTGCTCTGGGCCACTTGACGCGCTTCAAGTAGTGCCCTGAGGCTTCTACTCACCGTTCTTCTCTGCCCTGGGCTTGGGAGGCTCAGGCTCCGGGAGACACGGACAGGGCCCATCACAGAGGATGCTGAGGCTTTTGCCTATAGAGCAAGCATGGAACTCCAACTTGCACTGCAAGAGAGAGAGAGAACAGGTGGTAAGAATGTAGTCAGACCAGGCACCAGCAGCTCATGCCTGTCACCCCAGCTGCTCAGGAGGCTGAGATCTGAAGATCGAGGTTTGAAACCAGCCAGGCAGCAAAATTTGCAACACTCTTACCTCCAATTAACCACCAAAAAACATGACGTGGAGCTGTGACTCGAGTGACAGAGCACTATCCTTGAGCAAAAAAGCTCATGGACAGCACCTAGGCCCAGGAGTTCAGACGTGGACGCACACATGGAAATAAGAACGCAGTCACTACAGACCCCCATTCAGCCTCCTAGGAAACAGCCAGAGCCGTTGATCTAGAGAAGGTGGAGAAGGCAGGGACAGCTCTGTGGAAGGTCTAAGGCCCAGCGTGCTAAATAAGGACTGGCCTTTCATGTTTTTCCAGCTGAGCAGGCTAACTTCCAAAACACAGTGGAAGTACTGGAAGGCTTATTTTAATGACAAGTGTGCTCAACTATCACTACTTATAAAGGAAGACTGTTTGATATTTCCTAAGTGGACTGTGAGGCACCCTTCCACCTCTGTGGATGCCCCTCCCCTCCCCGCCTCCCCACACGGAGGCCGCTCTGCCTGGAGGGCAAGTCCGACACGCTACACCTCCCCCTCGGGAACAAGGCAGAGTGGATGCTTTTGTTCCCACTGTCCAAAGGGTACCTGACTTTAGCTCCCTGGAGCAGGGCCCTGGCTGTGGAACCAGCCTGTGACTCAGTGGCAATGTCTAATTTGAGGACACAGAATTACAAGTCTCTAAGCTGCAGTCTGTCACCTTTTATCAGCAATAGCTATATTTTGGTTACTTTCTTCTGATTCTTTTAAGCCTCTATAAACTGAGAACCTAAGCAGGAGAGAGCAATGGGAGAGGCCACGCCAGTTACCAGGACGAAACTGAGAGCTAGAAGGGTTCAGTAACTCATAACCACCACGGCTTTCATCTGCATGCATCTCTGACTCTGAAGTCTGAGTCTCGGGACCCCCCAGGGCCGGTGGGTGGGGTTTCAGGACACAGGCATCCCACAGTGCACTAGGTGGGCTCATTCTGCATCTCCGCTCTTCCCTCAAAGGTGAGCTGTTTGGGATTTTCCTCCCCTTCTGTCTGCACAGTTGTTATGATCGAGGCCTGCCTAATCAGCCTTCTGCGAAAGCCCATGGCCTACGCACCTGGCGAGTGTTCAAAGGTGGCAGTGATACCAAAATGCACAGAGCGCTCGCTGGACGGCAGCTCGTATCGGGTGCCTTGGGGAACTTTTAAAAGGATGCAGAGAGAAGGTACAAGTCCTGGCCCTTGGAAAACACACATGCATACCTTTGAGAGGAAAAACAAAAAGCCACCAGAATCTGCAGAGCCACATAGGTAAGTGCAGGTGGACACTGGATTGCGAACCGGCAGAGGGGCTCTGTGGTCTGTGCTGATGACAAATCCAGGAGCAGAGTGCTTTAAACCCGGTCCTAAGGGCACTGGGGTCACCCTGTGTAACCCCAGCAGTCACCCATCCAGGGGGAGGAAGAGGGCTGGGTTCTCTTGATGCAGGGGAAGAGGGGCGCGAGGATGGAAGGAGGAGGGGTGGGGGACGGGACTCTCCTGGAGAGTCTCAGTGCAGGTCCAGTGTGGTCAGGGAGTTATCGCAGCTGTATGAGAAGGCAACCGACTTCACGATGAAGCACAAAGAGCCACTGGACGCGACGCTGAGGTTAGGCAGGACGTGAGTACGTGGAGACAGAACACGAAACTCCCGTGGGTGTAGGCAGGGCCGCCAGACAGCACAGATGGACTGGAGGGGAAGTCGGGAAGGAAGCGGGAAGCAGCAGGAGAGTCACCAGCGAGTTCTTCACGTGGCTGAGCACAGCTGGCCTCTCCCTTTCCTGCCTCTTCCCCCTCCTTCATCCTCTTGGTCTTCCTTCTCTTCCTCCTCCTCCTCTCCATCTCCACTCCTCCTTTCTCTCCCCCTCCTCCTTCTCCTGGGTCTTTACACTCCTCTTCCCTCTCTTCCTCCTCTGACGTATCCTCCGGCCGAGGCCGACCCTTCCCCTTCCCCTTCCTCCTGCTCCTTTTCCTCTTCCTCTTTCTCCTCTTATCTTTTCTTCCCCTCTGTCTTCCTCCCACCTCCTCCCTCTTCTTCATCCTCCTCTCCAATCTCCTTCCGGCTTGCTAATTAGCTGTTCTACAAAGCAAGTACCAGGTCTGCCCGGGTGATACAATAATACTGTCTCAACAACAAAAGCATGCGAGGAGGGAAAGGCAAGCACCCTCTCATCCCAGGGCCCCGACGCTGCCTCCTGACCCGAGAACCATGACAGCTCACAGGCCCTCCGGAAGGGGGCTCGGGGCACACACCTGCATGATGCAGACAGAATTCTCCTTCTAGGAGCGCACAGAGCCCTAGCTAGAGTGAGCTCGCCAGTGTTTCCCCATACTGACTTCACGCACACCCGCTAGACAGCACGGGCTCTCTGTCTGGTGAACTCACAGCCCTCACTGCAGTGAGCTCATAAAACTCTAGCAATAGTGAGATCGCAGAAATCTCCCTATACTGACGCCACAACCTTACCCATAGTGACCGCAGAAAACTTCCCTACAATGCAGAAGCTACGCTTACCGTGGGGTGACTGAAGTCCTTCACTGTGAGCTAGCAGAACTGTACCAACAGTGAGCTCCTGAGATCACAGGAAACGCGCTGTAATGAGCTCAAACAACACTCACTTGGCGAGCTCAAAGAACCCAAACGGACAATGAGCACAGAGAACTCGCTCCATACTCAGATCATAGAACAGCCCATACAGAGTTCAATGGTAACTTCACACAATACCTTCGCTGAAATTAAATAAACTCAAGAGTGAGCACACGCTACAGCCACGAACGAGAGTGAGTCACAGACCTGCGCCTGGAGTGAGCTCACAGCCCCACCTGGAGGGACCTCCTATAACCCCAACTAGACTGATCCAATAAACACCTGAAAGAACAGACAGACCCAGAGAACCCCACAAAGTTACCTAACAGAACCTCCCCTGGACTGAGCTCACAAAACCCAACCCAGAGTTACCTAACAGAACCACATCCGGAATGAGCTCACGGAACCCCGCGTGGATCTCACAGAACTTCCCCTGGCATGGTTATGTAGCAAGTCCAATGTCTTGAGTTCAACTTCTATTACTCCAAAAATAACAAACTGCGTCCCCAAATCTTTACCTGGCAGTAGCTTAGAATGGGGCCTCTTTTGACCACAGGGAGTTTGGAGAAGGAATCAGATTCGGGGAAGCGCATGGGGATGGGGTATTTATTCCTGGTGTTCTGACAGGGAGGGGGCTTTGACTGTGGAGACAGATGACCAGAGAGGAAAGGAGAATGAAGAGACACACGGCGGGGCCATCTATCCGCCGGCTCGAGGCGAGGAGCGGGGCACCAAACAAGCTGCTTCCCAAGATGGCTCAGGTCTACAAGAAAGAAAAAGCAAGAAGTCCTAACATACAACACACCGATGCGGGGATCGTGGGCTCTGAGGATGAACTCGGCCAAGTCATAATCTTCACATTACTGTCATGATGCAGCAGTGAAGTAAGTATTACCGCTAGCCCTGCGAAGGAGGTGATTTGAGACGATGGGAAATAACAAACTTTTGAATATGGACCAGTCCCACCGCCACGCAACATCAGCTATGAATGCACACCCTGATGCATCTATAACCGGGGCCTTCCCCATCATCACAAAAATGGAGAAAGAGGAGAGCGAGCCAGGCTCAGAGAGAGAAGGTGCAGAAGTAGTCTGCATGGCGACCTACTTAAAAGGCACGTGGCAGCAGGCCTCCCCGCCCACCCTTGCTTCTCTTTTGCGTGGCAGGCCGGGTACATCCCAAGGAGCCGGGGTTTCCTGGCAAGTGGCCAGCCAGCCCTCCTCGCTGATGATTTGGAAAGCCAAGCGAACGGCTTCTCTCGGGTTCTGGGCCCACGCAGATCGCAACCCCCAGGCCACCCTCGCTGCGGCTCCACGCCTTCCATTTCAATTGCTTTCCCTACTGTATTTCATCAACCTATCGTCTATTTTGAAGCCAGACTGTTGGTGCTTCACAGTTGACAATTTTGTTCACAGTTGATGAATTCTGATTTGTTTTTATTCACCCAAAATCATGTTGTCGCAGTAGGGGGAGGGGAGGGATCTGAGTGAGACGTACTGGTGGCCCACCGCGAGAGTCCACGCGTCTCTCCGCCCCGCTGGGCCGCTGCAGCTCAGAACCTTCAACCTCAGGGCCTTTGTACTTCCCTCTGTCTGTCCCTTCCCCTACCCCACACAGTGGCCTTCTTTCTTTCTTTTTTTCTACACTCAGATCTTGTCATGCCAGGAAATTTCCTGGCGCACATCAACTCCTCCCCATTTTTTCTGTCTCTTTCTCTCCTTCGCTGTCTCTGTGGCCCTCGTGAGCGTCTGCCATGCAATTTTCATGGAAACGGGCCTTTGTTCCATTGGTTCAGGGCCGGGAACAGCATGGGGCCCGTGCCAAGAGCCTCACGAATGCTTGCTAAGTGTCAGAAGAAACATGCTCATGTGTGTATGTTCATTAAGGCTCTGCCAAGGCCAGAGGCCTCTCTCTGCCCAACCACAGCCACTCCAGCCCCAGCAGACAGACGCTAGCTGTCACCAGCAGACATCTCGGTGGACTAATGACTGGCTGTGTTTGACCCAGGGCTCAGTCTGTGTGCTCACTGCCGTGTTTGCTCAACTTTCTCTCCTCCTCTCTCCCTCTTCCTCCCTCTCTCCCCCTCTTCTCCTTATTCTCTCCCCCCCGTATCTCTTTCTCACTTTCTCCTCTCCTTCCCTCCCTCCCTCTCTGCATCTCTCTCTCTCTCACACACACACATTTTTGACTTGCAGAACATTAAACTCGAAAACCAAGTTGCTAAATCTAAGAACAAGGAAAAAGCAGTTCTTCACAAAAAGATGCCAGCTAAATTTAGAATGGAAGGTTGTAATTAGTAAATCACCAATTTGCAACACACTGTCCTGATTTAAGTAGAGATCACTCAATGTAAAAAAAAAAAATGGGTACCAGTAAATGAGGAACCGGCATTCACTATCTCAAAATGCTACTCTGAAGACTACACCATTATTATAAAAAGGAAAATGCCTACTTCCAACAAGATCTATGGCATCTATCCCTTAAGAAAAGGATCAAGGAATCAAGTCAGTATCACACTGGCGGGACAAGGAACAAGCACTTCTAGATGTGCTAAAAAGAAGAGACGTGAATACAATGGTGAAATTCTGATCCAAGGTGCTGAGCCTCAACTTATTTATTAAGAAACAGACTCCAGATTGGGGACAACTGCCTGAGCTCTAAACAGAAAACTACTGACACCAAATAAAAATAAAAAGCCCTGGAGTGTGTAGATCATTGTTTCGTATTCAAAGGAAGAGAAGAAGCAAATGCAGTGCGCGAGCTTGGCTAGTTCTTGAATAACAATAATTACTCAAAGCTATAAAAGACATTTGGGGAGAAATCGTTGTGATTTTAATGAGATCTCTGATATAATAGAATTGCTGTTCTCCTGGGTGGGATAATCCACACCTACCACCTTGGCTTTTATGAGGGGTTTAGGTATTGCAGTGTCTGTAAATTACCCCTAAATGGCTCATTGTAAAGTATGCACGTATACACAGACAGAGTAAAATGTTACCTGTCAGATCTTGCGATGAGTGTACCGGGCTCATTACATTATTCCTCAGGCTTGGCAGGTGTCCAGCGATGTTATTTTAATAACCGAGGGGAAGGGGTCTCTAATGTGGCTGGCCTTGAAGCCAGATCCTCCGACCTCAGTTTCCAATAAGCCTGAGAGGCAGGCATGCACTGCAGCATGCAGCTACCAGCCGAGAAAGGGTATCTTGTGTATGTCTGGGCTGGCCTGGAACCTCCAATCTCGGCCTTCCAAGGAGCTAGAATTACAAGTGTGAGCCGGCACTGCCCGGCACGGAGTTCTAAATTTCTATGGGCTGTTCCATCCAGCTGGAATTTTGGGAGACTATACAGATGGGGAAAGTCTTGAGAATCCGCCTGCCGCTTTCCTATCAGTACCCGGAACTGTACACAGACCAGCAAGTGCTCAACGAACACGTGCTGAGAAAACGAAGGGAAATAGTGGCCTGTGTGCCAAGCGGACTGGCAGACCAGCACCTCAACCTCCATTCCAGCAGAATGAGTGATGTGACATACTCCTACCACACCCCTCTGGTCCCCTCGCCCTGACCGCCTTTATAAAAAACCAGTTAATGATATTTTTGTGCATGCACAGTGCATTGGCCCTTCCCCCTTGAGGGGAGCAGCACCTTTTCTCGAGCCCGGCACACAGGTACGAACGTGCCTTGCGTTTGTCTGTCTACGGGAAATATGGATCCCTGAGTGAGGGCAGGCATCTCTGTTCAAGCTAAGGAAGCACACTGCCTGCCTCGCAGCCAGGGAAGAGCACACATTTATTTTAATCCAAGCCCCTCCATTTCTCCCTAGTGCAGCAAAGCAAGGCGTGATTGATTCACTGGCCTCTGCAGGGCACCGACGTCGGTAAAGTCTCTCCCTCTTCTTAGCAAGGCTGAATGACCAGGCCGAGAAAGAGAGGTGAGGGGAAGGAAGTGACGTCAGAGCCGGGGAGGAAGTGATGTCAGAGCCGGGGAGGAAGTGACGTCAGAGCTGGGGAGGAAGTGACGTCAGAGCTGGGGAAGGAAGTGACGTCAGAGCCGGGGAGGAAGTGACGTCAGAGCCGGGGGAGGAAGCGACGTCAGAGCTGGGGAAGGAAGTGACGTCAGAGCCGGGGAGGAAGTGACGTCAGAGCTGGGGGAGGAAGTGACGTCAGAGCTGGGGGAGGAAGTGACGTCAGAGCTGGGGAAGGAAGTGACGTCAGAGCCGGGGAGGAAGTGACGTCAGAGCTGGGGAAGGAAGTGACGTCAGAGCCGGGGAGGAAGTGACGTCAGAGCTGGGGAAGGAAGTGACGTCAGAGCCGGGGAGGAAGTGACGTCAGAGCTGGGGGAGGAAGTGACGTCAGAGCTGGGAAGGAAGTGACGTCAGCTGGGAAGGAAGCGATGTCAGAGCTGGGAAGGAAGTGACGTCAGAGCCGGGGAAAGGGAGAACAGGGGGCCCTTGTGGAGGAAGCCACCGCTGTAGCGCAGGGGGAGGACAGCGCCTGGTCCTGGGCGTCCCCCCTGCCCCACCCCGTATTCTACTGTGCTAAACGAAGCTGCACATGTGACTTCCAGGAGCAGCAGACACACTGCACACTGTGCTCCTTGGGCTGTGGTTAGCAAAGGTAACTTAGAAGGCGCTGATTGGCCCACAGACCTGCCTCGGATGCGGTGGGTGCAGAGGCCGTTGGCAGGGGACCTCAGCCTCCCCTGATGGAGGCCCAGCAGGTGTTCAGGTGAACGGATACACCGTTCCTGAGCCATCCTTGGGTCTGAGCACTCCTTGAGGAAGTTGTACTTGCTCCTCAGCCCCGGCGCATGAGCAAGTCCGAGTGGGCGAGAGGGGCTGGTGGAAATTAATTACGGATCTTCCCAGAAGCCCTAGAAGGTTAGGGACTTTCACTTCCATTCTGCAGATGAGAAGGAAAAGGGTAAGAGATGAAGGAACATGAGTGAGACTAGGAGGGGGAGAGAGTAAGGCTGGGGCTGGTGGCTCACATCTGTAAGCCCAGCTACTTGGAAGGAACAGATCAGGAGGACCACAGTTGAAGGTTCTAGGTCAGACTAGGCAAAAGCCGATTGAGGCTCCATCTCAACAAACACATCAGGGCACCGTCTATCCCAGCTACACCAAGAAGCACACGTAGGGGGACCTCAGCCCACGATCAGCCCAGCAAAAACAAAACCAAGTAAAAGAACACAAACAAGGGCAATACAGTGTCTGCCTAGGGAGCATAGGGCTCAGAAGTCAAAACCCTAGCAGCACCAAAAGCAAAAACCTACATTATTTTTTTTAAAGGAGGGAAAAGAAAGAAGCCACAGAGAAGGCAAGGCAAGAAAGAAACGAAGAAAAGTGAGGAGACAGACAAGGAAGAAAGGCAGCCATGTTTCCAAAGGAAAAAGGCAGGAAGCACCGGGGAGGGACCTTGCGCGTGTTTCTCACCCCGCCCGGGGTGTGTGTGCTCCAAGAAACCGTCCCTGCAGCTACGCAGGCCCTCTGCGCCCGCCTCCCCGCTGTGCTGGCGTCCTTGCGGGGACCCGGCCCTCTGCGCCCCGTCTTGTAGCTGTCTCTGCTCCGCAGTCAGGACTCCAGGGAGGTGAGGGGAAGTTGAGGCAGCACCTAATTCGGGCTCATCTCCTCCCAGGTTCCTGCCCCAGCTCGGTGGGCGCCTGGGATGGGAATCTGACACCTAAGCTCCGGGGATCATGGGAGCTCACGAGCCCAGCCTGGCTGCTCCTCCCTGAGTGAAGGTAATCCAGCATCCTGCGGCTGGCTGTGGAGGAGAGGTAGCTCATAAGAGTCCTGGTGCAGCGACCCACCGGACCTCTTTAGTCCCTGCGCCTCACGGCCTGCCAGCCGTCCTAGCTCCATTCTTCCCCGCCTCCTCCACCAGCGTCACACCTGAGTGGTCCTGGCAAAATGCAAATCGGGTTGTGACACCCACCCCAGCTCACCAGCAGGCCTTGTTCTCCATCAGCCTCAGATAAAACTCCCAGCGTTTGCCAGGCACCAGTGGCTCCCGCCTGTCATCCTAGCTACTCAGGAGGCTGAGATCTGAGGATCGCGATGCAAAGCCAGCCCGGGCAGGAACATCCATGAAACTATGATCTCCAATAAACCACCAGAAAACCAGAAGTGGCGCTGTGGTTCGAGCTCGCCTGGAGCTGAAGAGCCCAGGCCCAGAGTTCAAGCCCCATGCCCGACAACACAAAACACTCAGCTTTTAACCTAACAGAAAAGGCTCTGGTAAGGCATTACGCGCCTCCCCCATCCATCCCTCACCCCTCACCCCTGCGCACTTACAGAGCAGGCCACCCAGCTCTCCTCCATGTGCTGACCCCCCTGCTCCCGATGTCCTGCTTTGTACCCCCGGGACGCGTACCCCCAGCACCTGTGCCCACCCGGGTCCCCAGCACTTCCTCTTGGTGACACCCTCCTGTCTTAAGAACGCCACACAGTCTTGCTCCCAGCACCCAGCAAAAGATGCCAAAAGCCATAGGCACACAGTAAGCAGCGGCCAGGAGGCAGACCCACAGATGGGTGGACAGCGACCTCATCCCCACGCCTCTGCCGCCGGCCGGGCAGCTCCACGCAGGCTCTGCTGTGGGCTCCAGTGGCGCTGCCCCAAGCCAGTCATCCCCCAGCTCTAGGCCTAGCTCTTCCTGAGCATCTTGGATGGCGTCCTGGGGCACACATTCAGGCAGAGGCCGCTCCTGCCACCCGAGCCCCAGCTGTTCACCAGCCTCAATCAGATCCCAGACCCTCCTTTTCCAGGCAGCTTACCCTCTTCCTGACTTTACTTCCCTTGCAACCGCCATGATTCATAGCCACCGCCCTCATCCCCGCTGGGCCCCTGTGATTGCTCCGCCCCGGCAGAGCTCTCCGGGCAGCACATTTCCGGGTCATCCTCAGCCCACATTGCCCCATGCCTACTCCTCTGCCTTCCTGCTTCCCAAGGAGACCGGAGCCGCTGGACCTCAGGGCCCTTGTCCCTGGGGACTTCCACAGTCCGCCCTTCACCTCCCAGGGCCGGCACAGATGGCGTCTAGAGTCTTCACGATGGGCGAGTATGGGTTACTCTAGGGCATCATAACCGATGTCATGTGAAAAGCTTCGCTCACGATGTGACCTTTCACTTTTCATCCCAGATCCTCCAGGAGAAGAACTCACAGCCATGTGACATCTGAGGAACCGAGGCTCACAAGTACTGCTCCTGATGGACGCCAGCTCTAAGGATCAGGGCCAGGACGCACAGCCTGCTCCAACTCTGCGACCTGAGCTCTTCAGAGGTTCAATGTGTGGCCTCAGGTTAGAGGTATGGCTGCCGCCCCCTCTCCTTCTCCTCCTCTTTCTTTCCTTTCCCGCTCCCCTGGCTGTCGTGGCAGCAGGAGCCCTGACTTTAAAGAACGAAGCCACGGGACAGATGGCAGTGCTGGGGAATCCTCTCTGAAATGCGCAGGGCAGCGCATCATGGGGCTTACGCTGTTCTGCATCTGGAAGGGTGGATGGAGAGGGGCTAGGCTGCCCAGTGTCTCCCCAGGATCCCTGCTGTGACCCAGGGGCTCCCTACCCCCCCCAACCCTGCCCAGGATCCACAGGAGCCCTGCTCTTCCCCACAAATATCTCAAGTGCCTACAGCGGTGGTAGGTACCGTTGAACTATTAGTCAAATGAAAGAATACATGAATGAGTAATAAATGAATACATAAATGAGTGAATTTCTTGGAGAAATGTGGAAACCAACCACAGGTGTTCTGAGTGACCAGAGCGGCCACCGGAAGGCAGGGATGGTTTGATGGCAGCCGTGGTGAGAAGAAGGTCAGCATGCCACCTGTGACTGCAAGGAGACAGACAGTGTCCTTTGTAGTTTCAAACCCATCTTTCTCCAGTGTGGACCTCAGGCCAGGTCCGAGGGCACTTCGTGGGTGGGGCTCAGACGCTGTCTGTTCTGACATCCCGGCCCTCCTCACGCATGCTGCATCTCTCTGTCATGGCTGACACTTGGTGGAGGCCAGGCTCCTGAGCCCAGGCTTCGGAAGCAGTGGCCTGACTTAGAATCTGCATGTGAAACTCCTCGGGAGGTCAATTACCTGCCGTGCTCTCACGGGTAAGGGAGAAGAAATTCACTGGTTTCCTCAGTTCTTGATAACTTATCCCTCAATGCACACTGGAGAATGAGAAAACAGATGCCAGCATCGTATGCTAAGCATATCTACCAACTCGTGTCCAATGCTAGCATTTCACAAGGTCCAGAAAGGAAAAAAAAAAGCTATTAAAATCTCACCTTGGGCTGACATCAGATAACCATCACAGCCACTCAGCATCCCTTTATATCTGGGCTCCAGCCTAATTTCTTCCCCACCCGTACTTGCTGGAGAAAACAAACTCCCAATGTCTTTGTGAATACAGCCTTTATGTCTGTGAGAGCCAACAGAAATAAAGCCAGAGATAAAGGTGACCAAAAATGCCAAAGCAGACTTCTGGCCAAATGCAACAAGATTAAGGTGGTATTTTTAAAATGAAACGGTAACTTAAACTTTGAATTACTGCCTGATTTTACTGCCTGCCTACAGATGAAAGACCCCGTAGTGCTGAATGAAAAAGCCATATAACTCAAAGACAATTTTCTTTGCTTGACACTCACTCTGTGAAAGATACATTCAAGTAATAAAATGGCCCTTGTATAAGTCCATTCTCTGCTGAGGGGCCTTGGTGTGTGAGACTGGTAAGGGCTAGACAAAGACTTTCATTTCTTCCTTTCTTTCGGTTATACAGTTTTCCCCCAATGGGACTTGATGGAAGATGGACCAGGTGGAGCAGGTGCCCCAGGAGACCAACCCTGGCGATCCTGTAGCCCTAGGACCCAGGTTGTGTGCTAATGGTTTGGAGCGCGTGCCTTGTGACTGGAAATGTCTGAGGTGTGATGCTCACGTGGAGTCCCCTCCCCTGGTATGAGGGCTGTACTTTCTTATGAGACCAGCACTGTGACCGGTGAGCCCCAGATGGGCAGGGTGACCCATCTGACACGGGAAGGCAGACTCCTGGGTATTTCCTGAGGTGTTCAGAGGGGAACAGATCCGCCAGGCCATGGGAGTTGTTGGGATGAATGGGACGAATGCAGAGAGTCTAAGCGGGCGGGTGGATATCGTAAGGGGCTAGCTAGGTCCATCGGGGTAAGCTAAGAGGGGGAAGGTTAGAATAGGGACCCCGCAGTGAGGAGGACAGAGCGTTTGGGGACAAGAAGCCGCTGGAAGGCCAATGATGGGGGAAGGGGATGGTGAATGTAGAGGAGGATGCGTGACCGGCACACAGGTTACAGAGGGAAGAATCTGGGCACCTCTGAGGGCCAGCTCAGCTTACATCTCCCTCCTGGAGAGGTGGCTGTGGGCTGGACTGGCCATGAAGGCCTCGTGGCCTAGACAGGGACCCAGCCCACGGAGGTCTGAGAAGGCTGGGCAGGTTCAGAGACGGGGCCTTCAATTCACGTCCAGGCCTCAACTCGCAGCTCCCCCGGAGCCCGCCCTCCTCTTCAATTTGACGTTAGGAAGCTCACTCCAGTCTTCTCCCACTCAGACGGAGATGTTGCTTGCATATTTTAAGGTCAATTTGGAATCTGCGTTAATCAGGCCAAAATTCATTGCGGAAGGCCACCTCTGAGCTCCGGGAAGTCAGCTGCTCTCCATGTGTTTTGTACAGACGAGTGATTTTTCAGACACCGTCACGGCACGCTTCGGGGGGGGGGTGCGGTGGGGAGGGGGCCCGTGAGGGAGCGGGAACAGCTTGTGTTGCGCAGCACCTGACACAGTATGCGAGCTCCAGTGCGAGGAGCAGTGGGTCCCCTCGTCACGTCCCTGCCACAGATAATGAAGCTCATCCATTATCTCCTTCCTTTTGCCTCCTTCGGAGTCTGTCACGCGTGGGCCTCACGGGGAAGGTGATCTATCGGCGACTCCGGAAGTGCCGGCCCAGGCTGACGTCTCGGAACCCGCACAACCAGCCCGAGTTCAAATCCTTCCTGGCTCTAGTCTTCCTAACTATGGGGGTGTGCCCTCACCCTCCTAGTCTGCAGTGGAGATGCCTCTGGGGGCATGTGTTTAAGGGGTGCTGCCAGCCAGCGCTCCCACTGCCTGGGAGGAGGGGGGAGGGGTGGCCTGGGGTCCCCTTGGGCTTCTGTGCAGGAAGGAAGACTGAGCCTAGCGGGGGACACGTGAACCTTTACAATAGCTAGAAAATAAGGAGAAGAGACGAACGTTGAATAATATTCACGAAGCTCTCGGAGCTCTGGGTGCATGCGACTGCTCGTGTCTCCCACCGCCCCGGCCCGGCGAGGGTCCGGCCCGTGCCGGGAGACGCCGTCACTGAGGAAAGCATCTGTTGGCAGACAGACCTGGACTCTGACTGGACTCCAACCCTAGCTCGTGCTTCAGTCCGGAGGCTCAGTTTCCACCTCTATCAAATGGGGACAAATGATGCCACCTGCTTCCTTGAGTCACCTGTGGGGGCTGGTGAAGACGGGGCCCAGCCTCGTGCCTGGCTTGGGGTGCCAGCTCTGCCACCCGTCAGCTCAAGGCCGGATCCACCTGCTGACTCAGGAAGCCGCTCCGACGGTCACAGGATCATCGGGGAACTGCAAGCGTGGGGCACACACCCAGCCTGGGGCCACGGACGCATGCGCTTTCCCTTTCCCCTCTGCACACTGGGAGCCCCTGGAGGCCGGGCGTGCAGCCCTGAGGACAGGGAAGGCAGCAAGGGAGGAGGCCGGACTGAAACCAGATGCGACTCTGAGAAGTGACATTTCAGGCGAGGTCTGTCCAGTGACCGCCGACTCCTCCCCCAGTGACCCTCCGTGAGAGGCATTGGTGAGAAATTAATATTCCGCCAGATCCTTTGTGCTAGACGGGAAAGGCTATACACCACAGGACCCTACTAAACAACAACAACGAAGGGAAAGGCTAAGCCTCTGCGGGATTGGTCAGTCCTGCCCAGAGTTCCTCGGAGCTGCCCGACTCCCTAGGCCCAGCAGGGCATGCATGCATGCGCCAGGGTCCTCCCTGGGCCTGCCCCCCGCAGAAGGCCAGGATCAGCCTGAAGCAAAGCTCCGCCCACCATCACACAGTCCGGCACAATGAGAACTAAGCAGTAACACTTGTCAAAGTTAAAAAAGCAAGTGAGAGTAGGTCCCACGAATCCAGAAGAATGCCAGACTCCAAGGCGAGTCTCAGGGAAGCGGCAGGATGACGGGAGGAGATGGTCCCCCACACGGCCCCCCGCGCAGTCCCGGGGCCGGAAACCAAAATCAGAGCCGGAGCTGGTGCAGCAGAACCTCACTGTGGCTGCGAGGCGGGACCTATGAGTTGCTGGAAAGAAAAACCCCCAGTTTAAATGTGGAGCCATTTCCAGCCACGAGCCTGAGGCGTGTGAAAGGCAGGCAAGCGCAGACAGTGACATTTCTCCCAGCACCGGCCCAGCCCCACGGCCACTCCCACTCACCATCTGCCCGGCAGTTCAGAGCGGCAATCCCCCCCACACACACCCCAGGAGTGAGCAACTGAAGGAGAGAGGGGGCCTGGGGCTTGGATTTTAGAGAAGGGGACCAGTGCCCTCGTGAGCATGAATGGCAGGCTGGGGCCCCCCTTTGGGGAAGAAGAATCACCTGCCACCCCACAGGGCAAGGCCTCGCTCTTCACCGGCGAGGACAGCGCTCTCCCAGTGGTACCTACGGTGGCAGAGACCATGGTAGTGCTCGCAGTAGGCAATGCCGGGCATCTGTTTGTAGGCCTCTTGCAATGATCCTCTTGTCCGCTTGTTTGTTGTTCGTGTCATTACTGGAGCGGGCTCTCGCTGGACATTTTTGCTTGAGGCTGGTGCTCTACCACTTGAGCCACACCTTCACTTCTGGCCTCTTTGCTGGTTCGTTGGAGGTGGGAGTCTCGTGGAGTTTCCCGCCCAGGCTGGCTTTGAGCCCTGATTGTCAGGGATCCCCTTGTGAGTAGCTAGGGTGACAGGGGAGAGCCACCGGCCGCCGCCCTCTTGGTAAAGCAAGCTCCGCACCTCAGCAGGGTCCGCTCGCCTCGCTCCCTCCCCTCAGGGAACGCAAGCTCTAGGGCAGGACCGTCCTCAGCTTGATCCTAATAGTTGCACGTGCCAGCTGAGTCCACCTCTCCCTTCTGTAGACTGAAAGTCAGGATGCCTGCTTCAAGAGCTACTGAATTGAAGGCAAATCAGACTATAAGAATCTGACCTGCGTCTTCATGCCCCGGGGAACCACTGTTTATAAAGCATTCATCCTCTCCGCCATCTGTGCCTCGGTTCGGCAGATCATCCATTCACGTCTACCGAGCATCTGGCATGTGCCTGGCATTACCAGGTCTTGGAACTACCACCGCGAAGCAGGCCGGGGCAGATCGCACTGTGCTGTCAGAAAGTTTCCATTTTACTGGGCATGTTTCATCACAAGTCAACAACAGAGAACACGAACGCCAACCTTCCTCCTCCTCCTCCTCCTCCTCCTCCTCCTCCCCCTCCTCCTCCCCTCCTCCTCCCGCTCCTCCTCCTCCTCCTCCGAGCGCCTCCCTGCGTGATGTTTCTCTCTGTGAAGACATCTTCACCTTTCCAGGAAGGATGCAGAACGTGACTCAGGGAATCCAGGCATGCACCCGAGCTGGATGAGACGTAACCCATGTTTCCTGAGTCTCAGTCGCAGCCTCTTATTTTGTAACAAGCTGTCGCTTTCCCAGCTGCTGGGGGAGCTCTTTGTAGATATTTGCAGGAATGAATGAACTCACTACCACAAGAGTCTCCAGGAAGAAAAGTTTCCCAAAGAGAACGATGCAGCGCGCTCCTTCCCCTTTCCCTCCCATCTGATTGGCTGCACTGGGCAAGGGGTCACTGACTTCCTGTCCTCCCAGACGGGGAAGGACTTCTGTCTGGCTGCATCTCCAAGGGCTGCTTGCGGGAGCCGAGCTCTGGGTGTGAGCCTGACTGAGTGGCACGGACTCAGACTTGTCTCTGAGCGCCAGCATCCTTGGCTGAAGGAGGAAGAGCATCTTGGGGCTATGCAGTAAATTACACCGTAACGGAAAAGCAGCGATCATCCAACAAAAGTGAGTCATCTTACCCTCACTGATATCGTTGCCTATGCCGTCAAGTTTGCTCAAGGAGTTTCTTTCTCAGTGTCTCTCATCCTCGAAAATCCTGCAGAGTGTGCACTGCATTCAGTGCTGGACATTTCTCTCTGGAAATCAAGAGATTACAGAAAAAACAAAACAAAACTGGGCAGCATGTATCCCAGAAGAGGGGACTAAAAGCACACCCTTGCTGTGCTGGGAAGAAGTAGTTAGATCCAGGAACGGAGCATCGTTGGAGTTTGCAGGGCCCACCGTGTCTTCCCAGGGTCTACGGCAGAGACAGTTCCGGGAAAACGCAGAAAGGAGGCTAGGAACTGGGCAGACACGGTCTTGAGAGGCGAAGCTCACAGGTGGCTCTGTGTAAGACACTCCTGGGGGGGGGGGTTCCCTGCATAGTGTCCCTTCACTGCAAGTTTTCTCAGGGCTCACTGGCTCCCACTGGCGTCCGCCATGTCTTCATGTGAGGTGCGTGTGTGGCAGACACGGGGTGTGGGTTCTTGTCTTTGCACAGGCAGTAACCCGGGGTCTCAGGTTTACATCAGGGAGTAGGGCAGCAGAGTACCGGAGAGGATGAGTGTTAGATGTTGTTCCTTCTCGAGCCCTTCACGCTTCCATCAGCCCACGCAAAGCCCTGCCTGGAGCAGGATCCAAGTTCTTCTCCAGGGAGGGGTTTCTATGTCTCTGGAACCCTCCGTCGGCAGTGAGGATCCCAGGCATGAGGCTCCCCCCTTCTCACCCCATGCCCTGGGATCACAGCCGGAGCAGCTGAGGCAGTACTGGGCGGTGAGCCCGTGAGCCGGAGCCTCTGGGCCGGGAATGGGAGAAGCCTCAGGTTTCTGAGATCTGCTGGAAGCCTTTTTTCCTGCTCTGTGCAGATGCAAAGCGTGGGGTTTCCTATGCAATCCGCGCTAATCGCTTCAGCAAGCTGTGCTTACGCACTTTCTCTTTACTCCTTCCCGGGTCAGGTGGTGAGTTTGCCAAAATGTTATATTGTTTCTCGACTAATTATAAATTAGTCAGTGGTGCTGTGATACTGACTGTTCCTTCTGTGTTTTTTAATTTAACTTTTATTGGAAAGGTGACGTACAGAGGGGTGGCAGTTACGTAAGTCAGGTAATGACACTATTACCCCCTCCCTCCCTTTCTTCCATTTCCCCCCTCCTTGTATTTGTTTGGAGGAATTTCTTCTGTCAGATACTGTTAAAGGAATCCGTTTTAAATTCTGCTGTCCATAGAGCCCTGAGGCACGGGACACAGTTGGTCCAGGTTCTTTGTGATGGTGTAACAAGATGACCTTTTTTCCAACTGCCTGTAGAATATTCTGTGTTCCTGCGTGAGACCTCGTTAGCATTCTGGTCACAGCCACAAAGCCAGTCTGTAAGACATGCTGGCTTCCTCCGCGTGCTCTGGGCTTTCCGGGCTCGGTGCTCCCGGCCCGGCCCCAGCCAGTCCCAACGCTGCTCCGTGTTTATAAGTAGGGACGGCATCAGCCACCACCCACTCTCAGTACCAGATCTCTGCCCCTTTTTCCACCATAACAAAATGCCTTAGGCTAGGCACAGTATGATGAGAGAGGTTTCTTTAGCTCAGCCCCAGGATCGGGTGGCTGCCTTAGACCTGTGTCTGGGGAGGAACCCTGGCCATGTCACCACACGGCACGTGAGCCCGCGTCCTTGCTCCGCGTCCACCCTCGCTCTGGAGGATGGACTCAGTGCTGGCAGGTGACCTCGGCTCTCCAACGCACCGTCCGAGCCTCCCCTACGCCAGTCTGGAGGTTAACTCCAGACCGCCCGCCAGCCGCAGCCCCCAACGCATCACTTGACCTTGAGACAGAAGCATCATCAGCCGTGCACTGGCTTTAGTGGCGAGTCCCAAAGAAGGGGAGGCTGTTGGAAATCCACGTTTGTAACATCGATTGTGGAGCCCTGGGTTCCCAACAACGACCAGAATGGACATCTGTGGTCTTGCCAATGTGGACCCTGGGCCTGCCTGGGGCCCCAGGGAGACACGGAGCTCATCTGCAGACGAGCCTTCCTTGCAAAAACAGAAATGGAAGGGATACTTTCCCTGAGCAAACACGCAAACCCACACAATGCACGCTGAGTGTTTAAGGCTCCATTTCCATGGAAAAAGGTTGAGCCCGCCTTGAGAACAAATCATTTGTTGCCAAAAGATAAAAAAAAATTAAAAGTAAAGGGAAGTTTGGAGTTCAAACAAAATTGCTGTGCGATTTCTGACCTTCTCACAGAGAAACAATCAGCCGCAGACCCGGCTCTGAGGCCCGGGGAAACGCTCTCTGAGGCCTACAGAGGAGCAGCTTGCCTCAGGGTTTTCCTCCGGACGTACCCAGGCCTCCCTGCCTCTGCAGGTCCCAGCACATCTGGAGAACAAATGCAGATGTTCAGGGGACTCGGGACCCGCTGCCCGGTGCTCAGCTCAGCTGTCCTGGGGGACACCGTCCAGCCCCGCCCTTCCCCCACGCCCCATCAGAGCACCGGCTGCGGCAGGTGGAAGAGCGGGGTCCGGTCAGGGTCTACCCTGTTCGCTTCATCTTGAAAGTAAGCACACTGCCCACATGTTCCATTGTCCCCACGCCGGGAGAGGGAGAGGGCTCTGGCACAAAAGGAATAGGCAGATTTTTCTTTTAGAGGAAAATCTCTCTGTGTTCCCCTGGGCTTTTAAGCAAGGGGCTTTGCCAAGATGCTACTCGACTCTCCGGAGTCTGGGAGGCTCCCTTGCTCATGAATGGTTTTAGCTTTCTCAGTACGCTCGGGCTCAGTCACCGAGTATGGAGCCCCTCCCCTGTCTACTGCTGCCTTTCCTTGTGCATACGAATCCCGCCATGGAACAGAACCAACACCAGGGGAGATAAGGCAGCCGAGGAAACGTGAGCCATGGACCCTGGTGCTTCCACCCCTCTGCGTTCAATGGGGTTCAGAGCAGTGACGTGTTGCTTGACTTCTCGATCAATCTGGGGACACCCTGTGACCCATTTCTTCCATCTCCACAAAGATGCTCTGTCCTCTGCTCCATCCTTCTGGCTACATTAACTGCTCGCCCGTGGTCTCTGTGGTAGACGCTGGGGTTATCAAGCAACGGCAACCCCAAGAGTTACACTAGACCAATACAAACACCCTTTGCTGGAAACGTGGCTGAGACGTCATTTCTTCATGGACGCCCCGGGGCTGTGTGTGGGTGCGTGTGCGCTCCTCTGCACTGGGGGACGGCCCACGGACGCAGGTGCACACACCTTGGGGTGCTACCCCAGGGGAGAGCGGATGGCGGGCAGCCCCTCCCCAGGCTGGACACTGCATCCGGGAGCTCACGCGTCCTTAGAGACTCTGCCGCATTCTCTCAGGAGCTAAGACCGCGTTGGTCCACCCAAGGCTACAATCCCCGCAGGCCACGGACACTCTCCTGGTCTGGCTCATGTGTCCCTTTCCAGCCCCATCTCTCCTCTCCCTACCACCTCCCTATGGAGTCATTTCTCTGTGCCAGGCATTGGACAAGATGCTGGAGATAAAGTAGCCAGAAAAAAACAGAGTCCCACATTCCAAGTTGCTCCCAGTTTACTGGGAAAGAGACAATGGTAATCTTACAAATGCTGAAAGCTGTAACTATGGTAACTGCCAGGGCCGAAGGCACGGCTGAAGTGTAGGCCCAGGGGCCTTGGCCTGGGCTGCCACTACCTAGAGGCCGCCACCGTCTAATAGATGAGCTGGAGTTTGCCAAGGCTTGGGCAGGGTGAGCACCGGCCTGCCCCGCTCCCCTGGCTTCTGCAAGCTGCTCTTTGCTCTACACAGCAGCAGCTCCCACACACAGCTCCACCAGCACCTCCTCCAGGAGACCCTGCCAGCCTGCCTGCCGGCCTGCCGGCCTGCCGGGGATCACATGCCAGCCTCTGTATCCACATGTGCTCAGGACGCGTCCACCTGAACACCAACACTCGTCCATCTGTCTTTCTGAACTGCCAGCTCCAGGCAGGCAGGGATGTTACCTAACACAGTTTTATAGGAAGAGAAAGGAAGGAAAGGGGAGGGGGGTGAGGAGGGGGGAAGGAGAAAGGGAAAAGGTGGAGAAAAAGGGAAGAGCAAGAGAAGAGAGCCCCGTAGAGGAGCATGTAGTCATCAAGCGATCTAGCTCAGGAGCACTGGGGCAGAAGGAATGGTAGCCACAAACACCCTGATTGATGGAGGTCAAGCTTCCAGGGAGGCAGGACAGTGGGCAGAGGTGGCCGTAGCAGAGCTGAGGAGAAAGCGACCCGGTGAACCTGAAGGCCGGGGCCCGCTCACGGAGGACCTGGGGGTCACAGGACAGGAGCCGGGGCTGATCTGATGGGCCCGAGTGGCTCTGAGCAGAAGCTGATACTATGGACAGACACCAGGAGAGAGGCCACGTTGGCTCGGGTACAAGATGTCGGTGATCTGCACAGTGCCCAGGGAGGGGCAGGAGTGATGTGTTTCCACTGACCTATTATTGTGTACGGGTAAAGAGGACATTTCCTAACGGTGTCAGCTGAAGGGAATGAGAGGAACAAGGAGTCTGACAGGACACCGCGGCTCTGGGCTGGAGAGGCTGCGTGGGCCTGGGGAGGGCGGGAGGCTCTGCGTGACCACGTCACACCGCAGACGCGGGCAGGCAGCGGGTGGGCGGCTCTCGAAGGCCACTCACAGCCACCTCTCCACGGGAGGCCACCCTTGCTCACTGTGGTCAGACTGGCAAGGTGATGACCGGAGAGCAAAACTATTGGGGTTCAACCAGATCTGGGATTAGGCGCCACACCTCTGTCTCCTAGGACGGGAGCAGCTTTGGGGTGCGTGGTAGGTGTGAGGGTAGAAGGGAGCTCGGGGCAGCGCTGGGGGGGGGCGGGATCGCTGGGCTGCGCAGGCGCACCGGCCGAGCCCTGCTCTGTGGGAGCGAGGCCCAGCTGGGGGCTTCAGCTCTCCACCCCGACCATTAGCTGTGATTAGCTCTGGGTTGATAGAAGCCTTGTGAAAGGAGAAGGAGGGGGGGGAAATGCCAGAGAAATTCCAGAGCAATACACTAATATTGTTTTGAGTGACTGAAATGGCAGGTCGGGAAAAATGACAGCTACAGGGGTAAAAATGGGATCTGCCAAACATGCAATCAAGAAAACCTGTGAGCTGTGAAAACCAAGTGACCCCAGGGCCCCTTCTTCCCTCCCACGCTGTTCTGTTCCGTGCCTGCAGGACGGAAGGATCGGGGGCGGGGTGGGAACGGGAGGCTGACGGGGCCAGAGCACCCCGCCTGGCTCACGTGGTGAACACAGGGGGGCCCTGCCCTGGGGGCTCCCACACTGCACCCTTCCACAGCCCCGGCCCGCCCACTGTGACCCCTGAAATTGCTCGGCACGCCGCCCTGCTCATTTTCCATCTCGACCACTGCCCACGACCACAATGGAAACGACAACAAACCGGTTCCCATGACAACCACGCCGGTGCCCCCTGGATGATGCACGCACAGAGACCCCCGGGGAGCAGGGACGGCGTCCGCCGCTCAGGACACTGCGGGGGCCCCGGGGACAGTCCATGGGGAGGACTCAGCCCGAGGGAGCACGCGCTCCTGGCGACTCTGGGGACCGAGCAGCCACACAGCAGAGGTGAGTGTCAGGAGCTGTTTGCCACGGCGAGAGCAACAGACCCCTCATCTTGTAAAACACTACAAAATAAAGTCTCGCTTTCTGGCCATTTCTAACTGAGCCTGACCTGTTTCCTGTCGGTCAGAATCGGGGATGTGCTCTGACACCGACTTTTGAGGCCCAGCCCCTCCGAGACCTCAGGACCAAGGGAACATGACCACACGAGCGTTTTTGGCTGGGTGGGTCTGTTGGTTGGTTGGTTGGCCTGTCTGTCTGTCTCTCTCTCTCTGCATTATCTGAAGGGGTCTCAGGACTGGTGTGAGAATTACGCAATGGCGTGTCACGCGCTGGGCCCGCAGGGCATCCCTGGAAGACTTTGCTTGGGCCCCGGGGCCTCGCGTCACGGATCATGTCTCCTGGTCTATGGGACGTGGCGCAGCTGGCTGCTGAGACGCTCTGGACTGGACCCTGTGTCCTCCACAGGGAGCAGGTGTCCCAGGAGGGCACCCGCAAGAACTCAGCAGACTCCAGCACAGCAGCGGTGGGACCCAAGCTGTGGTCACTGTGGCTCCCAACGGGACGCTGCCTCCGGGGCCCGCGAGCAGCGGCGGGGACGCGTCTCCGGGAGCGCTGCGGAGAGCGGGGCCGTGCCCCCAGCACGCTGCGCGCACGCTGGGCACCTCGAGGTCTGGGCACCTCGAGGTCTGGGCACCTCGAGGTCTGGGCACGCACCTGAGCACAGTGCGGTGGAGGGAGGCGGGCCCCCCGCGGCGGGCCGGGAGGGCTCTCCGTGCTTCTTACCAGCCTGACCTATGCAGATTGTTCTAGTCAGGCACGCCCGGATACCTGACCTTGATGAGGCCTAACGTGCACACCTTGCTGGCGAAGGGATCGGACATGAACCCGTGCTCCCCGCCACCCCGGCGGCGCGAGGGCTGCAGGGGGAAACGCCTCCCCACCGCTGGCGCCCGGAGCACACAACACCCCAGCCGCGGGGCCTCTGCCGTCATTCCGGCCAGCGCCACCTCCGCTGTTCCAGAAACTTCCCATACCTGGGAGCAAGGAGAAGAAAGGACTTCGTGGAGGAAACGGGATCTAAGAGTTGAGCCACTGGGGCCAGAGGGAGGACGAGGAGGGAGCCAGCGATCCTTCCAAATGGCTTATCTACGTGACACACAGAGCTCCAGGAACCTAATAGGCATTAACTAATTCATTTCTCACAGAAGGCCCTTTATCCTCATTTTACAGATAAGGGGAGCAGCCCCGAGCGGCGAGGGAGCTCACTGCGGCCACCTCGCTAACAGGCCACACTGCAACCCAAGACTGAAGCATTCGGTTTCCCTGCACAAGCTCTGAGCTGTGACCCAGAGGTGGCCAGCCTCCCCCGCTGGGCCTCCCCACCCACCTCCACCGCCGCACCTGGCTCAGCTCCTTAACGGGCAGCCAGCTGGAAGAGGGGCCCCTCGAAGCAAGCCCCAGAGAAGTCTTGGACCTCCAGCTCTGAGAGCCTGAAGGTCACACACCAGCACCATAGACCACTGCGAATGCATCCATCAGACTCTTTCATGAGATGCACATTTGGGAGCATTACTTACATATTATTGAATTTTATGTTTTGTCTGCCAGTACTAGGGCTTGAATGTGGGGTCTCACACTCTTCCTTAACTATGTCCACTCCAGGTTGGTGCTCTACCTCTTGAGCTACAGCTCCACCTGTGGATTTTTGCTAGCTAATTAGAGACAGTCTCTCAAGATTTGTCTTCCTGGGCTGGCTTTGAAACCAGGATCCCCAGATCTCAGTCTCCAAAGTAGTTAGGATTACAGGTGTGAACCATTGGCACCCAGTTGTATCATTGAATTTAGAATTCTTTTTTGGGGGGGAGTCTGGTCATGGGGCCTGAACTCTGGGCCTGGGCGCTGTCCCTCAGCTTTTTAGCTCAAGGCTAGCGCTCTACCACTTGAGCTGTGGCCACTTCCGGCTTTTTTCTTTTTTTGCTTATGTGGTGCTAAGGAATCGAACCCAGGGCCTCATGCACGCAAGGCAAGCACTCTACCACTGAGCCACCTTCCCAGCCCCTGAATTTAGAATTCTTTACACATATATTAGGATGTATGACTTGCAAATATTGCCTCCAAACCATGGCTTCTTTGCTGGTTCTCTTAGCAGTAATTTTCAAGGAGCAGAATTGAAAAAAAAATGTTATAATTTTGTGAAACATGCTTTTGGTGTTGTACCTAAGAAACACTTGCTCGTTCCAAAGACTACAAAGATTTTCTGTTTCCTAAAATTTCTGTATTTTAGATTTAGCTTTTACATGTTGTCTGTAAGATACATGATTTAATATAATTTTGCAAATTGGTCATTTTCCTCCTCAAAGTGTTCTGCTTTAGTTCCGTGCATCTTTCCTCTAACACTCTTTTGTACGCAGTCAGTCTTGGATAATAATATTAAGTAGAGGTAGTTTCTTCCCTTTTCTTTTGATGAAATTCCAACTATATGCCAAAGAAGAGAAATTACTGAAGTGTACTTCCATAACTTCTCTTTCACAATTTTCAAAATTCTTCTATATTTCCTTCGTACCTTTTTTTTCTTGACTAAATTATTTTAAAGGGAACACTGTGTTGTTAATGTCTCTTAAAATATGAAGCATTGTCCCATCCATCATACTTAATTATTCCCATTGTTTCCAATCATTTTTCCTTAGTATCTCCCAAATAACTTTTCCTGTATAAAGTTCAGTTGATTTGTTTCAGTTTACCGCAATTTATACCATACTTGGTGGCTATGTTTCCCACTCTCTTTCTTCGGTAGCTAACTATCCCACATCTCTAGCTACACATTCTCTCATGTACAAAGTGGGTCCATGTTTTGGACCCCTACAAGGGTCCATGCTCTGATTCTGTTGTCCTCCATTGTGGTTCTCCAGTACATTCTTTGACCCCGAGTGCCCTGGCAAGGCGAGTTGGGACTGACTACATTTACGTTCATCTCCTCTTTCCAGAAATACTTCACCAGAGAATAAGCAATACTAGCAGTCCACTAGAGTAATGCTAAGAGTCAAGCCAGGTGCTTGATCCTATTCAGAAGGCTGATATGGGAGGGCCACAGTTCACAAGGCCCCGAGTTCAAGCCCCAGTGCTGACACCAAAAAGAGAAAAAGAAAGAAAGAGAAAAAGGTCATTCTAAGATTTACCAGGGGGCTCAGATGCCAAGAGCGTGAAGTTCACCAATCAACCTTCAATCAGTCCAGTGATTTTATTCATTGATGATGGTTGTCTGCAGATGCATCATTGGGGTGGAGAAATGATTTTCCCAAGACTATTATCATTCCTCCATTATTGCACTGTTCTTTTCCTATAAATCACATTCCCATCCTGAATAGGAATTCAGAACTTCCACTGAAGTGTGATTTGTAAAAATAATAATAATAATAATGGGTACATGTTTAATAATTGCCTTTTAAAAAAATTGTCTAATTTAGCATACAGGGCTGGATCCCCAGTGAAGCAGTTTATATTCATGTTTCCTTCAACAAGATGTACTTTTAATGATTGTATTTTCCAACTCTAGGCATTTCATTAATCTGGTGGGTTTTGATAGTGAATAATTCATTGCTGAAGTTTTAAATTGCCTTTTGTATTTAAACATGTTGCGTGCTTAAGCTTATTTTATATTCTGTATCAGAAAAATCCATCACTCAAATTCTTGGGGGTCTGACTCCACTCTTGCTTATGCTGCCTCTTCTCACAGGCGTCTTTCTATGCCTTAAAGGACTGACGCTTGCTGACCAGAGTCTCTGAACCCTGTGAAACTTGAATTGTGAACTCAGATCTTCAGGGAGGAGACTTAAAAGGGCGCTTCTTCCGAAACCCCTCGTGCATTCCTTTCCAGAACCACTCTAAGTCAACTTAACGGCTTCCCATTTCCTGGGTCATGTAGAAGATAAATTTGAACCAAATACTCAGGCCTAGATTCACTGTGTGTGTGTGTGTGTGTGTGCGCTTGTGTGTGTGTGTGTGTGTGTGTGTGTGCTTGTGTGTGTGTGTGTGTTACAGATCAGCTTACCAGCCAGTAACTGCTCTGATTGATATATACCTCTCCCCTCTACGTCTTTATTACTGTCTATACCACCCTTGTGTTACGTGAACAAATGCAGCTTCTCTGTTATAGATGCATAGCTCAGTCCTTTCTCAGAGCCCATAACTGACAGCTATTTCTGTTGTTCTGCTTCACTATCAGGCAGACCTTAAAACATCAAATCTAGACTTGTAAAATAATATTCTATGAAATGAGCTCCAAGAAAAGGAAACAGGAGGCCTTTGCAGTTGCCATTGTTGCTGGGTTTTGTTTTCTTTTCCTTTGGTCTGGTTTGTTAGTTTGTATTGGGAGGGAAAAGGGGGCCACAGAAAAGGTGGGACGAGCGTGAGCACATACAATAGTGATGCTACAAAAAACAAAAACCAAGAAAGTCTAATCTACCCTTGAATCCCGAGTAAACATTCTGAAAGCCTGGATCTGTGGGTCTTAGTTCCCACTTCCCACCTACTTAGGACTTAATGGAATTAGAACCAGCCTCTTGGTAAGAGGCAATGGTCAACATCCTGTCTGGTTTTCAGTGTCATCTCCCCGTAGCCAGGGATTTCCCTTAACAATATGCAAGCCCAGTCATTCCAAAGGATTTGTGTATTATATGCAGCTAGCCATTTTCTATCAGAGGATTTTGAGCTCCTCTAGCCTATCAAATAGCCAGATAGACACTGTGCAAACAATTCCCAAGTGATGCGGTCACTGCCCAGGAGGAGGAGGTAGTGCCTGGCACTGTCAGAGTTCAGAGGAAAGGCATGGTCTCACCTGGCACCAAGGGGCTTCACTGAGGAGCTGGTATTTAGAATGAACTTACAGTTCAAGTCACATATGAACACGATTACTCCTTTTTTCTTAGTGAGAGTAGATGTGGGCAAGGAAGGCTCAATCCCTTCTATCTCATTCAAGGTAAAACAAGGAAGAGGTGAGCTAAGGATTATAGCTGAGCAAGTGTGTATTCAGCATGTAAAAGGCCAAGTTAGACCTATCCCCTCTCTACGGTACCTCTACCTGTACTTAAAGTACCCAGTAATTGGGTTGCATGTTGATTTGTTCTAAAGAGAGATCAAAGAGATGGTCTAAGACAAGCGATATCAAGAACATGTAGAAGACATGAGAAATGAAGCCTATTTAGCTCAGGGCTGGGTTCACCCCACCTGTCCTGATAAGACATCATCATCTTTCAGGTGCTCTTCTGGGGTAGGGAGCGGGGGTGGGGAGCAAATGAACCTTTCTAATGAATATCTCACCAAACCGATTCCTACAGCACCTGGTGTCTTATCTGGCTGCCATGCGGAGCCTCTCTTTAGGGAGCCTTGGGTTTCAAAGCAGTCCTCAATGACTGCGGAGAAGAGCTTGGCAGAATATAGTCTTTTGGACCCAGGATATTCCCTGCTGCTAGGTGTAAGCAGTTCTGAGCATTTCCCTGGGCAGGACCTGCAGCTCAGGAGGGGCTCTCTTGCCAGAGAAGGCACTTTTGTTTTGTGCAAGGTACAGAAATATCCCAAAATGTTTCCCTTGTTTTAGAAAGGGGGAGAAGGGGTGTTGCTTCAGTGAAGAAATGAGAGCATCATTAAAGTCGTTACCTTCAATATTCAGTAAATGCAACAATTCCTGGTAACTCTAATTAAAGAATAAGGAATTCCTTAATTCCCTCCCGTACCACTCAGGCCCTAGCCTGAGGCTTAGAAAAACAAGCTCAGCTTCTCTGAGCAATATCTATATCTGGGACTGGAATGTTCTGGAAAATGCTGAAAGAAATCTGACTGTACTCATTTGAGCAGTATGTCAACAGGGAATATGTTGTTTTGTTTCTTTTAAAGAAAAACAAAAGCAACATGATCGTGAGCTTAATTAAAGTTGTTTGTAATGATTTAATTAGATTTTATAGCACTGTGAATGTTCATATGGCCAGGGACCTTTCTGTCTTTTCTAAGATTGGTAGGTAGAGATCTCACGTGTATTACAATTTTACCTAACCCCTAATTTCATCTCCTGATGAGGGAGGGACAGGCATCATCATCATACTCAGGTAATTGCTTGATCAGATGGCTTAATTGTGCTCTCAACAGCACCGACAACACGTAGGCTATTTTTCCTAATGTGTTTTTAACAAAAGCACTAACTAATTACATGGTTTTCTACTCAGGGCAGTGGAGATGAAGAAATGAAAATCTATTCTTCAAATCTCTGTTAAATGCATGTTTGCATATAGAACACAGAAATAAGTGGTGAAATAATTAGCTGAATTGCCTCCTTCTGCTCTAACTTCACGACTCATCTGCATGCTGAAGTAGTCTGTGTAAATCCTAGAGCTGCATTTTCACCATGGATGGTGTTTGAACATCTGTGATTTCTGAAAATGTCATAATAACCACTTTGCCTGCAAGTCTATCCTGGGGAGCCAGAAAAGACCATGTTATCTTGGCATGTCTAAAAGCAATAGAGGCTTAGGAGAAGTAAGGATAAATGTGCTCCTGCTTAGAAGAAAGTGTTAGGCATGAGGCCAAATGGTCTCACAGAGTCCCGAATTTAACTAGCATTGAATTGACTTTCGTTTAGGTGAACTTTCTCTTCAACTAGACAACATACTTAGTTTAAAAACTTGTCTCTTAGCCTATAGGAGAAAAATTTTTGTCAGCTACTCACTGGACAAGGGGTTAATATTCAGAAAGTATAAAGAGCTCAAACACTTAAACATCACATAAACCTATAATACATGGTCAAATGCATTGGGCAGATTAATTCTTCAATAAAACAACACAACTTGCCAGTAAATACACAAAGGTTTAACATCACTCTCTGTAAAGGAAATGCAAATCAGAATAAAACAGTCCATGTTACCCAAGTCAGAACATCTCTCCTTAAGAAAACAAATACTAATGGGAAGGAATGGGAAGGGGAAACAAAGGAAGAGGCTACAATGCTTGATAAGAAATGTACTCATTATCTTGCCCATGTAATTATAAGCTGTACAGTATTTTCACAATAAAAAAAAGAAAACAAATACCACATGCAATCAAGGATGGAGGAGAAACTCATTCTATATTGTACTATTTTATATATGTGTGTATGTGTTATACATGTGTACTTATATCTACTGGGAATGCAAATGAGTACAGCCGCTGTGGAAGTCAGCATGGAAGCTCCTCAGAATCTAAAACTAGAACTACCACATGATTCTGCACGTGGACCACCCTCAGGCATATCTCAGGATGTGAGTCAGTCCTCCGTATTCATATCTATAGCAACACTACTCACAATAGGCAAGTTACAGAATCGGCCTATGTGCCCATGAACAGATGAATGGCTAAATATAATGTGGTACATATGCATACTCTGGAGTACCATTCAGCCATAACAAATCATGTCACTAGCAGGAAATGGATGGAACTAGGTAGCGTGTTAACTAAAATATGCTAGACTCAGAGAGATAAATATTGCATGCCTTATTTTAGAAACTATATATAAAGTTTTATCTATCTGGACATGAACATAAATGGGAATTATCTGAGGGGAGAACAGAGCATCGGAGGGAGAGAAGGATAAGGGGAGAATATGATCAAAGTGCATTTTATGCATGAAAAAGTCCTAGTAAGTCCATTTTTTAATCTCAAGGAGGATTTTTTTGGAAAGGGCAGAAGGAAGGGTGGAAAATTAAATAGAGGTTGAATATGAGCAAAATATTTTTCATGAATGCGATGAACACATCACAGCAAAATTCACACATTGTACAATTAATATGCACTGATGAAAACTAGGAACAAATATTATCTCATACGCCTGGCTACATCCGTCATCCCTAGAAACACAGCACACCTGTATCACTCTTCCTGGCTCAGAATACTGTCTTGAAATGGAGAATTTGAAGTCACCAGTGGATTTGATATTCAGACAAGTGACTGTGTTGAACACTACTATTAAAATTTTACTCAGCCCAATACACATCTGCTCTCTCCATTTTCTTCTGCTAATAAAACCATCATGAAATGGGCTCCACCTGTAGCCTCATCAGCCTGGGCGTGGTGCTTGGTTATAAACGGACGGACACACGGCTCAAGATGAGTGACTACAATCCTTCCTACGGTGTAACATAGTCGGTGGTAAATTTGAGAACAAGTAAATCCTGAGCTTTCATAACCTGTGTTTCTCTTCAGAGGAGACAGACCTCTTGGAAGCCAAATAGAGACAAAGAAAAGCAAATGACGGAGCAAGTGCAATGTTATGAATGATGAATTTTCCTTTCTTTTTTTTCCCTGAGGTCTGGTAACCTCAGTGTATTCTCTATCCTTGCATAGCAGAAATTCTTTGTTTGCTGATTTAAGCTAAGTTTGAGTTGTATGTTGTTCTCACTTAAAGTTAAAAGCATCCTGATAATACAACTGGGATTTTACAGCCTTACAGCTTTTTTCCCCCTTCTCTCCACTCATGGAGGTTTTAAAAAACCTAACTCCTGGGGCTGGGAAGGTGGCTCAGTGGTAGAGCGCTTGCCTTGCATGCCTGAGGCCCTGGGTTCGACTGCTCAGCACCACATAACCAAAAAGAAAAATGCTGAAAGTGGCGCTGTGGCTCAAGTGGTAGAGCGCTCGCCTTGAGCTGAAGAGCTGAGGGACAGCGCCCAGGCCCAGAGTTCAGGCCCCACGACCGGACCCCCAAAAATAAAACAAAAAACCCCCCTAACTCCTGAGTCAGGCTGGAGTTCAAATAACCTATTGAGCTGCATGCTGTCTATTCTATGTTAACCTTGAAATAGGATTTTTCATTTTTTCCTTTCACAAGTTTGTTTTTTTTTGAGGGGGGGGGTCAGTTGTGGGTCTTGAACTCTGAGCCTGAGCTCTGTCCCTCAGCTCTTCAGCTCAAAGCTAGTGCTCTATGACTTGAGCCACAGCGCCACTTCCAGTTTCCTGGTGGTTCATTGGAGATAAAAGTCTCATGGAATTTCTTGCCCAGGCTGGCTTTGAACCATGATCCTCAGATCTCAGCATCCTAAGTAGCCATTGGCACCTGGCACAAGATTTGTTTTTTTGCTTTTTTGGTCGTGGGGCCTGACTCTAGGCCTGGGCGCTGTCCCTCAGCTCTTCAGTCAAGGCTAGCGCTCTACCACTTGAGCCACAGCGCCACTTTCTGTTTTTTCTGCTAATGTGGTTCTGAGGAATGGAACCCAGGGCCTCATGCTTGCGAGGCAAGCGCTCTACCACTGAGCCACCTTCCCAGCCCTACAAGTATACTTTTTTAAATGATGCCAACAGTTAAAACATAAACATACAAAACAAACTGAGCAGAAAGCTTCTCTTCACAAGTTAATTTTCACTTAAAGATAACATTTCACTTTGGGACTGGTAGTGGTACTTTCTTCATTTGATTTTTTAAATTAGATGGAATGATACAGAAAATAAAACAGTACAGCCCTTAAGCACAATGTCATGGTAAAGAACACTGGCACTGGCAGGCCCCTGGAGGGCAGGGCAGCTGAGGAAAGCCAGTTTCTTACCCACCACCTGTCCCAATTACACACCACCTGTCCCAATCAGCCTGTCCTTCAGGGGCTCTAGCCCGAAACTGTTCAAACTCGCAAACAAAGTTATATGCTAAAGGTTCCTGCTGACTTCGGCCATATAAACACTGCTACAATCAAACTCTGCGTGACCTCTCTGATCCCCACCAGGAGTTTGCCCGAGAGCGTACCCCAATAAGCTTTCCTTCCTTCACCTTTACCTCCTCCTGCGTGTTCTTTTCCTCACCTAAAACCTTACAAATACATGTTCAATAAATGCTGTGTTTTCACTGCTATTGGTATTTAGATATTACTGTCGTAGTGACTGGTAGATAACCCCATATTCACTCTGTCCCTCCTTTAATTACTTTCAGATTGTGGCTAGGCACATAGTTGTGACTAAAAACTGCATTTCCCAGCCTCCTTTGCAGCTTGGGGGTAGCATGTGATTAAGCCCTGGCCAACAGAAAATGAGCAAAAGTAATGAGGTGGCTTCTAGCCATTCCCCTTTTCTTCTCCAGGCACCCCGGCCCCAGGGACAGAAGCTCCACAGTTACAATGACTGAGAATGACCACACTGCAAGCTCGGGGGATCCGGCCAACCGCCGCCCTCCCTGTGGGGACTGAATACTGACCTCAGGCTGCTCGTGTAGAGAGTTTACATGAACGAAGAGACAAAAGCGGATCCCACTCAATTCTGTCCCATTTGGGTTTCTGTGACAGGAGCGAAAACCTCAGTTCTAACTGATATACAATTAATACTTTAAATATTATTTGCACATACTCCTTCCAAAAGCCTGAGGGACACAAGGGTGAGTACAATGAACCTAGGACAAGGGCCGGGCGCCAGTGGCTCACGCCTGTCATCCCAGCTACTCAGGAGGCTGAGATCTGAGGATCGCGGTTCAAAGCTAGCCTGGGCAGGAAAGTCCGTGAGACTCTGATCTCCCATGAACCACCAGAAAACCAGAAGTGGTGCTGTGGCTCAAGTGGTAGAGTGCTCGCCTTGAGCTGAAGAGCTGAGGGACAGCGCCCAGGCCCAGAGTTCAAGCACCATGACCAACCAAAAACAAACAACAAACAATAACTAGGACCACTCTATTTAATAAACCAATAGCTGGGGTGGGAGGAGGGATCAGACTGTGGAACTGAGCTCTCGTTATCAGATGATATGTGACTTTCCCAGACTATGGAGGGAAAGGTGTGGCGAACAAGGCCTGAGGAGGAAAGGCGAAATGGGGCCTCTGCCATCGGGGATTTGTCCTGAAATCACCACTGTCTAATGTCCAAAGCAAACGCACTCATTAGAGTTGGCTAGGTGCCATTTTGTATTTTCCTAAAGTCTCAAAACCCTCATGGTTGGCTTTTTTGAAGCAGTAGATCAGAATAGTGAAATCTATGCTAGCCGGTTCCCAGACTGCTGACGTCCACCGGGCTGTCTGCATGGAACTCTCTTCCTGAGAGGATCCAGACGTGGCCAGGGCCGCCACTCCTGTCCCCCAGTGCTGCCGAGAGGAAGCGTGCTGAGGCTCCCCTGGCTCCTGCGGCCTTCACGGATGCCCGGTGCCCCTGCCTCCCTGACCACAGGACTTATATCCAGCTAACTACCAAAGAAGCTGAAAGCAGAGGCAGGATTCAAGTGGCAGAGTACCAGCCTTAAGCAAAGAGTGCTAAGGGACAGTGGCCAGGCCCTGAGTTCAAGCTCTAGTATGAGCGTGCACATGCACATGCCACATTCACACATGTATGCACGCACGCACGCACGCGTACACACACATACACACACACACACACACACACACACACACATAAGAAAAAGCAAGACCTCACTCATGAACTATTTACAAAGACCATTCTCCCCCCCATGGGTCTGGATCGTCCGGGCCTACCCCAAAAGTTCCCAAATAATGACTGCTTCTGCTGCTGGAGAGAAAGCCCCAGAAACGTCTCATTCCTGACAGGCACAGAGGCCGGATGCCGGGGAGCCTGAGAAAACCTGGCCCCCAGAGCCCTGGGGAAAGGCCTCACAGGTCCACGCCCTTGATTGTTCCAGCCTTCAGAAGCTCCCGTTGCTGAGAAATGTCGGCCCCCAGAGACTGCGCTCGCCAAGAACTTTTCAGACATGACCTTTACTTGGTCGCAATTGTTGGAGACCATTAAGATGCGCCGAGGAGATAATAGCATCCACAGTGACAATACACTGCAAGAAATGCCAGCCGGGGAGGCGGGCACGCCCGGCCACTGCCCCCACCACGCTCACTTTCAGAAGGGAAGAGAAATGTTTTCCTCTGCAGCGCCCTCAGCTCCCCATCCCTCTTCTTTGTCTAGACATAAATGAGCCATTTGCTAATTGTTTAACAGCGATTAAGAAAGTTAAGTGTGAAGGGGAGAGGCAGAGAAAGCAGATGGCTGTTTGTGAGCTTGCGTGCCAATTACCAGCAGCTGAGCTGGGGCCACAGCCCAGAGCTGGCTCTCGGGATACCTGGAGGCCCGCAGCGCCTGGTCCCTACAGGCCAGCCTGGGCCCTGGGCTGCAGGCTGGGAAGAGAGCAATGCACCCCAGACGTCAGAGCCCCGGTCCAGGCGTCCGTGAAGCCATCCTTTCCTGGTCATAAAATCCCTCTAGAGTCAGGAGTAGACCAGCGGGGACCTGCCCTGCGCCCTCCTGCGCTCCCCAGGCCCGCGTGCTTGTGACTGGTGCTAGTCAGCAGTGTTCAAGCTGCTTTTCCCTGGAACATTCCATCTTTCTCTGCAGGTAACAAAAGAGAAAGGGTTTCTCAGCTCCCAGATGTACCAGGTGAAGCCGCAAAGCTGTTGGCAGGAAGGCCTGCAAGTCCAGCCAAGACGAAGATGAAATCCTTCGGACGGCTGGGCTTGGGCCCAAAGTGACTTTCACTGTCTGAAATCCAGTTGCCAAGACCAGCTGCCACCTCTACACCGCGTTAGCTGGTGCCCAGGCCGTGCTGGAGCAGCCCCTGAGGACTGCGCTTTGGGGATCCGCACAGTTCACCCTGCCTTCCGGTCCTGCCCAGACTTTCTTTCCTTCTTATACAACTGCAGGCAGATGTAAAACTGAACAATCAACCCACCGTCTACCCATCTGCTCATCCACCAATGGTCAGGTCATTCCAGGCAAAGTCCAGCCCTGTTCACGTGCTCTTCAACCCCTACTAGCCACGACCCCTACCTGTTTCTCTAGACTCATTCCTGCAGTAAGTCAACCCCCATCTCCACCCTGAAGGTGACAGCCATGTTGACATCGGGGCTCTAGTGCGCCACCCCCCGCCCCGCCCCCAGCCTTGCTTCCTGTTCCTCTTCATGCCCCTCCTCCTGGAGACAGGAGCCCCCTGACCCGTCTTTTGCTCATTCTTTCCAGTCTTGAGATCTCAGTGGGACCAACACCTCCTCTAAGAAGACCGCTGACACCTCCAAACTGGGAGATGGCGGAGGACTTTCAACAACTATTGTCTTGATCTGTTTTCTGGTGCTGTAAGAAAATGTCTGAGGTTGGGAACTGTATGAAGAAGTTTATCCAGCTCGCAGGGCCTCCTGGGCTACACATGCATCCTGATGATGGCATCTTAGTGAGAGTGTGAGACAAGATCTCGTGTTAAAACAGGAATCCAGAGCCCTGGCCGAGGCTGGCTAAAAGAGACTCAGTCCACACCACCGGTGCTGATCTCTTCCAAGGGCCCAGCTGATCCAATTACCTCAGAGGAAAGCTGACTTCTTACTGGCCCCACCACAGCCACTGGAACCCAATAATCTTCCAAACCACCTGTTCTTCTGCTAGTAGATCGCTTCTCAATTTGTCAATCTTCCTTGTAATTTCCATGAAAACTGGGACTTTGTCTGCTTCATCCTTAGCCATATCCCTAGTACTTAGCCCGGTGATTGACACACCATTAGAAAGGACTCAATAAGTATTAATTGGATTTCTGCACTACATCAGCTTTCCTTGCTGTGATATCCTAAGCAGTTAAGGACTGCCTAGGGTAAAATGACGCTGGCTGTCCAGAAGCTGAGCCCAGGGTCCCGGTCTACTTCCCCTCTGAGTGGGTTGAGTGGGCGGCTGGCCTGCAGTGTTGATTCCCGGCAGGGTGGCTCCACGGCTCCACGGAATTGGAATACACTGGTGCCGTGCATGTATGCGGGTACCGCATCTCAGACTGTGAATTCCTACCGATGCTCTCTTTGATCCTGGGAGGGGGAAGAACTCTGAGTGGCTCCCTGGAGTGGGATCACTGAATAAGCCTGCCTCAGACGAGAGTCCTAACAGCCCTCAATTCTAGAAGCCTCCGACTCTCCAGGGCCCAGACACAGAAGGAAAGTGTATCTGATGTCCCCCAGGGAGAGACAGCAGTGTCAAAGGTGGGCTGACACTCAGACTGCCTTCCTCCAGACACGCCAAACGGCTCTGCACAGGCTTCAGGGCCAATCAATATACACGCACAGCTAGAACTTGTCATTATGGGGTGTAGGTTTCCATGGTGATGGCATGATTGGAAAACAACACATTGTTGCCCAAACTATTTTTTTTAATGAATTTGACTCAGCAATATGAAATCACCTTTGGTTATCTATGCATCCTGGCCTCCTCTGTCCTTTCCTGACGCTAATGATCCACAAAGACCAAATCACCACGGGCTGGGAAATCAGTCATTCATTATGTTAAGTGAGCATCCACTACTATTCTCCAGTGATTTGTCGAGTGGTCATGTGTTCACGAGAAGCAAGTAAAATGCCCTGTAGTAAAGCCACCGGGCTCGGGGCAGAGGTCTTGAATGACGCACCCACAGCTTTGATGGAAGCATAGTTGATCCATTTCACTCGGGAAGCAGAGAGGAATCAAGGACACTGATGCCAAGAATCATTACATCTTCCCTGCCATACTGCCGCTCCTCCATCCCTCTTCTCTGTGTGTGTGTGTTTTTTTGGGGGGGGGCTGTTTTGTTGGTCAGTCGTGGGGGCTTGAACTCTGGGCCTGGGCGCTGTCCCTCAGCTCTTCAGCTCAAGGCGAGCACTCTACCACCTGAGCCACAGCGCCACTTCCAGTTTTCTGGTGGTTCCTTGGAGATCAGAGTCCCACAGCCTTTCCTGCCCGGGCTGGCTTTGAACCTGACCTTCAGATCTCAGCCTCCTGAGTAGCTGGGATGACAGGGGTGAGCCACCAATGCCCAGCACTTCTGTGTTTTAACCTCAAACAGAAGTGGGGGGAGTGACGGGTTCCAGACAGAAGACCATGGGTGTCAAACCGCCACAGGCTTTGTCTCTTGGGATGCCAGTGTGCCGTATTTAGTAGCTTGGTCCCTGGCTTTGGACCCTTTGCACGATGGGACCCTGGGGGAGGAGGTAAGGCCTTCCTGCTTCTCTGGTGCCTTCCTGCTTCTCTCTCTGCTGGACGGCTGCCGTGCAGTGAGCAGCGTCCTCAGTCCCACACTCCCATCATAATATACTCTGCCATCACAGGCCAGCAGCCACAGAGCCAGACGGCGGTGGACTGAGACCTCTGCGACCACGCCCACGCGGTTCCCTGTCATCAGCTGACTGTGTCCGGCGCTTTGTGACAGCAGTGGAGGGCTGACTTACATACCACATGTGAAGAGCGGGAGGAACAAGCCAGCTTCTGCCAAGGCCGCCATAGCGGCTCTCCTTTTCTTCTGGGAGGAGTTTTAAGGTGGGGAAACAGAATTCAGGCAGGCAGGTGCTGCTGGCCTTTGTAGACTATGCCCAACGCCACACCGAGATCAGTCCAAGAATCAACGCAAGAGCTTCTTCAAATCCCAATCCTGCCTACTAAGCCAGCTCTCTACCGGTACCTGAAAGCAGGCGACTTCACGTATACAAAAGGCAATGTCACAGCCCAGACCGGGGTCCCTGACCAGCAACTATTCCCAGAGACATTCCCCAAGCAACTGACAGTATTTCAAGCCACCACATCTGGCAGGCGGCAAGGTCAGGGCCATGGGGACCTGGCCTTTTAGTTCCACCTGTGAATAAAAAAAGTGCCAGAGCAGGTTTTGCCCAGGGCTTGATGACTGCATACCTCTTGAACACAGAACCCTAATCCCCTGCTGATACCTCATGGCTGGACTCCAGTCTCCAGCTGGAGTATCGGGTTGTTCATTCCGGAGTTGAAGGCAATTATTTGAACAGTACAAATCGGATCTTCACGAAGACAGAAGCATTAAAAGGAACTGCTAACTCTGCCAATGCCCTGGGCTGGGTGTTTAGCTAAGGATCTTGGCCAGAACTGGGATGGCTTATTTTTTTAGTCACTAAACTCTGTCTCTGTCATCCTGGCAAACGCACAGCGCGCTGCACACATGAGAATCCCCGGCTGCTCTCGACCCAGTACTACTTCTGAGCACCCATCCTGAATGCGCCCCATGTCGAATACATGCAGATGTCTTCCCACCCGTGTTTTCTCCCATCCGTGTTTTCTGCCCAACTGGCAGTGGGCAGTAGGCAGCTACTGAAAGAGGGAAGGAAGACCTGTCCTACACGTGATTCTGGAACGGCAAGGAATCAGACTGCAGGGCCTTGCTAACACAAGGAAAGTCACCTTTATATACGCCAGGTAGTAAGTGCATGTCCTTCACATGGTGTCATCTGTTCCCTCGCTCTCTTCCATCCCCTCCCGCCCATCTCCTCCCTTGATGAACTCTACTTTCGGTGAACAAAAGCATAGGATGCACGCATCATCACAAGATCATTAGGGGAAAGTGGCTAGGGCCCAGAATCACCAGAATTCACCTCGGAGCTGGACTGCCAGAGAGCTTCCCCAGGGCCCGGCCATTCCCTGCGGACTCCACAAGGGCTCACAGAGGAGAGAAGCCATCAGCGCCCCCGCAGCAGGGGGAGGGCGGCGGGGCCAGAGGAAAGGACGGAGACCCACACAGCGCCACACAGCACGGGGGCCGGGAGCAAGCAGGGCGTTGACAGCGTGCTGTCCGCGGGCTCCTCGGCCCAGGGGAGCTGCCAAGCAGCTCTGCTGCTGCTGGATGAGGTGGGCGGCGGCAGAGCTCCCGTCCCGACACGCACGGTTCACAAGGTGGTGACCCGAGCCCCTGCCCCCTTAGACCCAGCTGTGTGACCCGCATCCTCCACTTCACTCCTCCGGGCCCCTCTGGGTTTACTTCCGGGTCGCAGGCAGTTATACACCGCTTTCCCTGGGGTGCCTCTCCGGCAGAGCGCTCTCTGAGCACATCTGCCTGCCAGCTGTTCAATGGCAGGGCCCTGAGCCACCAAGGGACTCAGACCGGACGCATGAGCAAACCTGGGGGCTTTCTAATGACTGAAACAATGAGCACCGTGAAGACTGACCTTGGAGGTGTAGGTGTGGCCGTCCGAGCCGCAGACCATGGCTGACTGCGCCGAGGGGCAGGGCTTGCACTTGACCAGACTCGACGGACCAACCCAGGGTTGGTGGGCCGCGCCGCCCTTCTTTTGCCTAAGAAGAAGAGGGGAGACGTTAGCTCAGGTTTTACTCCCCATTAGTCCTTTCAGGCTCGCAGAATACAAGATGGAACACGTAAATGAAATAGCCCTCCGCCAGGCAGGGGGGACCCTGACCACCCCAGCCACGCGGCCATTCCTTCACGCTCACTGATGGGGGCTAAAGGTGTTGCCACAAAAGCCCAGATGGTCACCATTAAAATGTTGTACACTATCATGAAACACAATTCCAAGGTGCCAGTGGCTCACGCCTGTCATCCCAGCTACTCAGGAGACTGAGCTCTGAGGATCGCAGTTCAAAGCCAGCCAGGGCAGGAAAGTCCGTGAGACTCTGATCTCCAATGAACCACCAGAAAACCAGAAGTGGTGCTGTGGCTCAAGTGGTAGAGCGCTCGCCTTGAGCTGAAGAGCTGAGGGACAGCACCCAGGCCCAGAGTTCAAGCTACATGATCGACAAAACAAAAACAAAAAAACCCCCACACAATTCCATTACTCGTAGACACAGAGAGGGATTCACAGTGCCTTTTGAAGGAACAAGTACGGATGCAGTTCAACGCCAGGTGTGGCCCAGCAGAAGGCCTCTCAGAGCTGAGGGGCAGCCTTCCGTTTGAGTGACACACAGGCAAGCGCGTGATCACGTGGGACAGACACACAGCACCCAGCCCATCCAAAGGCCTTGATCGCGGCTGGAGAAAACGATCGCTGGATATATTTTAAAGCAATTTCAGCCGGGCTCCCGATTTGCTAGTCGATACCGGCTCTGGGGTGATGTCACTCCCAACGGCCCAAATCATCAGAATTCTCTCTTTTCATTCCAGCTCCGGTCCCCCAGCCTAACCTTTGTCATAATGATAAATGACACCATTAGGATGGCTTGTGTCCACAGAAGTAACCTCATCTCTGTATCATAAAACCACCGAAATAGAGGCCTGCGGTGGCTGCCCCCCCTTCCTCCCCGAGCCCAAGCTGCTCTCCCAGAAAACCACTCAGAGGGACACTCCTGGCCAGGGGGCTGGGCTCAGGTAGGGGACAAGTGTCTGCACTGCCCATCAATCAAGCAATTACCATGTCCTTGAAGAGCGTTTGCATGGCAGCCCTGCAAAGAGGTGGCAGTACGTCAGACGCTGCAACCATCTAGACACAGGTTCAGACTCAGCACTGACACTCACGCCACCACGACAAGGTATTCCATCCTGCCAGCCTCAGTTGAGAGTCCCAACCTGCCGGCTTTCCTAAGGGAGGAAGGGGAACCTCCAAGAGGGGCCGAGTCTTGCCTGAAGTCACGGGTGGGTCTGGCGGCTGGGCCCAGGGGAATAGTTACAGTCTCAGGGAAGTATCCACGGATGCATCTTTGTCTTCATGCATCTCAGTTCAACTAGAACACTAGCTTCAAAGTTCTTTGAGATGTAATAGACGGAGTGAATGAGATCAAAGCGTAGGATAGGCACGCATTCAGCTATCACAAGATGAAACCTCTCTGTGTAATCACTAGACCCGGACTTAAAAGTTCTTTGCAGACAGCTCTGTGTGTGCTTCACCGATTTCTCGCTTCCACAGTGGCTACCCACATTGGCCCCACCTCTCTGCCAATACTGAAGAAGAATGCCAGGTACCCCTGGCTCACGTCTGTAATCCCAGAAACTCAGGGGGCTGAGACCGGGGGATTAAGGTTTGAAGCCATCCTGGGCTTCAAGAGTCCAGGAGACTCTTATCTCCCATGAACCAGCAAAAAAAGCCAAAAGTGGAGCTGTGGCTCAAGTGGTAGAGCACCAGCCTTGAGTGGCAAAGCTAAGGGACAGTGCCCAGGCTTTGAGTCCAAGCTCCAGTACGAGCATGAGTGAACAAACTTAAGAATGGAAGAAAAGAAAAGAAAAAAAGGAAACCTATCACTTAATATTCAGGTCACGTGGCCTTGCGGTCTGGAGCTCGGCTTCAGCAGACATGCTTGCTCCTCTGGTTGGCGGTGCGGGGGAGGGGCCCTGGAGGGGGGCTCCACTCGCAGAGCAGGCTGGGGTGCATCGTGAGAGATCATGATTCCTTTAGCCCAACGCCACACATTTATCATCATCTGCACAGCAGACTGCCTGACACTGATAATGAATCGGCAGATGCATGGAGAAGTTCCAGCAGCTGGCAGCCCCCTTTTCTGGGGTCAGTTGCTACACATGGAAGCAATTCTGATTATAAGTTTCCAGAAAGGGCCATGAAGTCCAAGGAGCGGCAGGGTGGCTGGGATGTGTGTGAGTGTGTGTGATGGTGTTCCTGAGGTTGGCTGGGGTGTGTGTGTGTACGATGGTGTGTCTGAGGGAGGCTGGGTGTGTGTGAGTGTGTGTGATGGTGTTCCTGAGGCTGGGTGTGTGTGAGTGTGTGTGATGGTGTTCCTGAGGCTGGGTGTGTGTGTGTGATGGTGTGTCTGAGGCTGGGTGTGTGTGAGTGTACAATGGTGTGTCTGAGGGGGGCTGGGTGTGTGTGAGTGTGTGTGATGGTGTTTCTGAGGGGGGCTGGGTGTGTGTGAGTGTGTGTGATGGTGTGTCTGAGGCTGGGTGTGTGTGAGTGTGTGATGGTGTTCCTGAGGCTGGGTGTGTGTGAGTGTGTACGATGGTGGGTCTGAGGGAGGCTGGGTGTGTGTGAGTGTGTACGATGGTGTGTCTGAGGGAGGCTGGGTGTGTGTGAGTGTGTGATGGTGTGTCTGAGGCTGGGTGTGAGTGTGTACGATGGTGTGTCTGAGGGAGGCTGGGTGTGTGTGAGTGTGTGTGATGGTGTTTCTGAAGCTGGGTGTGTGTGAGTGTGTGTGATGGTGTTTCTGAAGCTGGGTGTGAGTGTGTACGATGGTGTGTCTGAGGGAGGCTGGGTGTGCGTGAGTGTGTAGGGAAGGAGTGTGAAGGGTCTTAGCAAAAGGCTGGAGGGAAGGCGGACGCTGAGCCCCTGGCCGGCTGGCAGCCTGCAGACCATGGCACTCCTGTCTGTAGATCTACCCTGCACCATTCAGTGGCGTAGGGAGGTGAGGCTGGCTGGTGCCTCGTACCTGGGCCTGGTACCGCCCAGATACTCTAGACGTACAGACTCTGCAGTGGCCATTGTACACTTAGGCCCCAAATCCCAGGTCAGGATCAGACAACTCCTTAACACTAAAGTTAGATATCCACCTGCACTTTATAACGGACGAATTAGAGACACGAGGGAAAGTGACTTGCAGGGCCACGCAGACACACAGCCATTACAGCACGCATGTTTGTGCACTGCAGTGATCCAGGACTGTCTGAATCTCCTACCTGGGATCTGTACGTTCATCACTGGGGTTTCGTTTTACATATAGACCTCCTTTCAAATCCTGCCCCCTCTTGGATCTCTAGGTGAGAGGAATACGCTCCACACCCCTGTGAGCAGGCGTGAATCGAATCGTGCTGGGGAAGAACCACAAAGCCTAAGCCATTCCAAGTTCCCCGGCATGGCTGCTCCTTACCTAACCCCAGGGGTGATGGCAGCCAACGCCGTGGTCTCTGTCCGGAGCCTGCGCGTGGACAGTTACGTATGAGAATCTGGGAGCCCGACCAGGCGTAGCGTCCCTGGCAGCTGTGTTTGTATTTCAATCCCCACAATTCAGAACACATATTTTTTTTAAAAAAAAATCAACCTACTTGGTCAAGATAAGAGACTAAGATTTCTGACTCAAATATTTCCGTTCTCTAGTCAAGGAAGAGTGGAATGCAGTGGTGTGTATTGCTGGGCTGGCTATGTCCCGGGTCACAGACCCTCGCCATTGGGGGGAGGGGGTTAGAACGCAGTAATTTGGGCTGGTGGGACCAGGCTTCCCCTTGGTCACCAGGCTGACTCCATCTCGGCCTGGGTAACATTTTCAACCCGGATCATACAGAAAACCCCAGCCTACGTGCTCTTCGTAAGTGACAGCGCACAGGACCCTCACCCAGTATTCCTAATTATCACCTGCAAAACTATTTGGACTCCATCTGTTTTTTCTTAACTTTCAAAAATTCCCCACATTCATGATTTTGAAGAAGGACGCATTGATCGAGTCATGTGACTCCCACCCTGAGAGCCCCATCTGTCCATCTGTTAGGGTGTTCTAGAGCCTCTGAGTTTGGGTATTTACGATTCTACCCTCCCCCCCCCCGGCAGCGGCGGTGGAGGTTCTGATGGTTTCTCTGACACACAACACACCTGCACACACACACAGCATGACTGCTATGAAGTTCTGTCATTTTCACTAATTCCTAGAGCGCAGCAAGGACCCTGATACTTCTGTGCCATTGTATCGCCTTTTCCTCCAGCTGGCGTGCCATTTTCCTGCTCCCATCTCCCCTTCATCCTTTCTTCAAGGCTGGTTCAAATGCCACTTCCCCAGGAAGCCTCCCGAGCCTCTGCCTGGGCAGGAAGGCTGCATATATGCTCCACCGTGGCCCAGCGGTCAGTTCTGGTCAGGTCAGACTCCAAACCACTGCCTTGATTCCACCCAACTGAAGAACAAAAGGCGACCGTTATTCCAACAGAGCATGGCCATGTGCAGACTGAAAACCTGGGCCCGGCCCCTGCATACCTGCCTCTCCCGGCCCTTCCCGGCTTTCCTACCACTCAGTTCTACTGGTTCTGTCTGCAGCCGGACATACTGGCCACGCCCCAGCCCTCCCGTGGGCCATGCAGATTCGGGTGGGGAGGACTTTCTATCCACACAGCAACGCCACTCCTGTTCAAGCTCCTCATTCACTGCCTTCTGGGAAGGATTTCCTGTGACCCTCAGTCCCACAGCATGGCAATGTCTGTCCCAACACAACAACTTTTAGACCTGGCAGTGACACTCAGTGCAGCATGAAGTCTGTTTGTTTTTTGGCCTCTGCACACTCCCCAAGCATCGCTGGGTCTTCTTTTGGATTTAGGAGACAAGGTCTTATTATGTAGCCCGAGCTGGCCGTGAACCTCTGATCCTCCCTTCCTGTGTCTCCCATGCCCAGTGCCCAGCAGTGCCTGGTCTTAACTGTTTCTGTACTTCTGTTATTGGGAAAAATGGGTTGATCCTTGTTGTACGAACCTGCGCAAAATAAGTGAATTCATTACATAAGAACTTCTGGGCTGGGAAGGTGGCTCAGTGGTAGAGCGCCCTGGGCATGAGGCCCTGGGTTCATTTCCTCAGCACCACATAAGCAGAAAAAGCTGGAAGTGGTGCTGTGGCTCAAGTGGTAGAGCACTCGTTTTGAGCTGAAGAGCTGAGGGACAGCGCCCAGGCCCAGAGTTTAGGCCCCAGGACTGACCCAAAAAAAAGCTATATAAAAAATAAAAATAAAAACAGAACTTCAGAAATTTTTATTTCTAGAAATTATTAGTACTAACAAGGAGACAAAAATAGTGTGTGTTTTAAACAGCAACAACAAAAAAATCCAAGGGCCTCTTGTTTCCAGAAATTCTCATTCAGAGTCTTCCCCCAAACTATTAGGAAAGGAGTAAACGGGCTCCAGGCACAGCTGAGGAGCCCCATGTGTGGAGCCCACTGGAATCGCCAGACAGCAGCAGTTGCACGGCTCTTCGTATTTGAAAACACAACTCAGAATTGCTGGCTTTTTACAGAATGTTTGCTGTTTCTGTTACTTTTTTTTTTTCTTTAGATAAAGTCTTGCTATATAGCCCAGGCTGCCATGATTGTAGGTGTGGACCACTTGCACTCAGCCACTTTTCTAGTTATTCAGTATATCTGGTTTTTTTTGGGTGGGGGGTCCGGTCGTGGGGCCTGAACTCTGGGCCTGGGCAATGTCCCTCAGCTCTTCAGCTCAAGGCTAGCGCTCTACCACTTGAGCCACAGCGCCACTTCCAGCTTTTTTCTTTTTGCTTATGTGGTGCTGAGGAATCGAACCCAGGGCCTCAGGCATGCAAGGCAAGCGCTCTACCACTGAGCCACCTTCCCAGCCCAGGTATTTTTTTCTTAAGTAGTAAACATGAAGTTTAGAGATATTTAAAAGAAATTTAGCCTCAGAGGAAAATTTCAACAAGTGAGAGCGCCCGCCAGCCTTCCAACAACACAAAAACTCACACCTTCTAACAGATGAATGGGACTTAGGTAACAGGACGCGGAATCACATGCTCATTTCCATGTAAAGTCCCACTGCTCGGAAACTGTGCTCACTTTTGCTTCGGAGGATTCTGCCAAATAGGTTACGCAGCTGGATCTACTAGCACCCATTTCATTTATGAGAGCACATCACAGGCTGCCGATGACGGCAGTGGCTACAGCCTCACTGACCCGCTGGAAGAATGCTGTCCCAGGAGCTCCTGCCCTGGCTCCTGTGTGTCACCTTGAACCCTTAATTCCAAGTATCAGCGTCTCCCGCGCTTGCTTTCATCTTGGTGAAGTAAAGAGGTCAGGTCTGCTGGTGCCATATTGGCCACATGGTAGTTTACAGGTCTGGCATCTTGTATTCATCCTGGGGGAAGGAAACGCCCCTGCCCATCACCTGCCTCCCAGGTGGGGGGGGGGGGGGGCGGGATCCCTGGAGACAGGGCGGGCACTTGGCTGACAGGCTCCTGAATCTGTCAGTCCAGTGCCTGAGACTGGGAATTTCCTGAGGATCTGCCCGCTGTGCCAACCCTATTAGGCCTGGACCAGCCCCGCCACCAGACTCCAGGCCATGTGTTTCTCCGTGATCGTGTCCTGTGTCCTGTGTCCTGGCTCCAGTCATCACGGAGTCCCAATTCAGTTCTCCATTGGAGCCGAATTGGCTTGTTGGTGTTGTTTTGTTCTTTCTTTCCTCTTTAGCATGTTTCCTAGCTGTGTGATGTGTATTTGCGTGCTGCCGGCCTTTGTAACAACTGGCCGCCTGCAGCCTGTTAACTGTACAATAAAGACTGCAAGGCTCTATATTTTAAAATGCGGCTTCTGGGATGGTTCACCTGACAACACGGGGGTGCCCCCAATAACCAGCCCACACCCTGGCGTCGCCCCACCCCACGGGTAGCACCAGTTGTGACCGAGCATTCCCCGCACCCTTGCCGAGTGGTGCCGGGGTCAGAGCTCCCAGCCAGAAGGGGCGAGGCAGAGTGATTTGTTTCAGCAACAAATACATTTGCAAGAAGAAGCACCCTGACATAACCCAGCTGACTGGAACTCAACGTAGTCTGTCAAAAAATGTACTGATGAGCGGAGGCAGAGAGACTGGGTGGCTGCTAAAAATACGCAGAGCAGGGCCGTTCCCTTTACCTCAGACCCTGCGCTTTCCGCCACGTTTGCCTGGCTTCAGATGGAGCTGTTGTCTTCTGCACGTGGACGGCAGATAATCATGGCAGGGCATCTCATTTGCGCTCACCACCACAGGCCAGTGAAGAGAGTCTCAGGGTGTCTCCTGACTCCTCGCACACAACAGCACTCCAGAGACAGATACCATTCCAACCCCACTAGACAGCTCGAAAAATCAAGGCTTACATAACCAGTCTTGGTCACGTGACCTGCTTTTCTGTCCCCTCTTTGTTCCCTTGTCAGATCTGTAAGACAGCCCTGTCAGCGGAGAGGTGTGGAGAATCCGTCAAAGCACAGTCCCTTCCCGGCAGTAATAGCATTTGTTTGCTAGCATAAAAGGGTTGCATGCATTTTATTATCATGTTAATATCAAGCTGTCCATTCAAAAAATAAAATCGAATTTGTTTGCAGAATCAAAACTAATTGCTGCGGAAGCCGGGGTGGACGATCCTCAGATAGTTGACATGGTGGCTGTTTTGAAACCACGGACCAAAATAATGAATGCTAATTGAAATGAAAAACATGTTAACCATTTGAAATAATCTGTCGTGTAAAATGGAGCTGTAATTCCTTGGTTGTTAGGGTTATTCCAGTCATTATACGAAGTCATAAAATTACACAGGAAGAGCATAATGGCCTGTGTCGTTTACAAAAGCTGCCCTGATGAAAGGAAAGACGCTCCCGCATGACAGATTCTCCCGGCATGTGTGGGCTCAAGAGTCCTTGGCTTTTCAAAATGAAGAAGGTCCCAGACACAAGATCCTGTCAAAGAGAATCCAATTTTCCTAACAAGGCAAAGAGAGCTGTAGAAAGAATAAATTACCTGAGCTAGTCATCTCCCAAGTGGTACTGGCATTTGGTGGTACAAAACTCATGCTGTCTAGGGAATCCTGAGATATGACTGAAGGACAAATAGGTAAGCTGGGTGCCAGTAGCTCCCACCTGTAATCTCAGCTACTCAGGATGCTGAGATCTGCCAATCAAGCCTCAAAGCCAGCCAGGGCAGAAATCTGTGGAACTCTAATCTCCAGTTTATCAGCAAAAAGCCAAAGACAGAGCTGTGGTTCAACTGGTAAAGCATCAACCTTAAGCAGAAAAAGCTAAGGGACAGGCCCTGAGTTCAGGCCTCAGCTCACACACACACACACACAAATTTAAATGTACTGCCTATAATAGACATTAATTTGTAGTGTAATTATAATGAGTAGTATTGAACAGGATATTTAGTTTCTAGACATAGCTGAATTTACTCAGAAGAGATGTTAACTTCCTAGCTTTGTTCTTATTCATATTTTAACACAGATTGCTAACTGTTCTTGAAAAAAAAATTCCATATGTCAAGAAACGCACATTAATTTCAAGAATACTGCAAACCATTTGACATTTGAGAGCGCCAGGAGCCAATTGTGTGGTCAATAGGCAAATGTCAAAAAGAAAAGGCACTTGTCTGATCCAGATCTCTGGTGGTTCACAGAGTTTTGGCTATTACTTAAGTCAAAGTTTCCTTAAGACTTCAGACAAATATATATGTTCAGGGAGCCTGGGCAAACTGATCTCTAGTGTTTCCTGACCGGATAATAAAGATCAGCAGGCTGATGTGATTATGTAAATGCCACTAACTGGAAAGAGGCTGAATCTGCAGTCTCCTTCCATTAAGATGGTGACAGACCACAGCCATGTGGAAAAGAGTCCTGGGAGGCAGACTGCTGAGGTTTTAACTTAAAGTTTAGCTTGTTGACAAGCACATCCTCAGGCCCACATGGGGGCAAAGGAAGCTACACGCACACACACACGCACACGCACACGCGCACTCTCTCTCTCTCTCTCTCTCTCTCTCTCTCTCTCTCTCTCTCTCTCTCTCTCTCTCTCTCTCTCCAACCAAGGGTCTGCTGTAGTGAGGGAAAACTGCCAAGCCAGCAGCATGTAATAGCGAGCTATTAGGGAAATGTAAAAGAACGGTTGAGCCTCCGATTCCCTTAGGACAACTGTTAGTGATGTACTCTGTTTCAAAAGATCCATTTCATCCTAACTGGACAGAGAAGAAATTGTTACTTGTAGCCAATGACCTTTGACATTTCCATTTGATTTCTTAGTTAGCTGCTCTTCTTTGGTCATGGGTCCAATAAAGAGAGGTCCGTCTCTAGCCCTGAGACCTTAGAGGAAATCTTTAGCCATGGACACAGTAATTGGTTAAAAAGCAAATAATAATCAAGGAAGCCCAGGGCTGAGAATTTCATTTAGTGTCCTGTCCCTAAGCGCTCATAATGCCCTCCCCTCCTGCCCTTCACAGCCGAGGGTTCTGCTAACAAAGCTTCTAGCTAAGTGTGTGTAAGCTCAGGTGTGTGTGTGTGTGTGTGAGAGAGAGTGTGTGTGTGTGTGTGTGTGTGTGTGTGTGTGTGTACCATGGGAGTCTATGCAATTTCCCCATAAGCTTGGCTAGTATAATCTTAGAAAATATTTGCTTGCATTTCTTGGGGGTAATTAATTATCATGGGATGATTGCATGCCATAAAAATGCACCTCTGTTTGTTTTGTCGCTCCTGGCATCAAAGCAGCCCTTCTGAGAGGGAGGCCGGGGGCCTGACTCGGGAAGGACCACGTCAGCAGAATGGAGAGGCTGCATCAGGACATGATCATTTGTAGGACAGATGTAAAGACAGGCTGGGTGCTCGCTGACACGTGGCACTTCAGGAGTTTTGGCAGAATACTGTCATCTGCAATCCGTCACCTTGATGGTGTCCTTACACACACACACACACACACACACACACACACACACACACACACACACACACACACACACACACACACACACACACACACACACACACACACACACACACACACACGCTTTTTTTTTTTTTCAGAGATTCTGGGCAAACGAGACTCAGATTCAAGCTGAATGGATAACTCATTCACTGAGAGCCCAGTTGGGACACAGGTAGTGCAGTTAGCATCACTCTGAAAAGCGATCTTCACAGTCATTTCTGGAAAGGGAGGAAGAGAGCCTTGAGAAGCTCCTTCTTGCCTCTGAGGCCCTGACGGGTGGGGAACTTTCTGGAGCAGTGGCCAAGAAGGAAGCCTGGCTTGCTTGGCTTTGTGGCCTTCATCTTCAATCAGGAGCAGTCCGGTCCCTCTCTGGGATGTGCTGTCTACGCGGTTCTGTATCACTGGCCAGTTTGGGCTCATCAGTGGGATGCCCAGCCCCTTCCCATGTAGAGACAAGATGCCCCAGAGCATGCTGGCATAACTGTGTCCGTGGGTCACAATGCCCTGGGAGAGTACAGAGGTAGGACCATTGTACAGACGCTATCCCGAATGAACGCCTTTGGAGCTCAACCGATGGATCACATGTCAGGTACTAAGGGAATGCTCTCCAAAGACACAAGGGATACCTTGGGAGTGTTCTATTTAAAACCTAAGTCCTTCTGAAGACAGACTCAAACATCGTCCGTCAGGATCAAGCGGAGCCCATTTTCTGGCCCGGGAATCTGCACGGTGGGTCAGTGCCCTGGCTGACTGGAGTCTCGCTGTGATGGCTGATGTTCATGGGCTGCTGGCTGAGTTACTCTGGCATAAAGTGCGAGTTGGGGTCCTGAGGAGTTTGTAAAGCAGCACAAGGGCAACAGATTGTCAGCACAAACGCGGAGGAAGGACACCAACAGAAATCAAGAAACAGGTACTAGTGAAAGTGGGCAAATTCCCACGGGTCCCTTTTGTTCCAGAAGATGAGAGCCGTGTGAAGGTCCACGTGGGCTGCGATTCTCCTGGAAGGGGAGGCGTCCCCAGATCTCAGCCCTGGTTACAGGCCACCTGTGATGTTCCCTGAGATAAACAGGGACTTGAGTTTCCTGGGTCTCAATGTGGAAGGACAGACGCACCAATATTCCCACCTGTGTGTCCCCAGCCAGACCCCATTCTGACACCTAGTGATGATCTGTTCACAACTGCACATGCGCCCAAGCCCCTCTTTCTTTTTTGGTTGGTCGTGGGGCCTGAACTCTTGGCCTGGGCACTGTCCCTCAGCTCTTCAGCTCAAGGTGAGCACTCTACCACCTAAGCCACAGCGCCACTTCCAGTTTTCTAGTGGTTTATTGGAGATAAGAGTCTCATGGACTTTGCTGCCTGGACTGGCTTTGAACCGCGATCCTCAGATCTCAGCCTCCTGATTAGCTAGGATGACAGGTGTGAGCCACCAGCGCCCGGCTCCAAGCCCCTCTTTCTAACACATTTACATCTAAAGCAGGAAATACACATCTATATTCTCCTAATATGCAAGAGAACCCCAAAACACGGCCCCTGGCCCCTCAGTCTCCTAGGTGGCACTACAGGACAAGGACGTATATTGAGTGTTTTGTACCAGAGATGAGGCTGTTGCCCACCAACCCCATTCCCAGCACCACACCTGCCTGGCTTATTAGCATCTGGGTTTGCACAAGCCAGGAATTCAACCTTGAAACACTCTCCATCCCCCATGGAAAGTAAGCGGATTTTTTTTAAAAAAAAGATGATGATTAGTTGGCGTGGAGTCAATGGGAAATAGAAGGCGCTGCTTGGGAAGGCACTGAAGCTGGGAGAGGCTCTGACCCTTGGAAGGGTCATGCCCAGAAACACGGTGCCAGACAGCAGGCCAAGAGACTGATGTGGCCAGCAACAGCTCACACTGAAAGGTTGGGTCCTCAGGAAAAGGAAAATAAAGCAGGACAAACTATGGATATCATACATACATTTTACTGAGAGCCTTATATTTTACACACATACATACATATACAGACACACACACACAAACACGTATGTCTGTATACATATGTAAACCCTGACCAGTGTGTTTTCCTGAATCTGCCTTCCCCTCTGTGCTGGGCTCCCAGTGAAGAAATGTTCCTGCAGTCATTGACATCTCTACCAAGGACTGCTTTTCACTCTCTACTGCTCCTGTCATGGTGATCACCTAACCAATACCTTCCGTTTCCAGGAGGAAACAAAAGAATGTGAATGGCCCGAGTTATAGCAGGCTTGGTGAAGCAGCGGCATGCGGCACGTTCATCGTAAATGGTAAAAAAAAAAAAAAAAAAAAAAAAAAAATGTCTTGCAGGTTTAACGTAATTAAATATCTCTAAGTTTAGGTGGCCTGTGGTTTCGTTGAATGCTTTGGGGAAAACCACCAAGGGGAAAATGAGACCAGAATTACTGCTTTGAGCACAGAGAGGAGGAAACATGTTCAGAGCTAGGGCTCAAAGCAATGCATTGGCAGGAGGAAGGGCCTGGCAGCATAGTCCCAGGGCTATGCTCAGTGGCGCCTCAAAGCCCAGGAGCATGTAGGCCGGTGGGCTCCAGTTGGGAAAACAGCAAACTCTTTGCCCCGCAGAACAGCACAGCACAGGTCTGGAATCTCTGGTTCCAAATCTGCCTTTACCGCTCAGGTAAGTCATTGGTGGAAGGTAAGCAGTCCCATCTGTCAACTGGGGATGGAAACGTGTCCCTAGTGCTGATCCTGAACCAGCTGCTTCCCCTCCCCCTCTTCTTCTAGGGCATATATATATATATATATATATATATATATATATATATATATATATATGTACATATATATGGGGATGGGCTTAAAGGATATAACCAGAGAGATGAATCCACAAAATATTCGAGTATGGTAAAGTTTTCCCTATTTACTGAAGCAACTGACTCAGAAGAGAACAAGCATGACTGGTCCAGAGTATAATTAATAATTAATAATTAATTAATCATTAATACAGAGCACCAAGCTCTCATTAGCACCCTACCTAGACCAGAAGGTCTGGTGTCAGTGGAGGTCCTGGGAACTATACCCAGAACCCAAGCCATCACGTGCACCCCCTGGGAGAGACAGCGTGAGCCGCAGAAATCCAACGGCAGAGCGATGGATGTGGGCACGGCTCTAACGTGGGTAATTCACAACGAAGCGCCAGCAGGCCGGCCGGCCGGGCACAAGGGAGGGACCCTCCCCCTCCACGTGGCCACGTGGCTGCCGAACCCCAGCGCATCTGTGTGTGTATAATCAAATGGTTCAAAGCTCCTGTAGCAGCAGGCAGTGCTTTGTTGTAAAACAAAACTGAGATGAAATAACCGCCATCCTTTCAACGTCCTCCGAGCGCCCGGCCTCGGCGGCGCGTCCTGTGATGTACTTCTCTCTGACCTCAAACACTTTGATTCCTTTCTCTTTTTTTTTTCAAGTTCGCATAAAAGAGAGAAAGCTCTCAGATTGGTCTACTGTACCGGAAGCCTCGACTTGATCAGAATTCTTTGGCCCGCGTGGAGAATTAGTTGTTATTCCGGGTAGTTGTGGAGATGAAGAGCCATTCCGCTGCAGAAGCCCAGCCCTCGGGGAAGTCCGGCCATCTCGCGCTTTACTTAAAAACAGATGTGCTCCCACGGCTCCCCAGGGCTCTACGGGGCACACCTAGACACTGAGATCGGCCCCGGACGCCCCTTCTTCACACTCACAATACACTCGCACAACTGGGGAACGCAGTTCATCTGCAAGGCCTGAAACAAATGCTTCCATTGTCCATTCTGCAAATGAACATCGATGGCCACCGGGAGGTAAAATCAACATTCAGCGTTCTGCGAGGAAGGCCCTGCCCCGCCCCCACCTCCCACACACACCGCACAGTGACTCAGGACCCGCCATCCTGCCTGGCGGGAGCAAAGGCCTCTCTGGGACCTGAGGACCTTTTTTTATCCCTTGTCCTCTCAGAGATACTTTTTTTCCCTTAAGAATGCCTTACAGAGTATTATAAAAACCTAAGTCAGGACGTTAACACACTTCACTGTAATAAAAGGCCTTTTACAAACAGACTCTTTTACCAGTGGATCTGAGACAGCGATGGCCAATCTGACTCCACTGTTTCTCGAAGGATCTTCTGTTTTGAAGTCAACCCTTACAGACTACATAACCATTTAACGACCCCTAGTACTCTCCTCTTCCCCAGGCCACGAGCGATCAGCTTTCTGTCACCACAGATGCATCTTTGTCTTTAAATCTTTGGTGTCAGGTGTGCATGGTAGTGCATGCCTATAATCCCAGCTCCCTGGGAGGTAGACACAGGACTGTGATCTGAGCTAGTCTCAGGCAAAAGCGAACCTGACAGAGGCACGGAATTCACTGCGTACAGACCACGTTTTCCTGATCCATTCATCCCCCGAGGGCCGTCTGCGTTGGTTGAAATCGCCCCATTTGTTAGGAAATGGAAAGACTTGGAAAAAAATATATGAAGTGAAGTAAGCCAGGCCCAAAGGAACATAGGCCCCATGGTTTCCCTTTTTTGCAATATCTAGTATATGTCAGGGACAAGTAGAAAAGGTCAGGCAAGATGATGTTAGCGAAATGAACCCCAAGGTAGGGACACAAGTGGTATTTTCTTCCTTGCTATTGTTTCTAACCTATTTATAAGGTACCATGTAATTTTTTTTTGTTGCTTTGTATGTTCCTCCCCCATGGTATAACCCCTGTTTTCACTGTATTTGATGGGGAGGGGAAGGGAAAAAACAAATTGTTTAAATAGGGATACAGGTGGACCCATTACAACAATGAGATGTACAAGACGCTATGTTGAAAAATGAACTTTTCAATTTAGGTGGGGGTAGGGGGTTGGGGGTGGGGAGGTGTAGCTGAGGAGGTGGGAGGGAAGGGATGGTAAGGGAAAAACAAAGGCGGAGGCAACAATGCTGGATAAGAAATGTACTCATTACCTTGCTCACGTAAATGTAACCCCTTTGTGCAGTATTTTCACAATAAAAAAATTAAGGCCAGGCGCCTGTAGCTCTTGACTGTAATCCTAGCTACTCAGGAGATGAGATCAGAGGATCATGGTTCAAAGCCAGCCTGGGCAGGAAAGTCCATGAGACTCTTATCTCCAATAAAAGCACTAGAAAACTGGAAGTGGTGCTGTGGCTCAAGCAGTAGAGCGCTCGCCTTGAGCTGAAGAGCACAGGGATAGCGCCCAGGCCCAGAGTTCAAGCCCCACGACCGAAAAAAAAAAAATTTAAAAAAATAATAAAAAAAGAAAAGCCAGGCACTGGTGGCTCATGCCTATAATCCTAGCTACTTAGGAGGCTGAGATCTAAGGATCACGGTTCAAAGCTAGCCTGGGCAGAAAAGTTCATGAGACTCTTCTCGCCAATAAACCACTAGAAAAATGGAAGTGGTGCTGTGGCTCAAGCAGTAGAGCGCTCGCCTTGAGCTGAAGAGCTGAGGGACAGCGCCCAGGCCTCGAGTTTAAGCCCCATGACCGACAAAAAAAAAAAAAAAAAAAAAAAAAAAAAAGTAAAGTTAAAGAAAAAAAAAGCTGGGGCTGGGAAGGTGGCTCAGTGGTAGAGCGCTTGCCTTGCATGCATGAGGCCCTGGGTTCAATTCCTCAGCACCACATAAGCAAAAAGAAAAAAGCCAGAAGTGGCGCTGTGGCTCAAGTGGTAGAGTGCTAGCCTTGAGCTGAAGAGCTGAGGGACAGTGCCCAGGCCCAGGGTTCAGGCTAACTTGAAACCCTATCTGTAAAACAAACAAAAAAGAAGGACTATGGCGTGGTGGCAGAGCTTTTTCCTACCAAACTTGAGACCCAAAATCCAATTCCCAAGAACAAAACAACACACAAATGGAAATTGAAATCATAGGTTTGCTTTCTTCAGGGGAGGGGCTGTTTTTCCCATCAGTGATTATCAGATTCATTCATGTTGCTGGATGTATCAATAACTTATTTGTATTGTTGCGCAGTGATCCATTGTACTGTACAGACTATATAGACTGGGTGCCCATTTACCCGGTTTTCTATTCAAGTAAAGCAAACTCACCTTTCAATACACTTATTATAATTTTATTTTAGACGCTGATCTGTGCTGTACATGTTTTAAAATATATTATCTTCTAATGTGACTGGCCTTTTTCTAGTTTTGCAAAATTGCCATTAGGACAACAGTAACTTCAATTTTAAGGAAAGCCAATTTCTTGTTCTTTTTACTGTATTTGTCCTTCTTGGATTGTGTCAAATCCAAGTTACTGCTCTTATACTTTCCTCTAAAAATTTTGTTTCAGAAAAGTGTTTAGCTTTTATATTTAGGATCATGACCTATCTCAAGTTGTGTGGCATGTTTTATACAGTCTGAAGTATATAGAAACAGTCATCTATAAATATTAAAACAAACTTTTATATACACCAGGAATACTACTTGTTAGTAAAGTTTTCGCACACCAAAAAAAAAAAAAACCAACACAGAAAAACTCTCAAGAACTAAAATGTTTTAAGTACTATTTTTAGACAAAGTGACCCTTGCCTATTTCCTATTTCTTCCTGCTTTTTGATTTGAATATAGTAAAATATTCTACAATAAGCAACAACTATCATCATAGCAAAAATAGATCGGATTTCTTTTTTGAGGGGTAGTATTGAACTCAGGGCTTGTACTTGCTCGTCTGGGGAGGGAGCTACCACAGAAACTAAGAATCCTCCAAACGTAACCCTGCTACTCTTAGCTTCCCAAGTAGTAGGATTACAAGCATGAGCCCCCAGCCCCCAGCCAATTATTTTTATGTCAGTACTGAGGCTCGAACTCAGGGCCTGCCTGTCTTCCTTGGCTATTTCACTCATTGCTGAGGTTCTACTACTTGAGCCACAGCTCCACTTCCAGTTTTTGGCTGGTAAACTGGAGATGAGTGTTACAGACTTCTCTACCCCAGGCTGGCTTCAAATCACAGTCCTCAGACCTCAGTGTTCTCAGTAGCTAGGATTACAGGCGTAAGCTACTGGTGCCTGCCTTGCCACTAATTTTTAAACCCTGCAGATGGCTGTCCCTCTCCACTCACCCCATCTCCGTGGGGAAGGGCAGCTGGTGCAGTTCCCTGGCTGACATACTCGCTGCCTCCCCCCTTGATTGGCTGGCGAACGCAGCCTGCGTCTGGAGCATCATCCTCAGCTACCGCTGGCCCTCCCGCCTCTCCAGCTGTGCGTCCTGCCGCCTGGCTACGGGGCAGGGTTTGCCCTTCGAGCTGCGGCACAGGCCACCTTTGGATGGCGGGACTGCCTGCAGATGCTTTGCAGAAGGAAACATTACTTCCCTGACGGACGCATCAATAGAGTTGTCAACATGGTCTCCCTGATCAGAGGGGACCCCTGAAGTAGAATGCGCAAGGACAGATGTTTCATCTGGGAAGATGGCCAAGACCCTCTGAAGACGTCTGCACGTTTGAGGACTGAGTAATTCAGCCTCTGAGAGGGACAGAAGGCTGGACCCATGATCACAGCAGAGACCCCTTGAGGGTTTCCCCAGGCAGCCACCACACCAGAGCCCGCCAGAGCCCCACCAGCATGCTGCTTCAGCCAAAGCCGCCTCTGGGACTCTTTTCCCAACAAACCGATAGGCCCGTTCGTCAGCAGCGCAGTCATCCTAAGTCCACCTGCTGTGGCTCCCCTTGGGGGCAGCTTGAGGACCCCAGAGAGTGGGAGAGAGCCCCTCCAGAGCTGAGGAAATGGGGCATGGGGTGTTATGTCCTGAGGAAGCAGCCAGGCAGACCCCGAGATCCTGAGGGATGCTGGGGGGGCGACCCCGGCTAGGCTGCGGGGTTTGGGAGGCATGATCATGCTCAGGCTGTCACACACACAACCAAGAGGCTAAAGCGCCAGTCTCTGCTTTCTGAGCTGTAAGCTCCTGCATGTTGGGCCTACTTGGCCCAGTAGAGAAAGACCCCCTTCCCCCCACATGGCAAGATGGGGTTTTCCACTCATCAGAGCTCAGGTGTGGACTTGGAAAAACGAGACCGATTCGGGGGAGAGACGATTGACCTTCTTTGCAAAATACATGTTCAGGAATGGAGATTCTTGCAAGAATACGGGCACCGAACGCCAGACTCGATGGCGGTGTCTCTCCTTTCCCAGTCTCCCAAGTCAGAGACTGGAATCTGCCATCTGCCACACTCCCGGCCCCCAGCTTCCGGGGAGCTCCCTTCTGGCCTCACCTGGGCAGCAGGTGCTTGCGGCTGACACAGAGCGCCGTCTGGTAGTCCTGGGTCACACACACTTTGTGAGGGCTGCACTTCACCTTCAGGCAGGGGTCCTTGGACGGGTCCAGAGCTGAAGCAAAAGGGGAGAAAAGGAGGGGGTTAGGGGCATCAGGCAAATTTCATTTAATGTGCCACTCACATAAATGAATGGAAAAGAAACCGGTTGAGAGGGATGAGGATGGGAACGAGAGGCTCGGCCAGGGGGAGTTCTGTGCATGTCTCCCATTGTCCCCCTCAACATCAGAACACTGACACCAGTGTATGCTGGGCATTTCAGAACCATTTATTTCATTGGAAGCACAATCTACTTTTTAAAAATACCTTTTAGAGTCTGATGTGATCCAAAGAGGCACCGAGAGCTCTCTGGTTATTTATCTGGAGTTTCATTTTATGTCTTCAACTATGTTTTATCTTATCACATAAAAAAAGTCCTCAAAGATGCAGGTTGGTTGGATGAGTTCAATAAACACCGTCTTGTGCGTAAACAGCTCAAGATTCTGGAGAGCTAGAGGAAGTCCAGGGCAGTTTAGACCCACACACACAGTTACAATGTAATGTGTGTGTGTGGGGGGGGGCTCTATATAAATATTTATTGAGCAAGCCAGAATTAGATAAGAGCCCTGATGGGCATATAAAAACCGATAATGGAGCTGGAGAGAAAGAGAGATCCATTTCTAGGGCAAGGATTAGGGAAGCATTCATGTGTGAGTTGGATCTTAAGGACGTGTAGGGTCTGACAAGCCAAGGAGGGCAGGGAGAGAAGGCCACGCGATACTACAAGGAGGCATGTTTGGGCAACCGTAAAAAATTAACTGTGTGTTGTGGGTGGGGATAATGAGGTGAGAAAAGTGGGTCCAAACACGAACCCCGAGAGGGTCCCCAACAGCAGCAGTTCCCACACGGGGGCTCAGTGGGGCTGCAGGCCAGACCCGGCTGCTCGTCAGCGCTCGGCACGCTGGGCTGGGCCGGGGAGAGCCCCCAGTGGGGTTCTCTGAAAAACAAAAGCAGTTGTGCCACCTCCCAGCTCCAGGCCAGAGCTTATTAGGCAGCAAATCTTTCATAACCGCTTCCCACTGCCAGTGGAGGCGATGTGCCCCATTCCCTGTCCACCTAAACACTGGGCCACACCGTTGGCATCCTAAGCAGGGACAGCCGCATCGCTCTACAAGGCACCGGCATCTCACAACACCACCCTTCAGCCTCGGCGGCGGCGGGCACCCAGCCACAGAATCTGACACTCTTTGGGGAATGCTGGGAATGTCTCCGGGATTCTGGACGTAAAACACCCATCAGCATTTCTGCTGCCTGGGCAGCTCAGCACGGCCCCTCGAGGTACCAACTGCGAACAGGAACCAGGGTACTTTCTTAGGTCAGCGGAGACAAGAGGACAACAAGTGGCAGAGCTACTGCCCGAGACACATGCTCTAATGTCTAGACTCTAGAAGAGAGAGAGCCAATGAGAGAGGGGGGGGGGGAGAGAGAGAGAGAGAGAGAGAGAGAGAGAGAGAGAGAGAGAGAGAGAGAGAGAGAGGATGCACCCCGAGGATGGCTGATCATTCTTGCTCTTTAAGCTGAGGGCCACCTCTGGGAAGCAGGAAGCAGAGAGGCCGTGTCTTAGCACTGGCGTCCTCTGAGACCAGGCCTTCCAGACATTTGTAGGCAGAGCTAGGTTCTCAGCCAGGGGCTGAGAAGGCTGAGAAGCTGGGAGGCTGGGGCTGACTCAGCTGGTGGCCTTCACTTGCTTTCCAAGTCCCTTCCAGAATGGACTGGGGTGGACGGACAGTCTGATGACCACTAAACACCAGCAACGCGGATCCTCGTCTCCCCTTCCATAGTGCCACCTGCCATGCTGGGCATCTAAGGAAGCCTGAGGAGCCACCGCTGGCGGCTCTGCTGGGGCGCCCTGCTGACACACTTCTCTGACATGTGCTTGGGTGCCGCTCTGGTGGTGTCTCAGAAATGGAGATCACCAGGCTGACTCTGGAGGGTGGGTGGGTGTGTCAAAACCTGCCCTACTGTGTGGGAAGTCTTAAGGTTTATTTTGGCATCTTTTTGCTCCTGTAGCCAATACCCCGAGGTCCACTGGGCCCGTCGGTTGGCCTGAGTGATACGGTAAATCAGTTGCATGGCAGAAAAGAGCACAGATGTACAGCTCAGGCCTCTGGCTCTGCTGCTTATTAATGTCTCACATTCCCCCACTCCCTCCTCTGCAAAGGAAGGAAAACGAATACCTACGGACGCTAAGTGCACTAAATGAGTTGATGTTTGTTGCAATAGAGCCGGTAGATGTTAAGCACCTGGTACGTGTTATGGGTTACAGGTGTTCATGTTGTTCTCTGAGTGAATAATGAGCATTTGTCATCGCGGGAACAGCAGTCAGCACTCACCAAGGGCTTCTGACACACAGGCAGTGGACTAAGCCCTCTAATTGGATTAGCTCATGTAATCCTTACAAGCAGCCATGGAGAGGCTGCTGCAAATGCACCCATTTTGCAAACACACCTCTTCAAGAGAAGCTGAGGCTGCCCGGTGCCGATGGCGCTACATGTCTGCTCTGAGAACCCGAATGCTCATTATAAACACGCCGTCAGCATGGGATGCAGGGATGATCTCGGCTGATCTAGAGGGTGGATGGAGGCACACACAGAGCTCAGCTGGGCCCGTCTCCCCTCGCTGCTTAGGGCTGCAAGGCAGGGGAAACACACCCTCTGGGACTGGTCAGAAGCAGCAGTACCGGGTGCTCAGCCGTGAACCACCACACCGTGTGCCTCTCCCCTCTGTAGGGAGCAACCCCCTGGCTGAGTCACCTGACCCACGGCTGGCCAGGAGTGCTCCCGCCATCTGGTGATGCGGCTTCCTACTGTAGATATCCCTTCTGATCTGGGAAACTAACGGTTCTTAACCAACCAACAACTAGAAAATCTCCAAAGGAAAATACTCATTCTTCAGCATGGCCGGCTTAACGCCATACACATATTTAACAATCTGCATACAGAGATCAAGTCTGCTAAAAAAAAATTAATTATGAGGGTCTGAATACTTCAAACATGCAGGAGAATTACTGAGAGTAAATGAACTTCACAGCACAACAAAACAGTAACAAATCAAGCTGTCACTGCTTGTTTAATCATCAGAACACGTTTTGTTTTTGAAAAATAGCAATCCAGGGATTGTAAGGGGATGAGGAGTGTGTCACTTTCTGTGAAACATTCAGCTCAGAGAGATGCTTCTCCCCGGCTGCCACGGGCTCACCGCGAGGCCCTGGACAGGCCTGGCACGGGCACTGGGCAGGGCTATGGAGCTCCTCTTTTCAAAAGCAATGATAAGAGACCAGGACCATTTGGCACTGAGAAGTCCTTGTGGGGTCGGGAGGTGCGCAGGTAGGGAGGCAGGGAGCGAGAGCTGAGAATCAGTGATGGTTGCTAGCTGGTTTGAGGCCTCCTGGTCACGGCACTGATTTCTTGGAGATGGTGGGTGCTCCACATTCTAATTTCCCTCTGCCCATACTCGAGCACAAGGTACAGCAGTCCCGAGGAGACCACACAGCCCTGTCCCACGACCTCAGTCAGGCCACGTCGGCAGGGCAGGGGAACGCGCCCACCACTGCAGAGGGGCTGTGAGAAGTTAATTTCCTTTTTCCTGCAGAAATCCATCCAGGGCCGGCTGGCACTGGGTACACATCCCATTTATGCTTTTCAAAGTATTTTTGACAGAAACTTTTTACTTTCCTAAAGTAACAAAAACAGCTAAGCAAGAACTAATTTAAAGAGACATTGGTTGAGCTGCATTGAATTCAAAAAGCCAGTTAATTAATGTCTCGGCATAGGTTTTTTTTTTTAATTAATTTTATTTTTTAAAGCTCACTGCTTGGTTGCAATTAAGGTGGCGATATTTTAATTATCTTAATTGTTTCTGAACTTGTTTTTCCGTTCAATGAGTTATTTTTTAATTAGCTACATTGATTTGGAAATCCGGAGGTAAGCCTTCCCGTCATCCTTGAGCACATCCTACAGGCTAACTGCACACAGGGTCACGGAGCCGCACCTCAGCGGGGCTGGGCAGAGGGCGGTTCTACTCTGTGGGTTGGTCCAGAGGGTCCCTGGGTCACCCGGCACTCACACACGCCTGTGTGTATCCAGTGAGTGTATACAGAGCATCCTTCTATGGGTGGAATCTTTGTAGGCCGGAGGCCAGCACTTCTGGGGTCAACCAGATGTCCTCTCTACTCTGCAAGGGCCACAACTGGAGAGGACCCAACCCAGCCTTCTAGAAAGTCAGCGGAGACTTCTGGAAAGACTGACATGAATGGGAAAGGAGGTTTAAACAGCGCAAAGCACAATAATCCAGGGTCAGCCAGGGCCAACAGAGACCTGACAGCATGGTTTGGGGGGAGGACGGGGGATGCGTTTGACCAGACTGGTAGCTGGCTGGAGAGGTCATAGGGGGTCATGGTCACGGGGGAGCCTTGAAACCACAGCGAGGCCCACAAGGAAACAAGCCTCCAAGTTCCACAGTGACTCCAAACATGGCAGAACCTGGCAGCTTCTGGCAGACATTCCTATTTCCAAGTTAAATAAGAGAGAAGGCAAGAAGAGGGTGCCACGTACGTTATGTGGACAGTCACACTCTGAGAAGGACAGGTTACATAGCGTCATCCTCCAAGGGAGGATAGAAGGTCTGCGGTCAGCTCTTAAGAGTCTCCTTTGCTCTTTCCTCTCCCCAGGGGCAGGAAGCCACACACGGCTGGCGGATACAAGGCAGCTTCTGAGATCAGCAGGAAGAGACTTGGTGTGAATTCACAGTCCAGCCCGGTGGCACCTCAAAGCTTCCTCAGACAGAGGATTGCTCCATTTGGAAAATGTCTACACTTTTCACGAGGGTCTGCTGACTCCTCCCAACCTCTGCCATGACTCAGTGCCCCCGTCCCACACACCTAGGATTCATCCAAAGAACAGACGCGCCCAGGGATGCCTGGGGAGTGACCGCATGCAAGACTGCCAGAGCAACGACTCCAGACCTGGAAAACCTCATCAGGCTGGGATGCTAGCTATTTCTTTCTGCTTGTCTGTCCCCATGGCAACTCGTGGGGCTGCATCCTGCCTCTGATCTTCTCTCTGGAGCGGCCTGTTCACCGGCTGATGACAACACGCTACATAATGCAAAATAGAAGGGCTTGTCCATTGGATCTGGCTGTCAGCAGAGAAGAATGGTGGCTTGCAAAGAATCCCTCCTTTTGGGTTTCACATTCAAAGGGCTGACCAAGTTCTCCTGAGGCCAAACTAAGGGGCCTGTCAGTCCTGTGACACGGGAGGCTGGCCCTGTGTGTTGGGGGACTGGGGAACGGCAGGACACAGACGAGGACAAAGGGAAGAGCATGGAGAGATGCACCTGACCAGAGCTGCCCTTCCATTTCCTTCGATTCAGGGCCTGAGGACTCCTTTCATTCCACAGCAAAGCTAAAAATGGGTTCCCTGTTATAATACATGTGTGTGTGTGCACACATGCATGTGTGCAGCACTTGTAACAGTCTATTTGATAGGGACTTATATGACAACTATTTTAAAGTTATTATTCGCTCAACTTCTTGGTATATAGAAAAGAAAGTTTCATAAGAAGAGAAAAGAAAGGGAAAATCCTATGACCCCGCAAGCCAACATACTAGGCACAATGTTCATTCCCATGGTCTATTACCAGGGAAAGTTATAAACAATCTGTATTAGTCTTCTGGGGCTGCTGTAACAAAATACCCAAGACTCAGTGATTAAAATGACAGAAAGTAATGTCCTGAGGGCTCTGGAGGTTGGCAGCTTGAGATTAGTGTGCCAGTGTGGTTCCATATCCTCACGTGGCCACGTGTGCACAGATAGAGAATCTTCCTACAATGATATCAACCCTATTGGGTCAGGGGTCCACCCTGTTTCACCTTAATTACTTGCCTAAGAAAACCTCATCTTCAAATATGGCCACTGGACTTTTAACACAGAAAGTTGGAGGGAATGTATACATGCACCTAAAGGTCAATGATTCAGTTCATTACAGGGGTTTCACTTATCAAACAGTACGTGACTACCTTAATAATACAGGTAGATGTTTCTGAAAGATAAATAAGAAAGCTGAAGAAGATCGAAACCACTAGAAACATGGCGTCACTCCTTGGTTCCACAGTCTTAACATGGACGCCAGGACTCGGCACCTGCCCATTTCAAAAGAAGCCATCCCCTCCCTTCTCTTTCCTTGAAAAGAACCTCGGTCCCACACCAGCCTCAGCTCTCCCACTCACACAGCTGCTCCTGAGGGCTCCTTCACATCTTGAGGAGGGTTCATAAGCAAACCCAGCCTTCCCGAGACTCCGGGCCAACACCCTCTGTCTGTTACTAAATGACTTAGGAACAACTTCCACCAAAGTTCTAGCCTCTTTCTGCTTCCTAGAGAATTTATCTGCAGCCACAGAGTTGGGATTACAGCCCCTGGTCAGGGCACGCATGCCGGCCGGTCTGTGAGATTCTGGGTTTTCCCCATAGATGAAGGAGTAGGGGATGACCCAGGACTGACTGGAACTAATGGCAGCTGCTGCCGGGAGGAGAGTGGACCCTGCCCCAGTGCAAAAGAAGACATTACAAGCAACCACTGAGAAGCCCCAAATGGCCCTTTACATGCCGTGTTCATTAGGAAAGAAAGCATGAAGAGGGGTCTGCTAGAGCAGCTGTGGGAATGTGCTCCATAAAATCAGCAGCCACGAAATTTTATTATCCTGGCCAGCCATTCTCCCTTCCTCAAACTACTGTCCCAGACTCCCATGATCCCACGCTGCTATGAAATGGCAAAGAAGCCAGCCTGGGCAGGAAATGAGAGAGACTGAGAGACTCCTCTCTCCAATTAACTACAAAAGGCCATAAGTGGAGCTGTGGCTCAAGTGGTAAAGTGCTAGCCCTGGACAAAAGAGTTCAGGGGCAGTGCCTATACCCTGAGTTCAAACCCCAGGACCAGTACCAGAGAGGCTGGGGGGGGGAGAGGGAGAGAGGAGGAGACAGAGAGGGGAGGAGAGAGAAACACAGAGAGAGAGAGAGAGAGAGAGAGAGAGAGAGAGAGAGAGAGAGAGAGAGAGAGAGAGAGAGAGAGAGAGAGAGAGAGAGAGAGAGAGAGAGAGAAATGGCCCTCATGGGAAAGTAGGGAAAGTCAAAAGTAGGGAGGGAAAGGAAACTAAGAGAAATGGGAAGGAAGGGGACAGGATGGAAGGGAAGAAGAAAACAGGAGGGGAAGAGAGCAGGAAAAGAGGGGTGAGAAGGGAAAGAGGGGAAAGAGGGGCAAGGATAAGGGGAAACTTTTTTTTTTTTTTGGTCCAGTCGTGGGGCCTGAACTCTGGGCCTAGGCGCTGTCCCTCAGATCTTCAGCTCAAGGCTAGCTCTCTACCACTTGAGCCACAGCGCCACTTCCGGTTTTTTTCTTTTTGCGTATGTGGTGTTGAGGAATCGAACCCAGGGCCTCAGGCTTGCAAGGCAAGCGCTCTACCACTGAGCCACCTCCCCAGCCCAAAGGGGAAACATTTTGCTATATAATATAGCTGGAATAAATATAACTGGAAGATATATACATATATATAAGTGTATATATAATTGGAAGAACAATGATGCAGATAGTGACATCCACCAATCTACAGAGTTAGGTACGAGTGCAGATTCAAATTTAACAGTAACGAAACGGATACAGAGATGTGGTTATTCTTAACTTCCTCACTGGTCATTGATTGACACCGAGGTATTGGGCAGTTTACCTTATCAGTCAGCGGGGCCCAGAATTGAATGTTGGTAAGTTTTTCTGCAAAGCTGAAGCTCAGAGCCACTAGGCCACGAGTGACAACAGTCTGTGGTTGGAATAAAGGTGGTAACTACACCACCAGCCCCCTTTGTCCAGCCAGGCCCCTAAGAACCATGCTAGCTGCAAGATTCCAAAAAGAACTTCCTACTGTGAAGGAAAGATGGCACCACAGAAACCAAGGCTAGATTACAGGTCCAACAAGCTTGTGCTACTTTTATAATAAACACAAAGGCAAAACCACTGCCCCGGTCCAGTGCGTGTAACTCCGACTTAAGGAACCGCGTGTCAAGGCAAACCTTTTGGTCTGATCTCTATTATGGATCCTTCTGAAGGGGTTTCCAATCCACATAGCAGATGGAGAGACAGGTCTGGTGGCAACACAGCCAAAAACACAGGACCCTGAAAAAGGTCTCACACAAAGGAGAAGCGGAAGCCACCATGCGCAGAGAACTCTCCACCTTCTCCCCCATTAGAAAGGCCAGAATTTATTAAAATGTTTTAATAGTTAAAGTACTTGGGTTCTATTTCATTGTAACCAACATAAATTATTCATAAGACATTTATGAACAAAGAAGGGAGAATTACTCAAAATACAAAGGAACCAATTCTATAACCTAGGAGAATTAGAGGACATAAAAAGCACAAAAAAATCAAATATTTCCAGGAAAAAAAAAGTATACTTTAAAGATCATTGTGGCTCATAAAGTCTATCTTTTGTGCCTGTGCTTTGTTTCAATGCAATTAAAAATGCCTATAAGACATAGTACTTTCCCCAGAACAAAGGCTTTCGGAAGTAATTCTTTCTATGATGATCTATCATTATCCAGCAGCCATGGTTGTTGACCATGTAAAGATGAGATTCAGAAAATCCAGAAAAAAATCCCAAATCTGTAAGATCTTGACGGTTCCTCAGCTCTCTGATCCAGCTACAGATAAACAGATCTGCTTCCCTGGGATCCTGTGAGGATCTGTGTAGAATAAGCAGGTCCTTAGTCTGCAGTGCAGAAATGAGCGTCCACCAAGGGCAAGGGACTCAGTGTATTCCAGAGACACGAGACCCAGGCCATGATTCTGTCACATCCTTTCCAGTCTCAGAACTGTATACTCTCTTATAATCTCTGCAAGTAGGAACGCTGAAATGTCTGTTTGGAACACTGAGTTCAGGGGCCATTTTGTCCAGAAAACTTCTGCTGGTTAACCAGGCCCGCCCTCCCGGCTGAATCCATCCTGTAAATCAAGCTGTCTGAGCATGGCTAGTACAGTCAGGGTCTTGCCAAGTGTGCTCCCGAAGATTAGAAAGGCTGGCAAATATTCTCCCTAAATTCCATGCACTCAGACAGCACAGCAGAGCTTTGTATGAGACCATACACCGCCACACGCCATTTTGGTAACGTTTTGTTTCTGAGAGGTTTGTGGGCTTTGGAAAAATCTCTCTTGGTGAGTCATGGAGTTTTGAGTGCTACAGTATCCTACGAGCCCACTTTTAAGCACTACTGGTAAAAAGCAAGGAAGGAGAGAGCTGGGTTAAGGGAAAGGGGCCTGGTACACACGTTCGATGCAGGCAGGCTAGAGTCGGAGTTCGGGGTGGTTAGTAGGTGTGATGTGTTGGGGACAACTAGGCTGACAGGAGTCAACAGAGCAGGTATGACATACGAGGGAGGTGCGCTCAGGTCTTCAAGCAGAAGCTGCCTACCTGATGCCTTCTGGTCTGTCCTGTACAATCAGACAAGCAGGTATAAAGCAAAAACAACACATAGTACAGTGCAGAGTCAGCCGGCTCCAAGTGACAGGGTAGAGTTGTCAACGAGGCTGTCTGCGCCACAGTGTGGCCTGCGATGGTGCAGAACTTCAGCACAGAGCCCAGCCGGGGCAGTGGGGAGGGGAGGAAGGGACCTCGTGCTAACTCACTGGCCAGCTTCCAGACGAAGCAGCTGAAGACAAACCTGCCAGATGCCGCTGACACAGCCCACCGCTGCCCACTCGCACCCTCCCGTTTCCCGTGGCGTAATCTGATCTTGCCTCTTAGACCCTACGGTGGGCCAAGGAGAATGCAAACGTACTGTGAATCTCCAGACGACCTCTATTTTACTACATTGCAGGCAATTTAAACTTGCTTATATTACAGCAATCACACAGATCTACCAGGGGACAGAACAGAAACCATAGAAGCTGGTGTAGAAGAGACTTCAAGAGCATACCTGCTGCTGGTATGGAAAACTCCCCAGGGCCTCAGACTACTTGTTTACTCTCATTTGCCTTTAGGGACTTTGGGAGAGAAAAGTTTGCAAAGTTTTGGAAAGTGTTTACTAAGCTGAAAGGGTCCTAGAAGGAAGCCGAGAGCTCTCCAGGGTACTGAAATCTAAGATGGAAAATCAATACTAGTAAAAGTACATACAAAGAACCTTCAGAAGCAAATTGTTCATTCTGGCGGGACCAGAAAGCAGATCCCATTAAAGCTGATTAATGCAAAAAATGTATCCCGTGTCTCTAGAACAAACCTCCACTCTATCTTTTCCCCAAGATCTCAGAGTCTCACAGGTTAAAAAGTTCCAGGGTTGTTTAGAGCGCCGGCCCTGTATGCCCAAAGCTTTTCTGAAAATGTTCTCACTCCAAGCATTGGGAAAGGTATATAATAAATGAGTTACAAAGCATTTGTGACTCCCCAGGCATCAAATTTAATATCATAATTAAAGCTGTTAGTGCCTTTGTCCCTTCTCACTCTTAATTGTTTTTGTGGGAAACACTTGGCTGTGGATTTATAAATGGGTAATCAGAGACTATTCATTTCTAAGTCCTTTCTTTCCCCAATTAGGGCAGATTCATTTCTGCTTCTTTGAGATGGATCCCAAGGTCATTAAATTTCATTCCTTCATTGAGAACACTGAAGTAATCATGACAAAGTTAGTGCTGAGTGGAGCTGGGATTTCTCGGGACACTCTGTAGTCTATTTAGAAACCATCTCAAACTGTCGGCTTTGGTAAGTACTGTGCCAGGTAAGTCATGTGTATTCTCCTTTCTCTGTTTTGCTATTGTGCCTGGTGCTATTTGGTCATTGCTAGAAGACAGCATTACGTGTATCAGAATAAACTGAGCAATTCATTGTCCCAAGCTTGCCCAGATGCCGCTCTCTTCCCCAGTTATCTTTCTGCCACGAACAACACAACCTCTAAGACATGGACTAATATAAAGCATATATCGGGTCTCAACTAGTAAATGACAGGCCAAGTACTTAGGGGGTTTTCTAAGTCAAGCATGGAATGATCCCCCAAAAAAGATCTTTTCTTTCTAAGCACACAGAGAGCAGGACAGGCAGAGTCGATGGTGGGCCATAGATATTCTTATATTGGTCAAGATTACAGATTCCTAATTTTTAAAAAGCTTCACAACTATCTTCTGTAGTCTGGCCTTCCGGAATTCAGTTCTCCTCTCATCCAGTATCTACCAGGCCCGTGGTTACACTGGACACCTGACACACACACACAGACATGTGGTGCCATTCTGTTCTTACAGCTACAGCAGTTGGCCAGGATTATTCCTTCCATGACGGATGGAAAAGGCAACTAGACCTACCCAAAGATCACGCAAACTAAGCAGCCACCCAGAATGTGTCCCCGAGTCTGACTCAATCCTGCAGGAGCCCCCAGAGACAGTGTCCTCCTTATTCCCAAGCCCTTTATCCCCAACTGTCTGCAGGGCTGCGGGGCTCAGCGCAGCCCCCACACTCAGGTCCGTGGGCTTCTCCCCGCCCCAGCCTGCCCTGGACAACCAGGGGCCACACTCACTCACTATTCCCAAGCCCTGGGTCGGTCTCCTGACCTGTCTCTCTAAAAGAAGCACTCAGTAAAGGCTGAATTAAACTCTCTCCACAGGGGGGAATCTCTGGATGTAAATGTCCAGGCCACCAGTGTTAGTGCTGCAAGAAGCCCTGGCATCTCCGGATCAGCAAGTTCATCATGAAAGTAGAGAAGTCATTGACTCACCAACTCAATGTGTCTGTGAAACTCCTTTTACATGCCAAGGCCGGTTCCAAACACTGAGCATTCAGAGATGGCTAAAGTTCTTGGGCTTAAGGAGCATACACTGTGGTAGAGAAATGGTAGAAGAAGGAAGGAGGAAGGAAAGAAAAGGCAAAATAGAGAGGTGTAAGAGGAGGAGGAGATATAAGTTAATGGTAAAGATGGATCACCAGGAGGACTGGTTCTCAGGAATACACCTTACCACCATGTGTCTCCGTACATCTCACTAACACACCAAGGTCCCATACCAAGGTGCACCAGCAACAATGCACTCTTCTTCCACACGTGCACGCAGCTGGTGATCACCACCAAGATACAGCAGGCCCAGGACTCTGAGTCCAGCAAAGGTTGACAGAAGAACACATCTCAGACCTAAGCTTCCTGGACACTCTGCTCATACAAGCAAGTCACTAGACTGTGAAAGGAATTACAGGAAAGGCCTTGGAATTGACACAGCCAATTCCCCGGCTGATCTCAACTTGCCAAATGCTGTGTGACCTGGGGCAAGTATGGAAGGAGGTCGATCTTTGCCTCACAAGGTCGTTAGGGAGACTAGAGAAAACATGGCAGCAAGTGCTTCACAGTGATCTTAAGAAGCCCTCCGTAAGTGTCCGTTCACCTCCTTCCCACTTGAATATCCCTATGGTTGCAACAGTCCAGACGGGGGCCCTTAACTTCTCCAGGTTATCCCAGAGCCAAAGCACACCCCTGAAACCACCTTGCTTCTGATCTTGGCCCTCCGGGCGACCTATGAATCCCCTGCCCAGGAGCTACTCGATGCATCAGTAACCTCTTCAACTCCTTTACTTTCCTCATTTCCCAGGCAGCCAACAGCAGAAGGGGAAACCGGGGCTTTTATGAGGTCTGCCTAGTGAGGGGCAAGCTCAGAGCTGATACCTGGCAATCCACGCACAAACATAAAGAACGAGCCGAAAGGAGAAGGGGACCGGTGACACGGTGGAGATTCCCTTTTCCCCACACACTCCTTCCCTCTGCGAATGTTGGACAAGACATTTCTGGCATGGGATCCTGCTGCCTGGGACTAAACCAGCCATCAGGCCTTTTGTGATCCTGAAAGAGCTAATGAGAGTATGTGTTGCTGTTTAATCCAAACAGTATCTATTTCATGCCCAGTCGTTTTTTAAATGGGCAACAAATCTCCCTGGTGTGTTCCTTTCTGAGACAAACAAAAGCTCCGTCTGGGCTTTCTGTGGGCCCTGTCCAATCGACAGGGGCGGGAGGCCCCGGATGTCTATTCAGAGTCTCTCCGCAACGGCAGGCGCGGGGTCCCCCGGCTCCAGCCTCACCAGTGCAGGCCAAGTCCAAAATCAGAATCCTGAGCTCCAATGAAGGAAGCACACCGCCGATTTTTGACTAATTTCTACACAGCAGGTTGACCACTTTCCAGATTAAGTTCACTAATGAAGGCAGCAACATCTATGGGTGATGTGACATTGTCAGGCAAGTGAAATTCCTAGTTACAAATCCTGAGATGTGGGTGGATCAGAGATGCCGCTGCCACCAGGACTCAGTGGCGGCAGAATGCCCGCCGATGCTTGCCACGGAAGGGCAATGTCAGGCTGGACAGGGTCTCCTGTGTGCAGCGGGGTCCACTACTGGAGACTTCTAGGGTCATGAATAGTCCCGGGTCACCGGCCCAACCCCTCCTGGGCGATCAACTCCTGGGGTACAGTTGCCATGGGGACATACCTTCATGGACACCGCCTCCTCCTCATCCAGCTTTCAAAGGGAAATCAAGAGAACTGCGTTTATACAGCAGGAGGACCGAGTTTTCTTACTGGTTAACCACACCGAGCAGCACTTATTAGATGCCAGACATCATGCCCGATGCTCAAAGAAGAGTGTTCCCTGAGTTTCTGTTACCTACAGGCCCACGAGAATTACGGGTACCTGATGGCTTCCTAAAACTAGCCCCTGGGACCAGCTAACCTCATCCTCACTTCACAGCCAAGACAAACTTCTGTAGAGATGAGATCAGATTCACCCAGTGCCCAGAGCTCAAAGGGTCAGAGTGTCAACTGCATCCCAAGTGGGATCTGAGTCTCTGGGTTGCAGCAGACCAACCCCCAGCAGCTGCTTTTCGAGTCAGTTCTGGCAGAGCAGCGTGCAGGAGTGCACACACACACACACACACACACACACACACACACACACACACACACACACACACACACACACACACACACACACACACACACACACACACACACACACACACACACACACACGCCTTCGGGGATGGTTAATCTTGACTGTCAACTTGACTGGACTGAGAAACATCTGGAAGATTAGTAAAGCCCTCCTCTGGGTGTGTCTGGGAGGTACTGCCCAAGAAGATTAGATCCCAAAGCTCCAGTCCTAATGAATGGTTTAATCCATTGACAGCTTCACCGGCTGCAGCAGCACTGGGAGGGGCTGGAGGTGAGGCGTGTCTGGAGGAAGGAGGTCAGGGGGATGTGACCTTGAGGACTAGGCCTCGCTCAAGTTCCTTCCTGTCTGCCATGATGAGAGATGCTTGCTGCCCCCTTCCCCTTCCCCCTCCCCCTTCCCCCTCCCTCCCACCCCCACGATGGGTGGAAAGCTCCGAAATGGAAGAATGCATGCCCCCTCCCCCCCTCCCCACCAGCTTCATGGCAATTTCCTCTTCATGCATCTTCTCAGTCCCTTCCCTCCTCCTCCTTTAACCGGAACATACATGGTCTGCTCGGTTCCAAAGATGCTGGTGTCTGTAGACCACAAGCTGCGGGCTTTCCTTAGCAGAGCACAGCCTCCTGGGACGGCAGGATGGAATGCTCCAGAAGACCGCGTTTCTGTGGTTAACAACAGCCCCCCCCCCCAGCCTTGGTAATTCACTGTTTGGCAAACAGCATCATCACTTCTGTTTTAGCCTTAACAGGCTGTCTCGTTATCCTCTTTTGAATTTCGCTAAACTTTGAGTAATTAATTTAATAACCCTCTGCCCGGGAGAGTGTGTCTCCTCCTTACAGGAGTTTAACGTGTAGTTTTAATGGTGCCTGGCAGCGTAGTGCTGTCAGATCCCGGCAAGCAGGGAACCTCTTCCAGAAGATTCCAGGTATCCAGGGTGGCACACGAGGACACCTTCCTCACTGTAGACCTTTCTGTTGATAGTCTGGTCCCCAGTCTCAGCCCCTGGCTGGCAGAGACACAGACACCTAACCATGCTCGCGGCCGGGGTCTTAGCGCGGTAACTACGTAAGGTTTTAAAAGGCCGTGTGGTCCTGCTCTGTTCTTTCCCACTCTTCTATCTCCCTCGCCCCCTCCAGCTCTCGAGTGAAGGCATTCAAGCATGTCTGCACCGCTCCCGGCAAGTTCCCCTGTTCTTCTCCCAAGAACATTTGGGACAGCAAGGAATACAACTCCCGGGATCTGATGCCAGCGTGTGAAGAGGTGTGGCCGGGGCCACCGTCACCCCGGACCCCTTTCCCGGCACACACATCTGGAGGCCCACGCTCCTGCCCCCCCCCCGAATCACACACAAGGACTGCGCTTCTTTGTGAGACTGCAGCTCACCTACATCCTCAACTTGCCTGCCCCTAATAATAAACCTTTATTTCCCTTTCTTCATAATCCTGATCTCAGTTATTTGTGAATTGGCATAGAATTAGAGGACCAAATTTTGAGTAACGTAGGCAATTGACTAACCTCAAATGATACGGATGAGCAGGAATACCTTCGGGTTAAATTCCTGGTGAATCCCCAGACATCTTTGGAGAGGTTTTGGCTCACACAATTTCACGTGGAGCCCTCCAACCTCCTCCTCCTCCTCCCAGCACCCCGCTTCCCTTGCAGAGAATCATCCTGTGATACCTGGCCCACCCTTCAGTCTCCCCTCAGAGAAGCTGCATGGAAACGAATTCCCATTTCTGAGCCAGCGTTTCACAGCCTCTCTCAGCCTCTGTGAGCTTGGGAATCCCACTCCCCAGCCCCATGACTTGAGTCATGGCTTGCTGATGACAGACAAAGAACTCAACTGGACAATAACATAACTTCACTGTCTCTGTGGAACGTCAAAGGTGCCTGTGGTTGGTTGGCAGCCACAGTGCGTGAGCCTGGATCCCCTCATGGCCGCTGGAGGATGGCCACACGTGGGCAGGTTTCTGTGGCGAGCCTTCACTGAGTGAGTGGGATAAAAGCAGGCCTTCCCCAACGCCACAGTTCATAGAATGGAGGGAAACACCATGCGGCTCACCGGAAGGTGGGAAATGAGCTTTATGAAGCACACCTTCACAGGTGCCAGCCTTGAACGCGCCACAGACAGGAAGCAGGCCTAGGGCACTGTGAGAAAGGCCAGCAACAGAGGGGAGCCCGGGGTGTGAGAAGACCCCCCCCCCCGAGCAAATCTCGGCGCTTCCACAAGGTCAGCCTGGGATGATTCACCTGCTCTTCAGGTGGGATGGCTAGCTCTCCGTACAGACACAGAAGCAGCAACCTCGCCTGGGAGGAAGTGACCACGCCGCTCCACAGGCACAGAGGGCCCGCAGTCCCTCTGGAGGACACACCGCCAACGACGTACAGACCGCCCCCAGGCGCCAACTCTTAAGAGTTCCACGCCACCTCTGACTGAGGACAAGTCTGGAACGCATGAAATCTTGTGGGACAAAAATCACATCCAGAACACGCCACTAGTCGGTGCCTTCCTCTGCGTCTCTTCCTTGCTGGACATGCAATGTTCCCAGAGAATGGGTTGGACGGCGTCGAGCAATGTCAAGGGTACCAACTTCTGGGGGAGGTGACAAGGGGGCAGGGCCCTCTTTCAAGCTGGACTCGCCGCTACTCTCAGATTAGACGTGTGGCGTCGGACATCTGTTGTCTCGTCCGTTCCGAGATGCAGCGGCGGAGCCTCATAATCGACCTATGCTCAAGTGTACACTGTCCCTTGTAAGCTGTTCAACTATCTCCAGGGCAGGCTGACCACCTTTGCTGCCAAGGTAAGCTCATACGTGCATTTATTTGGGCTCCAGTGGCAATTATTATTTACGCTATAAAATCACTATTGCTATCATCCCGTTATGATTTTATCTTTTGATTTATGATTTCGCTGGTTCTGGTGTTGGCCATCAGAAGCTGCAAGCTGAGGTCTTATAAATATATCTTACTTCCCTCAAAGCATTCAGCCAAGCATCCTACTTTTGTTGACAAAATATGATCAACAAGTTTGTAATAAATGCCTTGTTTATAATATCCTGGCACCAGTAAAAATGTTACTGTTTCCACACTGTTTTTGTATTAAAAGCATCTCCAGGGTTTTCCTGCATCTAAGATGTTAAGACTTAAAAAAAAAAAACAACTATCTTTTTCATCAAGTATTCAGTGCTACAGCTACCCAATTTCCATGATACAAGAATAAGATCCAGTAGCTGTCATATTCTGGGAAAGATCTAAGACTTGTCATTCTCCATTCTCATCCTTGGTGATATATTAGACATGGAATTATCTCAGTGTGAATTCGGGTCCCCAGCAAAGTACTGGGCTAGTCTTATATTTCTTACTTTCAAGCTGGTAAGAAAGTTGTTTGCTTCCTCTTTTTATTTCTCCTCATCCTTAGGGGAAAAGAAGCCTCTGATCAATAGACTATTTCCATTTGCTTCTGTTTCCCAGGGAGGCCCTCCCTCCCCCTCCCCCTCCCCCTCCCCAGGCCATGGGCGAGTGAGGGCCTCTATTAGGAATGCTGTCCCCTCTCCTGCCCTTCCGGAGACATCTGGCAGCTCTGGAGGTATTTTGCTTTCGCAGTGGGAGTGTGGGGACAGGGAGGGTGGTATTGTCATTTAGTAGGCCGAAGCCTACTAAATGTGGCAATGCCACAACAAAGAACTGACTATATCAAAATGTCAACAGGGCCCGCGTCGAGAAGCCCGGAACCACACATACAGTCTGCTTTGGAAAGAGCTGCTGTTTGGAACCTTCTCTGCGCGGAAGGTAAAGCGTTTGCTGGGGCGGCCAGGACCAGAGACACAGAGAGGAGGAGGAGCACACTGAGGTCCGTTCAGAGAGCACCTGCGTTCCCATGTCAGCATCAAAGGGTCTTGCAGGAATTACAGGAACCAATTTCCTCATGATGCTGTCGAGGAACTGGGGTGAAGAAAGGGGAGACTGCTTATCCAAGGAGAGGCTGACTTGCCCAGGAGATGGCTGGCCTGTCCAAGGAGAGGCTGACCTGTCCAAGGAGAGGCTGACCTGTCCAAGAGCACAGGCTGACCTGTCCAAGGGGAGGCTGACCTGTCCAAGCACAGGCTGGCCTGTCCAAGGGGAGGCTGACCTGTCCAAGCACAGGCTGACCTGTCCAAGCACAGGCTGACCTGTCCAAGCACAGGCTGACCTGTCCAAGCACAGGCTGGCCTGTCCAAGCACAGGCTGGCCTGTCCAAGCACAGGCTGGCCTGTCCAAGCACAGGCTGGCCTGTCCAAGCACAGGCTGGCCTGTCCAAGGGGAGGCTGACCTGTCCAAGGGGAGGCTGACCTGTCCAAGAGCAGGCCGACCTGTCCAAGCACAGGCTGACCTGTCCAAGAGCAGGCCGACCTGTCCAAGAGCACAGGCTGATCTGTCCAAGGGGAGGCTGACCTGTCCAAGAGCACAGGCCGACCTGTCCAAGAGCAGGCCGACCTGTCCAAGCACAGGCTGACCTGTCCAAGAGCACAGGCCGACCTGTCCAAGCACAGGCTGACCTGTCCAAGCACAGGCTGACCTGTCCAAGCGCAGGCCGACCTGTCCAAGAGCAGGCTGACCTGTCCAAGCACAGGCTGACCTGTCCAAGAGCAGGCTGACCTGTCCAAGCACAGGCTGACCTGTCCAAGAGCACAGGCTGACCTGTCCAAGAGCAGGCTGACCTGTCCAAGCACAGGCTGACCTGTCCAAGAGCAGGCCGACCTGTCCAAGGGGAGGCTGACCTGTCCAAGGGGAGGCTGACCTGTCCAAGAGCAGGCCGACCTGTTCCAAGTTTTGAAGCAAGTTCACTATATAATGGAGAGGCCCATAACTCCAGCTGCGTGTTCCATCTGTCTATCCATCACAGCATGCTGATTCTACCGAGAAGATCAAAGGAAACCTAACTCCAATCCTCCCACTGGTCTTTGAAGACACTAAGAGAGCTGAGTGCTGAGAAGAGTCCTTTCTGGACACAAAGGAGGCCAAACTCAGAGACTCAAGGCTGAAAGCCAATACCTATTATAGGCCGGGTATGGGTTTACCATTAGAAACATGGGGGTGATGGGGAGAAACAAAGCTCTTCTGCCCGGATACTTGCTTTCTGGTGACCGCACAGGGTGTTGAGAGCATGGCCACCGCAGCAAGGCAGCAAAGGGACGTACAATTCTACAGGAAGTCCAATACCCTGGAGACTTCCTTCAGGGAACAACAACAACAAAATCTGTGGAGGGTGGGATTTCTAAGCACCTTTATAAAGGGGGTTTTAGGATAATGCAACAGTTTGCTTCAAACTCGAAGAATTCAACAGGTCACCGCCAGGCACTGGTGGCTCATGCCTGCAATCCTAAATACTCGGGAGTCTGAGATCCAGAGGATCAAAGCATAAGGCCAGCCCAAGGAAGAAAAGTATCCTAGACCCCCATCACCAAAATAAGCAGCAAAGAAGTAGGGCCAGCTTTGTTGTTCAAGTGGTAGAGCACCAGCCAAGCAAGAGTAAGGCCCTGTGCTCACAGCCCAGTACCACCAAGGAAAAACAAAGTGTTAGCTGTAAGGATACTTAGCAACAGTTCCTGGGCACAGGTAGATAGATACACAGGGTACTCTACTATGCACCTGGCATGTACTATCTCGCTAACTTCTTTTGCTTAATCCTGTGTGGTAGCTGTCATCACCCCAATTTATAGACGCAGAAACCTGAGTTCAATCAGTGCTATCCAGATAGTAACTAACCCGAGGTTATTTGGGCAGAAGGACCCTTCTCCAGGTCTGCTGCCCAAGACCTCTCGTCACCATGACCAGCAATGAGGCATCCAGACTTGCAAAGGTTGGCCAGCTAAGATCAATCCGTTAGCATGGCGGCCACTCCAGGCTGCCTGGCGGTCCCGACCTTCCTTGTTTCTCTGTGGTGTCCCCACCTGCATGCTGTTGGTTTACTGACGAGGTCTCACACTGAACAGCCGACTGCATTAAAGTACGTGACAGTTCCCCCTGCTACAGTGGTGTTTCAGGAAACCTGAGTCGTTTGTACACTGCATACTTCTCATGAAACACAAAAAGACACACAAGTGAGGAGCCACCTTGTGTGAAAGGGAAACATTCATGCGTTGTTAAACTGTGAAAAGCCGGGAGGTTACATGAAGTGTTCGCTTGCTCCTGAGAACACCATCAGGCAAGACAGATTGCTTGCTGCCCCATCAATTCTTGCCACTAGATTAAATTTCGTTAATGGGATCAAGAACATTCAAAATGATACATTTTTTCCTATGTGACTATTTGATCTAAGTCATTGCTTCTCTAGCAGATTAAGTTGTTTTGTTTCCTGACAAGGCACACAGAAAACACCACCAAGGGCGACAGAATCAGGGTGACTAGGGTCTAGGATCACAATTCACCCTCTGCCGCCAAGTACGTAGCAGACAGATCGATATGTGTGTGTCTCACGCGGCCAACATCTGCAGGGTGTTCACTGTACATCAGAAAATGCAGGGCTTATGTATGACTCAGATCAGCTCGACCTCATCAGAAGTATGAGACATAAGAGTGCCTGCTCCCATGTCACCAGCCAGGAGAGAAAAAGGCTCAGAGAGGTTTGCTCCCTGCCCTGGGACAGATAAGTCTGAGTCTCCAGTGTGAAACCCAAGCTTTGCGTTCCTTGTCTCCTTTCACTGGCCATCCCAGTACCGAAATCTGCGAGGAGCCACCCACAAGGGGAACACAGGCCTGACCTTGAGGATCTTACAACTGCACACGGAGATGTGACAGATGTATACCTATTATTACCTTGTTGCCATGGAAAAGGTGGCGATTCGGCTCAGGTCCTTGTCTTTGATCTTGGACGTCTGCCTCCGTCTTCCTCGTTAGAGACCTTGCCTGGGGTTACACAGTGAGAAGGGGCTGGCTTTCGGATGGGTGGGCTCCCTTTCTGTTTCTCCTAAGTGTGTGGTGCCCAAGATCAAGTAAACGATCCGTATTTGGTTTCAACCTTATCTGGGTTTCATATCTTCAAACCTAATAAGATGGTATTCAGAGATGGGTCTTTGGAAGGAATTAAGAGCTAATGGATATAATAAGGGGGAGGTCCTTGAATCCGATTAGTGTTCTTATAGGAAGAAACGTCAGAAAACGTGTCATCTTCCGTCTGTTCTGTCTGTCTGTCTCCCTCTCTCTGGTTCTCTCTCCATTCTTCCACTCCCTCTCTCTCTGCACCAAGGAAAAGCCATGCACGTGCACAGTGAGCAGGCCAAGGAGAAGCCCTTCCAGAGACTCACCATGCCGGCTCTGTCATCTCAGACTCAGTCTTGTACGGTTTAAGATGCCTGGACTCTGGCATTTTGTACAGCGGCTCAGGTAGACTAAGACAGATGCTACTACTACGCTGGCCAGTTTAAAGATAAGGAAGCTAGAATTCACAGAGGCTAGGTGGCTCATGTCGCGGGCTCTTGTGGGTGACTGCAAAGCCTCATCATGAACCAGCACGCTCTCAGCCTGCCACAGGCTCGGGGGACCAAGTGGGAGACCGTCACCACAGCCGAGATGCAGGTGCGCGCATGACGGGTCCTCTGAGGGCAGCAGGGTGGGAGCTAACGAGAAGAGCGTTAGCTGGAACTCAGACACAAGCAGGCCGAGGACTCAGAGCAAGTGCTGCTGGCGCACCCTGGACCGCCTGGTCATCACCTGTCTGTGACGATGCTCTGCAGTGCAGAGCAGCCCAGGGTGAGGCAGGGGAAGGCCTGGCCGGCCCTGTGGCACCCTGGCTGCCACTGAGCCAGCGCACCGCTGAGCGAGGAAGCAGCCTGTTAGATCCCCCTGTGGAAGGAGGGACCACCGTATCATGGCCAAGGCCCAGGACCCAGCTCGCCATGTGGTTTCCCTGAATGTTGGCTGAATCCACTCATCAGCTTTATGCAACAACCAGAGCTATCTATATTTATATCCAGACAGCTTCAACTTACACTTAGACCAACGCAGTTGTTGGGGAGAGGGGTGGATAAAAATGGCGAAGCAAGTGCACAAAGCAAAGGAGACACAACAGGCATTCAATTAATGTTCCCTGACCTCTGACCTCACAGGGTAACAACTCCTACAAGGAAGAGCTCGTGCCAGAGTCTGAACCACCTTCCCATCTGAGCGGAGAGCCACAGTCCCCTGGTGCTTTTCTAATAAACATATGTTGTCTGTGCCTCCAATTATAAAGGTGACTGCGACTCAAAATTCCATTAAGAGCCATCACAGCAGCTGCTCTTTTTCTGCCTGTTGGACATATTCAATCACCGTGGACAATTTTCCTCGGTGGTCCACAAGTGGCCTGAGCTCCTGGCCTCTGACAGGTCGAGGTCTTCATGCATCCTCTGTAGAAATAGCTTCCTCGAGGAATTCAAAACGCATTTCATTCAACTACCTCCCAGACTGTAAGACAGCCTTGGTCTTCTATACAAAACTTAGAACACTGCTAAATCTTCCAGACAGACATAATAATAATACTCCACCAATTTTTGACCAAGATGGTCAGAAGAGTCCTCAAGCTCAGCTCCCAAGAAGTAGCTGCCTGGTCTTGCATGCCGACTTATATGAAAATGCTGGTACTTCGCCGAGCCTTCTGTTCATTTTGATGGCTCAGCGGTGGCAGGATAAGAAGGATTTGGGACACAAAAACCACCCGGGTGCGTACCTCTATTAGTAGACGGGCCTTGATGCAGTGAGGGAAATTGCAACAGTATTTCCCAGCTATCTGGGTTGCCATGTAGAAAAACCAATTATGCAGAGGCCCTCTCTCCTGCAGGAGGGCCAGCTCTCTGTGCATCAATATTTCATGCGCTGTCATCTGTGCATTATTTAATAAAGCAATTGAGAGGATGAGTTTATTTTATTTTTCAACCCTTTCACCAAGGACCCTAGGTCATGCTGAAACTCAGCTCAGAATCTTAGAGATGCATCTGCTGGGCATTTGAGACTGAAGGGCTGTTTCTAGTCCTGACTATGTACTTCCAGTGTTGGATACCTGCTCTTCACCTCAGGGATACACTGTCTGCCTCTGCTTGAGAACCTACTTAATCAACTGGGCTCTCCACTGATCACCAGACATTTACCGGGGGATACAAAGCTTACAAACAAGGTTCCTGCCCTGTAGAACACTCTGTCTTGTCTCCGTGAAGACAGAGGAAAAATGCATGGACAAGTAACTGATAAAGACTGCAAACACGCTATGTACTGGACTGATGATTACTCATGTGACACACGGAATCGGGCTTGCAGGGGGCATGGCGGGGCTCTGTCTTTTCTGTACAATGTGTCACGTGTGGTACAAATGGGCATGCTGTTCCTGCTGCTCCCTGTCTCTCCTGCTGTTAAGAGAAAGGACCAGATAATCCCCAAGTTCTGGCCTAACTGTTGGAATGTATATGGCCAGAGAGTTTCACTAGGTATCTTTCTGGGATCTCCAAGTCTTCCACGAATGACTTAAAGGAAATCATCTCAGTCAAGATGGTGGCACTTGGACATGACCATTGGCAATGTTTTGACTTCAATTTCTGTGAACAGTTCAAGCACCCATCCTAAGAAATCGCTTTTATCTTAAGTAAATTATCAGGCGCTGGCTTGTGTTCTTAGCAGAAGCAATGACCGGTTGGGTGTTCAGGCCCTGCTTGCTGAGAGACTGGCGCTGGGCCCCCATCACACACATTACCAGCAGACTGAGAAGGTGCTCCGTACCCTCAAAATGTTGTTAAGGCTGTATTGCTTCAACATTTCTGCTATTATTTCAAAAGTGAAATTAACACCAAGCTTTGGACTTCAACCACAGAAAACATCGCATGCAATAATACAGGCGGTCTGCCGGGCATTTAGTTTGTGGTTTTTAGCATTTTTAAAATTCTGCATGGCGTATGAGACCAGAGCTTCACATTTCATTCTGGCTCCACTCAGTGCACACACATCTGTGCATTTATCAAATTTGTTTCACCAGGGTATTTTCTCCTCCAGAGGGAAGACTGAGCAACATTTATCACATTAAATATCTCGCTACAATATATTTAGCATCATCGATGTCTTAAGTGACTAAATTCTTTGGAAATATATTTTCACTTCATCTTTGTAACAATGCCACAAAACATGTATTATTACTACTTTACAATGGAGGGGATGGGAAGTTCAGAAGGTAAGAAATAAACCTAACAACCTAGAGCTGATGGAAGACAGCTCTGAGATTTAAAGCTATTCTATGATATTCAAAGGTACTTGTGTCTCACCTAAGTACCAAGTTATGTTATTTAATAGTTACTACTTAACGATTACACATATTAAGATATCATTCACAACCAAATCAAATGACTAAAAAAAAAAAACAAAACAAAAAATTCAAACCCTGAGACGTTCCTAAGAGAGCTCTGCTTCTACCTAAACTTTCCTTCTGGAAAGGCGCTCCCTCTGCAGTTGATGAAGACCCCTCAAACGCGGATGCCACAATTGTACTCGAGGCTGGCGCCCTCCCTCTCCAGCTTTAGACATGCTTTTCTCCTCTCTGTGGCGGAGAAACAAGCTGGCCTAACCCGGTGGTAAATTGGCTTTCATATGCTTCAAGACCATTGCTAGCTCTCCCTGCAGGCTTCTTTTCCAGAGGCTACGATTCCTAATTATTTTTCATACATGCCCTAATTCCCAGTTCCACAATCAAATTTGTTGCTCTCCTTTCAGCCATGTCCTCCTTGGTCAGAGGTCCCGACACCTGGTCACCAGGCCCTGGGGCCAGGCCTCAGCCATCTTTTTGTGTCTGACTATGGATCTGCCCAGGGAGGGACAGAAGTCAAAGGATCCTTTTTTTTTTTTTTTGTCAGTCATGGGGCTTGAACTCTGGGCCTGGGCGCTGTCCCTGAGCTCTTCAGCTCAAGGCGAGCACTCTACTGCTTGAGCCACAGAGCCACTTCCGGTTTTCTAGTGGTTTACTGGAGATAAGAGTCTCACAGACTTTCCTGCCCGGGCTGGCTTTGAACCGGGATTCTCAGATCTCAGCCTCCTGAGTAGCTAGGATGACAGGTGTGAGCCACCAGCCCCCGGCTCAAAGGATCATTCTTGAATATAATACTGTCGATTCCAAATGTGAGCATTTGCCTTGATCAGAGATTTTGTTCCCAAGCTGTCCTACTGGCAGGCCTGACCACCTATGAGCTGGTTTTGATCGGGTAAGAAATACTGACCTGGTTTAGAATCAGAACAGTATTGGCCCTTCCCTGGCCTCCACAGACTCTGAGGAACCACCAAGATAGCCAGAAAAGAGGTCTTCTAGACATGACCACATGGAGAGATGAAAAGACGAAGAGTACCAGACCCCAAGGAATGACCCTTGCACACCGTGGAGGCTGCCATCTCTTTGCTGAATGTTCGTTCTCCTCAACATTACAGATCCTCTCCCCAGCCCAACTATCTACCGTAGCAGAGCTAATTTCCCCCTCAGTCTGCATAAATTTGCAATTTAATCTTGCCCTCAAGGAGCTTATAAAGTCAAAACGAAGAGTGCCAGAAAGAAATGACGTGTGACTATGTAGCTAGAATGATGAAGAGGGGGAAATCATTACCCATCCCATGCGTGAGGGAAGTAAGCTTAGAATATATATCCCAGGCATACTCCAGTTATTACAAATGAGGGAACCCCGCAGCCTATGTTTCTTTGTGTCTGGCTTGCTTCGCTTAATATAATTTTAGCAGAGAATCACAATAGCTCAATAACTATATGCATATGACCATATAAAATGATGCTTATCGAAATGAACTCCAAGAACTGGAAACGAGAGGTTGTTTGGTTTTTTTTTTTTTAAGTGTACTGCTTGCAGTTATTTCTTTTTTTCTTCTCCTTTGGTTAATTCCATGCTGTCACTTTTTATTTCTGTACTATTTGTCTTGTATAGAAGTTTATCTGATTGGGGGACAGGAAAGCATAGAAACAGTGGGACAAAGGGTGAACCAATGAAACCAATGCAACGCACTAGACACTGCTGCAAATGAACTTTACAACTTGGGGAAGGGGAAGCTGGGAGAGGAAAGCAGGAGAAGATGAAGGAGGGGGAAACACTTTGGATAAAAAAGAAATTCACTCATTAATTATGTAAATATCACCCCTCTGTACCTCCCCTGTACAATAATTTTTTAAAAAAAGAAAGTAAGCTTATAGAAAGGGAGCACTTTGGGTAGAGATTTTGGAGGCTGGATGAAAAAAATGAATAGCATGAGACATGAGAATCATGTGACCTTAGGACCAAAGGCCACAATAAAAGCCCTGGTGTGCTGCATGCGTAGGGCAAACTTGGAGCAAAAACTCTAAGTTATAGCATGACTGGAGCTATACATGATGCCGCACGAGGTGTTCTGTCCCTATCACGAAGGCCCATGCGGTGTCGGGGTAGAGCACACAATCATGCCAGCGTGTGCATCGTAATTCCCACTGCCGTGACTAAATACCTGATAGAAACAACGGAAGGGAGGCAGGGAGGCTCACTGCTTGCGAGGCTGGCTGGAGCTGCTGCTTTGGGTGTGGAGGGAGGCAGCGTATCCTCGCGGTTGAAGGGGAAGGCAGAGGCTGCTCACCCTCTGCCCAGGAAGCGGAGAGACAGAAAGGATCCTAGTGCAAGATACAGCTCCCAAGAACTCGCCCCCAGGGACCCCCTTCCTTCAGCGAGACACAACCTCCAGAAGTTTCTATCACTGCCCAGCAATGCCATCCATTACGCGTCTACCACCATTTGATGAAGGCAAACACTTCCCTGAGCCCGTGTCTGCACACTCGGCGAATTCAGAGACCAGTCCTTAGAAATGTGGGCCCTTTGGGGGGATACTTCATATCCCAACCGTAACAGCTAGGAAATATTCTAGTGTGAAGGGAACTAATGTTTGAGGTGGTTTGATCTACCTACTACAGGGAATGGCTGCACTGCTCTACTGTGTCACCGTCAGGTAATACAGCCTAGTGATAAAGAGCTTAGGATCCAGGTTCGAATCTCAGCTCTGCAACTTTGGATAAGTTACTTTACCTCAGGTTCTTTACTTTTGAGTTGCTAAAATAAGTATCGCTCTCTCACTGGGATGTCAAAAATTACAGCAGGAAATTCCTTGGGAAGTGCATTCCAGAGTCCCTGGCAGGCAGAACGTGCTCCAGGAGCTGCTGAAGCACACGGCCGGCTCCATCAGTCTCCTCACGGCCTATATGAGGACACACCGCACCTGCCACATCTACCCCGCCACTCACGCTTCTAACTGTTCCGAACGCCAACACCGACAATAACAGGAAGGACAGGAGGCGTACACTGGACCCATTTATATTTTACTGCATTTCTGCTAACTCAAATGCTACAGAGAACAGCTTCTGGAAAGTGGCTATCTGACCCATGGGGATACCAATAGAATTAAGCTTCTGCTCGACCTTCATAATGGCTGAATTCATCTGAGGCAACAGCCATTCATATCACCAGCTCTTCTGCTTTAGCAAAGCCCCTAAGATGAAATGCTCCCAGCAAAACACCACAGGCGGGTCCCATTTATCTTCAGGTAAGGAAGATGCTGCTCCTTCATCATACAAATGGCCACCATGCCCTCGATTCCTGCAACCAAGGTCACCTCGGCCTCAGAAGTCCCCCCAGATGCTAAGAAGACATTGATATGTCTTGGTGGCCATTTAGACTCTGCTAAAATCAGCTTGAAATGTTCTGATGGAAAGACTCAGTGACTACAAAAATCCCACCACCACAATCCACTGCAAGTACACGTGAGCACTCACGCACACACATGCAATTATTTACCTTGCTAGAAAAGTACACTTTTTTCCATCAATAATTTAAAAGTGACTGTAAGAACCCATCTTATCGGAAGTGCTTAGAAAGATGACTCCCTCATTAAACAAGGCAATAACCTCAAATCATGGTCTCATCAATATAAATCAGCTGGAGGAGCTGGCTGGACAGGATGAAGACAGAATGAAGGAAGAAGAAAAATGATGCTTATGCAGTTTATGAAATGCAATAATAGTTGATGTAATGTCAATAAAATCCTAGGGGCTCCTTTTTCCTTCTTGTAATACTCATCTACAGGACACACACGGCACCGAAGTTGGACAGAGGGGACGGTAACCAGGACTGTCAATGTAAGAATATAACCTTAACCTACCTTTTCCCTTAAAAAAAAAATTCAAGGCACATCCCTATAATCCTAGCTACCCAGGAGGCTAAGATCCGAGGGCTGAAGTTCAAAGCCAGCTTGGGAAGAGAAATCTGAGACTCTAAAAGCTGAATCTGGGAGGGTGGCTCAAGTGGCAAAGTGTCAGCCTTGATTTTTTTTTTTTTTTAAAAAGCTAAGCAAGAACGCAAAGTCCTGGCCCAGACATCAACAACTAAAATGAAAAATACACATTCAGATCATGTCCTCTTCTGTAGAAAATCAAAACAAAAATAAAAAAATCAGCAGCCTTCATAGGCTGGAACTAACTTACAGAAAGAAGGAATCGCTCAGAGACTAGAAGAAGCCATTGATTAGCAGAAGGCTGGATGTGGGGTGCTCAGGGACAAAGAAATGGCTTCACCGAGCAGCATCTACCCTCAGTAATTGCATTCTGGGTGTTCTGAGCACCTGAAGAAGTGCTTCCCTGGGAAAATCAGCATGTGAAGTTAAAGGACAACATTTGCTTTCTTTGAAACCAGGACAGTGTTCTTTGCCAGTGGGTAGAGAAGCAGGCCGTGTGGTCCAGGCCGGCCGGGGGCCATGCTCTACTATCAAAGGCATCTTCAATGAGGTCTGGGGGTAGACGGAGACCCGAGGCCCTTCGCTTACAGCACAGCCCTCGGCGACGGCTGGGTTAAGGAGCTCACAGGTCCAGCACTGACCGAGAGAAAGGGCGAGCTAGAGAAGGAAAGGAAGCTAGAGGCTGTGAGTGGACAGAGAAGGAGGAGGGAAGAAAACCAGGCCAGAAAGCAGCAGACAGACTTTGAGAACAGGAGGGGAAGGTGCTTGTGTTGAAAGGACAAGAAAGTAAGAGTGTAGGAAGATTAAGTTTAAACCTCCCTTCTTGGATATTAGCTTACATTAACAACATTCTTATCCAGCAATGCCATCAGCGCCAGGGCTAGGGGCAGGGCGCTCCAAGCACTCATTCTGAGGAGCCTCTGTATGGAAACGTGCTTGGATGTGCTAGTAGAGAGGAAGGAAGAGAAGGCCAGACTGGAGACCTTGGAGACCAGATAGCAATGGGCTGAAGGAAGAAAGCGAGAGCGTGCCGGTGGCCTTCTGTGCTGAGCTAGTGTGTGTGAGAAACAGAGCCGGGAAACCCGTGGACTGTGGGCAGAAATGGTCTCTTCACAAGGGGAGTGGGAGATGGGAAATCAGCATGAGACCATCTCCAGTCCTTCCCACGTCCCTGCCTGACTCAAGGCCAAGATCTCCTCCTCCGGGGAGCCTTCATCACCCACCTGCTTCCCTGTGGAATGGCCTGAAGCTGGCTTCGCCACCTGCGGCTGATGCACCCGACGGACTGTGCATCAACATTCCATCCTCCATTTGAGGAGACCCAGGACCCAGACACTCTGATGTGCTGTATAACTGAAGGGCACGAGTCCCACTCTAAAGGCCAATTCTTTTCTCTATGGACTCCTGAGCGGAGAGAGTGGGAAGACAGTCTACGTCCAGCCCAAACCGTCGTGCGAGCTGGGGGCAGAGGGAGGCGGGAACACGCAAGTCACTTCACACAGATGCCCTCTACCACTGACCTCTGCCTGACTGGCCAGCCGGACTGTCATCGCCTCCCCGTGGCAAGTACATTTAGAAGCACTGTGGTCTCTTCTGTGGGGTAAACCACTGCATTCCCTGGGCCTGGCCTCGGTCAGCGGAGGACCCCGGTCCCCTGCCCGCAGGGACCAGCACGGCACCTGGCTCAGACGAGGTCCTGGGAAAGAACGATGCTGTGTGGGCGTGGTGATCAGGGACTTCTGTTTCCACGCTGGCTCATCAATGAGTGTGCCTTGGAATGCCTAAGGCCACGGACACTACACAAGCAATGGGAGTATTTTCTCTCCCATGTTAAAACTAGACATTTATTACAAAACCAGGACTATGTAAAAAAAAAAAAAAAAAAAGGCGGATCCCTCCCCATTCTGCCAAGGACCACATCCACAGTGGTTTAAGAAGAAGAGACCAACTTTCTAACCACATTCAGTGAATTTGAAAAAATTGGCCCCTTTCCCCATCTGATCTAAAAATAAAGGTACTGGCTCCAAATTCCTTGGAGAGCGTCTGATTTAAGCTCTGATTCCTCTGCAGAAAAGGCACGGGCATTTGCTCTCCTTTAATAGGGCTTAATGGCACCAATTAGTTACCTTACGTATCTGAGTTGTTACCCGGGGTGAAGTGCAGGTCTGCAGAGCCGGCAGGCCTGACTGCAGGGGTCATCCAGTGTCTCAGGTTCCTTCAGACCATGCTGGAGCCCTGGCCTATCACCCTGTACGGACATCTCTTCCTCCACAGCCACAGCCCCGAGTTCTTCAGAGTAATGAGCAGAAGTCTGACACAGCGTCATGGCAGGTTGTTTACCTCCTGCCATTCCCAGCAGAGATTGACTGGAATTCATCCCCAAGGTCACAGTGAAAGGGGAAATGGCAGAAGACATCCCGAGTTTCTAGTCACTCACTGCCAGCTCTACGATTTGGGGCTGGTCCCTAACTTTGTTAAAGAGGAAGGATTGGCAGGATGTAATTTTGTTGTGATTATACGTAAGTGTGACCACCTCCCCCTGGAGCCCTGTACCCTGAAAGGCTCTGCCCCCGCCTCCCTCCCTCCCTCAACCTTCCCACCCACCTTGGCTGGCCAGGCCCACCAGACACGCAGTACACGCGAAGACTGCGTGCCAAGCAGAGTGTACTTTAGATAGTAAAACGATGAAATTACAGGATGGCAATACTCATTATTACTATTTTCCTAACAGTCACGCTTTTAAATCTGCGCGGGGTTCATTTAAACAAGGGGTTTGATAAACTGGGGAAGGGAAAGAAGAGATTTTTATCTTCTGAAAGTACTGGCAAGTTATCTGAATTATTTTATTCCTCAATGCCTCTGAGTTACACATGCTCATCCTAAAGACATCTTTAGCTTCATACACCTAGCAGCAGACTTCTGTTTACCAAATAACTGCTGTCCTGACTCCCAGGGGTTACAATCACTGTTTCTCCAGCCAGGGCCAACTCACCCTGTCCTCATTTAGGTGAAAGAAAACCAGGCGAGCCATTTGTTCCAGAACATTCAGGTCAGAGCTGGGAGGAAGCCTCGTTTCCCTTTCTTAGCTCTCCTCCCTCTCGTACTCTGTCAAGCACAGCCTGGAAATAGAAACCCTCAGGGTCCAGGCGCTGAGGGATGATGGGAAAACACAAAATACCCTGAATGAGCCATTCATTTCCTTGCCCTCCCAGGGAAAATCTGAAATAAGGTGTAACACCAAGCGGATGGTGTGGAAGCTTTGTCTTGGAACTGTGTCCAGTATGACCTTATTACCTACCATGAGCTGCACGTGTGGGCTGGGAGTATCAAGGAGAGAGGCAGGGCACAGAAGCGACCTCAAGATCGCAGGCCTAAGGATGTTGCAGCTTGGTGCATTGTCTGTTTCTTATAACTACCAAGCTTAATGTGCGTGAGAACCAAGGAATGCCCCCTGCTGAAATAGAAAGGCCCAACAGCGGACGGCGACCACATCGAGCCCATAGCACCAAAAACCACACAGGAGTTCTGGTGGGTGGACGTGAGGTATTCTGGGTAACAACAGCCTGAACAAACTCAGGAAGGGCAAGAAGTTGAGGCTGTGGTGTGGAACATTCCAGTCTCGATGTGTATAGGGGCAAGTAAGGCTGGTAGAGTCTGGAACTAGAACAGGAAGAATTATGAACCCTGTGCTAGTGATTCTGGACTTCACTGCGCCACCAGGAAGAGCCACCGCCAGACTCTGAGGAGGAGCGCCATCCAGAGGAAGTTGCTTAGTTTCTGTCAGCAAGGAGAATTCGGCCACAAGGGACTGTGGTTCTGCTCACAAAACAGGGCCACCTAAAATTTCTGCCTTGAAGATTAAAATTCCGCCTGGGGTTCAGGGAGTGAGGAAACCAAACACAAGATAAGACTGACTGAAAGGGGCCTCAAAGGCAATCTACCAATTCTAGAAGCTTCTAGAAGCATCTAGCTTGCCATTAGCTTTGCACTTTCCCTTTGCTACATTTGAATAAATCATGAAGCAGGGTTGGAAACATGGTCCCTGTGGGTGGGTGCTGAGAACTTTAGAGCATTAGCTGACAAACAGGCTTGCTGCTGTGTAAACTCCCCTGGCAAATGCAAAGCCTGAGCTAATCTCGCCACCATCACAAGTTCTCTGAGCTGAGGATAATGTATGGTAATCTAAATCGGGCTGGGCAGATGCCTGCCTGGGAAATCTGATTAGGATTTGCTTGATGATTCCCTTTCATCCCCAGGAGGCCGTGGGGCATGGCAGACAGGACCTGGCCATGCAGCTGACATGTCCCCAGCACTCCTGGCCCCAAGGCCCTCCTCTGCTGGCCTCCACTGGCGCCACCGAGAGTGTGGGGACAGTACTGTACAGATCATTCTGTAGCAGTGGGCTCAAGAAAACAGACCCCCAGCTTGATCAAGGCACAGCTAAAGAGATCAGAGGCTCCCTCTGTGTGCATGGAACGTGTATGTGGCACAGGCTCGGTGGTGTTACTTCATAGCTTAACATCCTTCAAAGGATACCATCGCTTCTGGAATGAGACTTTAAAAAGCACACCTTTCCAGTCCTCAACACCTGTGGTTCCCCAACCAGCTAATACTTGATGCCTTGAAAATAAATGGACTGCTAGCAGCTTTTCTCCTCTCCCTCTGTTCCTCCCCACTCCCCCCCCCCCGCCCCACCCCTATTTCAATCTGAAATGCTGCTCTTCTAACTAAACATTGCTTTTCCCTAAAACTCAAATCAGATGTCTCTTTCTCTGGTGAGCCTTTTCTGGACAATGTCTCAGTCTCAGCTGTTCAACAAATATGGGTCTGTGTCCGTGTATGACTAGATTCTAAATACCTGGAAGGCAGGGATGGTTGGATCCCTGGATTCAGCCCTCTGACCAGTACAGGGATGCTGGCCTGCAGCATGTCAAGAGGCCCTAACACGGATAGCACAATTGGCGATGGTATTCTCAGGATGAGCTCCCCAGCTCTAGACGTCCTCCCAATTTGACTATCCTCAGCTGTGGCCCAAGTCATTTATTCTGTGGAGACAAGGTGAAGCAATGGGATATGAGTAACAACATCAGTGTGGGCTTTAGTCTCAAAGCACCTGCACTGTGGTCAAGCATGAGATTCAACTACAAGTCTGCACAATCCCCACCAGGAAAACACAGGTGACACTGTATGCAAGCATAGCACCTTTTGCTGCAACCTGTCATTTCAAACATCCACTGACCTCATGTCTCACTGTAGTATAAGCAGACTAAAAAGACCAGGGTGGTGAGCAAACACTAAGCCCTCACATGGTATTTCAGGGTCTGTGTGGTGCCATCGAAGGAGGAAATACCTGCTTTACTAAGGTGAAAGTCAGGAAAAAGTCCACAAAGGGGGCACCTGGCCTGCTGACCATCCTTCACAGCATCAGTATATGGGTCAGTGGGCCTCCTGAAATCAGAACTGTGGGGGTCTCCAAGATGCTGCTCTTCTAATTCCCACAGATGACTCCTTTGCAGGTTGTGTTACACTGGTCTAGGGTTGGGATCTGAGAACAAGGAGGGGGCTGAGAACACCTCAGAGTTAAGTCAAACAGGCTTGCAATTGAGTCCACATGCTGGATGCTCAGACGCAAGCATATCTCTGGGTGCCTCGGGAAGTCTTCCACGACAGAGAAGAAGGCTCCATGAGAGTTAGACACTCTGGACTAACTGCCTAGCTTCTCTCTTTCCCAATTGGGTGACTTAGACTAAGACACACACACACACACACACACACACACACACACGCACACGCGCTTTCCTCGTGCCCAGCATGGAATCCTGAGCATTACCTACCTGGTGGGAGAGAACCCTTCTAACACACTCAGAGAGCTGAGGCGCGCCCCCCCCCCGACCCCCGGCCCCCCCAATGCTCATTTACCATCACAGCATTGCCATGGGTTGGCAGTATGGCCTCAGTGACAACCAGCAGGAGAATTCCCCCAGAACAAGGACAAACTGCCCACTTAAAAGACAGGTTTTCCTTTCTTTAATTATCAAATCAAGTGGGCGATCTCCAGTGAGCATCTGGGCTTTGACTTGCTCCTGAGGGCACACAACTGTGTTTAGGTCACTAGCGGAACAAGCCTCACGAGTATTCTGTTCTTATGTCAGAGTCAGAGGAAGCCAACAAGGCAGCTCCCCTGGGGACTAATCCTCCTCTGCCTCTCCCAACCCGGCCGGGCTCCCCCCGTCTCCTGCCCCTTGGCTCCCGGCACCGGCCTCCCCACAGGGAGAGGTTCTCACTGGGGATCCTTGGCGTTCCCGGTAAAATCACATGCTGGACCACGGAGTAATGGAAATCTAATGAGAGACTCCTGGGCCTTCCACCAATGTTGGGAATATTAGGGCAGCTGCTCCAAAATGCTGCTTGGGGGAGGTGCCACAGAAGGGCAGGAAGGCAAAGCGCTCGGATAACAAGCTGTGTCTACAGAGAATCAGGAAGAAATTGCCTGGGCTCCAGCCTCTCTCTAGCTCCTCCAACACCACCTTCTGCTGCCTCTCCTCATCTCCACCCTCAACGCCTCCTTTTACTTTCTCTGGGATTCTACTATCTTGAGAGACCTTAAGATTGCCTCCCCTTGGATACCTGTGTCCCAAGCAATGATCTTGGTTTTCCCCAGGGCTCACCTGATGCGTGTCCACCTCTGGATCGCCATTCTCACCCCTTCTGCTTTCTTCTCTGTAAGGAACTTGCTATAACCTTCTCGGGGTTGACCCATGTTTGCTATTATCATCTTCATTCTACCCACCATAGAAATGGAACCAACAGAATGACAACATGGAGACTGAAAGATGATCAGGAGAGGCAGGCAAGTGGGCAGTCCAGGCAAGGAGAAGACCATGCAAGCCTTCTGCTCTGAGAGGGAGAGAGGGAAAGGACAGAGAGAGGGAAAGACTTCTGTCCTGGTGACCTGGGGTTCTCCGTTTCTTGTTCTCTCTGCCTGGGAAGTCTGTGAAGGCCTCACTCTGTCCGTTTCGTGCTCACTTGCTGCAGGGGTGAGGGGACCTGGACAATGGCCACAACATTCCTCTTTGCCTGGCTGCCACCAAGGGAAGGCCTGTGGGTTGTGGGCTGAAGAAAGACCCTGGAATTCCCCACAGATGGCTTCAGCTGCAGCACCCACCGAGTCTCAGCAATTATTCTAATGTGTTGGCATTCTCTTTTAAGGTTAGGAAACAGAAGCCGACAAATTAGCTACAGTGGTACAGCTTTAAGACCTGACAGTTTTATAGCATTTGCTTTTTCCAGCTAATGCATCTGAGGCTAAGTCCTCATAAAATAAAGGAAAAGATATCTTCCAAAGGAATGGAATAACTGTAGTTGGAATTGGTGTGAGCTGGCGGTGGGCTACGGTGGTCCCAGCGTCCGTGGGGGCCACAGTGCTGAGGGACAGGAAACAGACGTGAACCAGGCCAGCACCGAGGAGAGCCTTGCCCACCCAGTGCAGAACCATCCGTAGGAGGATGACCACAGAGCAAGACTGGATGGGGAGATTCAGGCTGCGTGTCTCCTAGAGAAGGGCTTTCCCAGGACGCCTCTGTAATGGAAAGCCAAAGGAAGTGTGGCATTCCGACCGGACAGGTGAGAACAGAGCAGAGCTCCACCTGGTAAGTCATGAGAAACGGAGCCTTCCTGAAGGGACGCAAGGGAGGTGCAGCAGGGGGAGGCAAATTCCTGTGAGAATGAGTCTGCCGACCCTGCGGACAGGACCGGGGTGACCAGCAGGAGTCTACACTGTTCCTGTCTCCATGAGCATGACTGGCATGTGAGGCAGGGGGGTGGCCTTGAAACTCCCACTCCTTACCAGGCATCCTTCCTTCCTCCCCTAGTGATTTTCCTCCCTCCCTTTCTTTTCACAGACAGGATAGCTTGGGAGGTGCAGGCGTCACAAACATGTTGTTATGATGGCGCACAGGATCTTCATGATGGTGCTACTTCACTCTAGCCCACGCGTTCCTCCAACCACCTGCTCCTCGCTCCAGTCACACCTTGTCACCATTTTCTCCTCTCACCTCTTGTTCTCCTCTCCCCTTCTCTTCTTCCCCTCCTCTCTCCTCAACAGGGTCTGATTTTCCTCCATAGCTGAGAGGCGGACAATCTACCTCAGTGGTAGAGCCTAGCATGCGCAAAGCCCTAGGTTCAATCCTCAGAATCACCCAAAGGAAACAAAACAGCCATTAGTAGAAGGATGGACACATTAACTGTGCACACAGGAAACTACCACCCAGCAACTAAAGGACATGGCCTAGTAATACATGAGTCAACATGGGTCAACTTCAACAATACGTCATGAGACACAGCATGGGTGATATCGTTTATAAAAGGTGTGGTACATGCAAAATAATACAAATGGATACTGTGTATGATTAGTAAAAACGTGCATGGTCATGGCAGATGGCAAATTCATGAATGGAGTTACCAATGGAGAGGAAAGGAAGGGAATGCGACCTGGTGTTTTGTGAGCAAGCTCAAAGGCATAGTACTGCGGCTGTGTGACAGCTAACAGGGGAGCGCAGAGACACTGCAGATAGCTGAGTTATAAAGAATCAAGAGTCACTCGTGGTTATATGGCCAATGGGTGAGAGCAAGAGGGGGCAGGGGTAGACTGTAAGCGGATGGACCGATTAGGAGGTGGCTTCAATAATCCAGACAGGAGACAGAATGAAGACCGTGAGGATAATGGAAGGTGAGCAGATTCAGTTCAGGCTCATCTTCAGGAGTGCTGGGTGGCCAGAGGCCTTGGATATTGGTGGGCATCCAGAGCAAGTAGAAGTTCATGGAAAAGGAGGAGGAACTCTGACATCCGGTTTTCTGGAACGGGGCAGTGGCAGCCTTGGTGTAGGCACCGGCAGTGGAGAAGAAATGTCCAGCTACTCCAGAAACAGATCCAGGACCAGCCACCTGGTGCCATCCCCTGGCAAAAGAAGTGAGACCCGCAGCTCTCAACAGACCCGTGATGGGCTGCGGCCATGGACCCCCACGAGAATTCTTTCTAAGTCATCCGTGGTGCGCGGCTTTGATGAACCAACCCAAGTAGAGAAGGGACGGAAAGGCTAGAGCTGAAGCCCCATGCAGCCTGCAACCCAGGCTTGATTCTGCCTTGGAACCTTTGGTTACAACCAGCAGAGGAAAAACTGGAGGTCTGGAGGGGGTGCGTGAATACTCGATAGCTCACTATGGCTCTGGGGGTGCAAACAACTATGAAATATGAGCAGTTCCTGGCTCCCCCCTGAGAAGTTACATTAGCAGTAATAACACAGGGCTGTAGGTACAGGGGCACTGGTCATTTATCCCTCCCCCATTAAGGATATGTTAGAAAAGGCAGATTTAATAGTGTGGAATGGGTGAGAGATGCTATTGCAATTGTGCAGATAAACCAGCAAGCTACTCCAACCCCAAACGCCCTAGGTCTGCTCTCCCTCCCTGGAGACAGCGCCGAGGCCCCTGGAACAGGCCCTTCCTCCATGATCAACTTCACAGCTCACTCTGTGGAGCTGAGCAGAAGGTGCACAACTGCTCTTCTCATCCCCGGGCTGCTCAGGGGCTTGGGCGTCTGCGCACCTGAGATGCCAGTGGGCCTGTCTCAGAAGGCAGGGGTGCCGATCCACACGGCACCACCACCGGTGGGAGAAGCGGGCTGCAGAGCCGACTTCCTCTCCTTCCTGCTTCGCCAGCCAGGAGCCCTTTGTGCTCACGGAAAGGAAAGCGGCAGTGCCGAGGCCTTACCATTTATAAATGAGGTATAATGTGTCGGCGACGGTGCCTGGGAATCAGGCCGGCAAAGGGGGTGGAAGAGCCACAGCTTTCAGGAACGGGAACGTGTGCCTGAGAGTGGTCCAGAGTAATTCTGCAGAAGGCAGGTGCCAAGTGCAGCGCGTGAGGGCAGAAGGGCGGGCAAGGACTCTGCCTCTTCTGGGCTCAGCCCGGACTTCCCCCAGGCCGAGCAGCTAAGAGAGGCCCGGGCAGCCCCGAGGTGACTGAGGATAGCCAAGTCTTCCTCCCTTCCCCCGACAGCCTCTACGTTCCCCAACACAAGCTTCCTTCTCCCCACCCCCAGCCCTAGAGCTCACTGCTGGAAAGCAACTCTAAGCTCATGGCTCCTCCTCTGCCATTCTCCATCCTGGCCTGGAGGAGAAGCAGGATTCTCTGAGACAGCATCATCTCAACTGCTACGCTCCCCATTTCTGGTCAGAGCCGGCAGATAAAGAATGCCGCCACTGTGCAAGGCACCCGTAGGAGCCTTGGTCTGTGTGACGGGTTAAACCCACTGGAAGCAGCCACCCAGGCTCCTCATTTCCACTTGGCCTCCCCCATCTCTAACATGAGAATGGAGAAGACAGACCAGCCAGCCACCGGTCCTGATCGAATCTACCACCAAGCAAACGGAGCATCCATCCACCTAACACTTCTAATTCAGGCCTGTGCTCATAATACTGTGCATATGATTTAAGGCATTAAGACTGCCACAGAATCTAGGTCTCCTGAGCAAGTCCAGCTCAGGAGAAAGTCTTCGAATGTATCTTTAGATAGTAGTTGGGTCTGGGAAGTATAAACACAAAAGTAACTGTCCTGCTGAATAATAGGACTAGGAAGAGAAAAAGACCCAAGCAAGATAAAGGAGATAAAAATCTGATGGACAGAAAAGGAAAGGAATGATTTTGTCAGAACAAAAGGGATCAGAAGGGCTGGACCAGTAGAAACATGGAGTGCATCTCGGGGCTGGCCCGATGGAATGGTGGTTACAAAACCAAACAATCCTAATAAGATTACAGCTCATAATGAAGCCACTACAAAACTCTGCAATGATGTTTGGATTTTAATGGGCACCCCCCAAAGAGCGCTCAGTCAATTTCACAAATGCCCATTCTCATCATTAAATTCTAAAGGGAGGAGAGGGGCGGACGGCTCTGCCGCGCCATTTCGAAAATTAATAATGTGCTGCATTCCTGCTATGCCGGGAAACAAAGCCACTGTAACAATTCAAGCTGTTTGTGGGAAGCTTTAATATTCTCCCTGCTAATATAAACAGAGCCTTATTAACAAAGTCCCAGAGATACCACATTTGGGACGTAATCCTGGCTCTGGTGCCAAGTGCAATGTTAACTTTGAAAAGTACCTCACGGGCATACTTCATTTGAACAAGCAAGGCAGTACAAACTTTTCTCTAGAAAAAAAATAGAAGAGCTCAATAATTATCTGTACCCCAGTGAGAAAGGCCACGCAATCGTGATTTGGATAAGCTGGTCAGAACCAGGCATCCGTCATTCCTGGTACATGGCCTGCCTTCTTCATCATCATCATCCACTCTCTGTCCCTTCTAAAGAATCTTACAGGACATACAGGCAGCTCCATTCCACGGAGAGGAGCATGAACAGAAAATCCCATGACCTAAACATGCACAGCAAGTACGTCACTGCGAGCCACGCTGCGCGCTGCTCAGAGGAGGCCGGGGTGCAAACCGGTACCCAGCTCTCTGCCCACTGCTCTCTGTGCCTGTCCACCCCACTGCACAAAAACGTCCAACAGCCAGCCCGTCATCTGAGAAGAAGCAAGTAGTACAGAAAGACATGGGTGGTCCTTTTTGTTGTGTACTTGTCGTGCGAGTCTACAGCTAATACAAGTTTAGTTGTGTTTAAAGTTCTTTGATTTCTGTGCTGGGTACTGAGGCTTGATCTTAGGGCCTCAAGTCTGACTCTTTAACATTTGAGCCATACCTTCACTTCTAATATTTTGCTGGTTAATTGGAGACTGGTTGTCTACAGAGTTTTCTACTGATCTTTGGCTTTGAATTGTGATCATCAGATCTCAGCCTGCTGAGTATCTAGAATTACAGGAGTAAGCTACCAGTGCTCAACTACAATATTCTTTTTTTTTGGGGGGGGGGGGTCCGGTCGTGGGGCCTGAACTCTGGGCATGGGCGCTGTCCCTCAGCTCTTCAGCTCAAGGCTAGCACTCTACCACTTGAGCCACAGCACCACTTCTGGCTTTTTTCTTATGTGGTTCTGAGGAATCGAACCCAGGGCCTCAAGCATGCAAGGCAAGTGCTCTACCACTAAGCCACCTTCCCAGCCCAATCAACTACAATATTCTTAAATTAGAAATAAAAACATATTCAGAGGGTTTCGTAATGCTCAGGAAAGTCAGTACTCAACTGTACTTGATACCAGATTTTATGTATGCTGGTATAGATGAATTAGAAGACACAGACACAAATTCACATGACATGTCAATTTCTTTGTGTTCCCTCCATATGTCTCTACAGGAGACCCAAGGGAAAAATACACACACACACACACACACACATACACACACACACACACACACACAGAGATAGATAGATAGATAGATAGATAGATAGATAGATAGATAGATAGATAGATAGATAGATAGACAAATAGAGTATAGTACTTAGAGGTTTTGAGTTCAAACATTATTTCCTCAGTTTGTAAATGAGCAAGTTAGGTGTTCCTAGGCTCGAATAGCTCCTTCACTGGAGAAACTCAGACAGTGCACAGGAAAACATCAGCAAAGTATTCTTTTCTTGGAATTAAAAATCAGGTCACAGTAAACTCGGAAATAACTTTGTAAAGGCTAAAGATGGAAACAGAGGAGTTGTTCCATATTCATTGTGAGTCTTTTAAACTCGCTGGACAAGCAGCTTCCGAAAAGCTGAGAAGATCTGAATTTGTGGCTTTAAGAATCTCATACATATTCACGTCCTTGATGTGCTGACGCTAATCAACAAATCGAAGTGCTCAACTAATTAAATGTTGATTGCTTGTTGCACAAAGGTGAAAGTCAACCTTCCTAGCCAAGGTTTGAGTTATTCTAAGAAATGATGATGGTTAGGCTTTTTTCCCAGCCATTTTATGCTTAATGAGTACATTACGTTTAATGAAACTTCATTTAGGCTAACGATCACCTCGCTTTAATAACTGATGAGAGGGTTTGCCTTCGAAAGCCCCGGACGCGGCTGCAGTCCCATGCCAGTCATGGGTTACTGGGACCATTTTCCTGGCCTTGATCTTCTGTAGTCACGGCATGATCTGCTCTTCCATGCCCTTCCTCCCCGATATGGATCAACTTCATCAAAGGGGGACAAGGGACATCTGCTCTGACCCCATCACTGGTGATCTTCCTGAGAGCGTCCAGCCCTCTACCGCCCATTTATGAGAACAACACTTCCCCAAGTCAAGCTGAGCCCATTTGGGGCCTGAGCATCTTGCTATGGACTCCCTGGAGAAGGCCGGCGGAGCTGTGTCTAATTCCCGATGTCTGGCTTATGATTTACTTACCATTCCCACCACCTACACTTTGGTTTTTGCTTTGGGTGGCATGACTGTTTATGTGAAGGTAGAGGAGAAAGCCGTGGCCTCTTTCTAATCCTTAAGATCTTCACCCATGATGCAGTAGAAATGAACTGAAAGCGTCCCAGCAAGTCGGCGAGGTCAATCACTTACTGTCCGGGCTTACAGCTTTTTGATTTATTGGGGACTTTTGAACATTGTGTCTGTAAACAAAAGGCTACCGAGATCAGCGCATTGCCATTCCCGCACACTGTGGTCTCCCTTTCGTTCATTAATAGGGCTGACTAGAGGGAGGATATGGAAAATCCCTTCTAAGTGATGTGGGCTCATGGTTATCTCCTGCTTCCAGAGGGAGGGAAGAAAAGTCAAACCCTGAGTGGGGAAGGCCGGCGGGCAGGGCAGCGGGGCAGGGCCGGCCAGGCGGGCTCTGCCTGGGCGGGGACGCGCACGGCCGCAGGCTCCCGGCTGCTCTGTCACCGGTTTGCTCTGGCGGGGAATGGGAATGGCGGCTCCCGGTTCTTGGCTGTCATGATGCCTTCCTAAGATCAGACCCGTAAGCTCTAAGCACTGGCCTCTAGACAGGCGATGTTCACGGGGTTACAATGTCATTCTACCGTTGCTGGCGCCCTCCGGCCCGCCGCAGAGCTGCCCACCGTGACCGCACCCACCGAAAGGCCCCGCTCCCCGGCCGGGAGAGGGGAGGACGGGGTGCCTCCGGGCACGAGGTGGAGCTTCACCCCTCCTCCCATCGCCCCAAACTCTGCTCCTTTCTCCCACTACCAAGTCACCACGTGCTCGCCTGCAGCACTGCCACTGTGAACAGGGCGCTCAGCCCCGCCCACCAGTCAGGCTCCACCCACGGCCCAACACTCAGCCCCGCCCACCAGTCAGGCTCCACCCACGGCCCAACACTCAGCCCCGCCCACCAGTCAGGCTCCACCCACGGCCCAACACTCAGCCCCGCCCACCTGAGTCAGGCTCCACCCACGGCCCAACACTCAGCCCCGCCCACCAATCAGGCTCCACCCACAGCCGAACATAGCCCCACCCACCAGTCAGGTTCCACCCACGGCCCAACACTCAGCCCCGCCCACCAGTCAGGCTCCACCCACGGCCCAACACTCAGCCCCACCCACCAGTCAGGCTCCACCCATGGCCCAACACTCAGCCCCGCCCACCTGAGTCAGGCTCCACCCACGGCCCAACACTCAGCCCCGCCCACCAGTCAGGCTCCACCCACGGCCCAACACTCAGTCCCACCCTCCAGTCAGGCTCCACCCACAGCCGAACACAGTCCCACCCACCAGTCAGGCTCCACCCACGGCCCAACACTCAGCCCCGCCCACCAGTCAGGCTCCACCCACGGCCCAACACTCAGCCCCGCCCACCAGTCAGGCTCCACCCACGGCTGGGGCTCGCCCCCCACCCGCCAGCCACAGATGTGGCCTGTGTTCTTCATGACTTCCCAAGCTGGGGGGGGGATGGGGATGGGGATGGGGGTGAGGGTGGGGGTGGGGGAGGGGGGAGGGGATGGGGATGGGGATGGAGATGAGGGATGGGGATGGGGATGGGGATGGAGGAGGGGGGTGGGATGGGGGAGGGGAGTGGGGGAGGGGAGGGGGAGAGGGCTGGGGATGGGACGGGGGTGGGGACCAACGGGACAGCGCTGCGGACTGCGGACTGCAAACTGCCAAGAGGGCTGTGGCTCCCTCACACGAGCTGCCTGCCTGCCCCGAGGAGCGAGTTCTGGGGCCTCAGCCTGTTCCTGGGGACATGCCAGCAGCTCAGAGGAAAGCGCTGATGGGCCTGCACGAGCCGGCAGTGGCTTTCGCCTCGCCAGCTCTGAGCTGCAGGAGGCTCTGCTCCTGTCTCTGATGAGCAGCCAGCGGGGTGGCAGAGCGGGGGCAGCAGGCTGGGGCCCTGAGAATCCGCAGCTGCTCCCGGCCTCGGCCGACCGCCAGAGTCCTCGTGCCCCAGGACCCTGAAACACAGCCTCGGGGCCTCCGCTGGAGCGAGGATGCACAGCCCAGTTACAGCCGCTGCAAAAGGCAAAACAATGCTTCCTAGCTGTCACAAACGCAGCCTGAATCCGAGAGCCCAGCGCCAGGCCGGCCAGGGCCGGACACGGGAGACAGAAACAGCCAAGTGAAAGAACTTCACAACACTGATTTACACGGCGCATGGACAAGGTGTAAGCATCCTGCTGCCATTCTTTCAACGAGTGCTCGCCACAGCCCTGTGAGAAAGTTGTGCTAGATTCTGTCGTTGGATAATGAGAACATTATGTGCTGACAGGGTCACTGCACAATGTTCAAGGTCAAACTTGCTACAGGTGGCAGAGGCGGAAGGAACAGCCAAGCAGACTGGAAACTACACAGAATGCCATCACACCTCCCATTTCCCTGGACCTCAGAAACAAGATTCAGTACGGAGCATCCCTTGCCATTCCTCTTAAAAACATCATGTCCTGTGAAGCCTGCCACGCTGACCTGAAACTTCAGTAGCAGCGCTTTACTCTGGCCTGACCCCAAACTTGTATCTGTGTTACCTGAAGATAACCAGAGGCCACCAGGAATCTCCACTCAGCCCCCAGGGGCCCCATCGCCGTGCAGCAGGAGCAGGGACAGGGAGCTTGCTCGGGGAATGGTAGTGGACAGGACCTAGCATGTACAGAGCAGGGGAGATGAGCTGAGCCCAAGCAGAGCCTATTGCATGTTAGGTAGGATCACACCTGCACAACGCGTGGCCCAGAACCCGTCGACACATTCCAGATGCCAACTGTTGGACTGGGGGACTGCTATTGCTGACTGTTCATCGTTATCATACTCTAATCCAAAATCCAACCTGGTTTGCACTCAAGAGTTTGGAAACGTGGAATTCCATCCTTTATTGCCCCAAATGATCTACATATGCCATCTCCAGCACACGTGTCAAAACGTCTCCTCTCCCAAACGTCCCCACTGCTACCACAAAGGGGCCGGCTTCATGAAGCCCAGTCTCCAAGACAACCCGCCCCCTCTCCTCATCTAGACCTAGTTTGTTCTTTGTCTTTGACTTTTATTTTTGTGCCAGAACTGGGCTTGAACTCAGGGCCTTCTACTCTTTACATTTTCATTCATAGCTGGTACTCTACCACTTGAACCATGCCTCCAGTTCCAGCTTTTTGCTGGTCATTTGGAGGTAAGACACTCAGATTTGTCTGTCTTGGACTGGCTTTGAACCAGATTCTTAGATCTCAGCCTGTAGATCCTTGGATCTTAGCTAGGTGCCCAGCTGACCCTAACTCTTGATTGGCTTGGCTTCTCTTCCAACTAGAATATGGTTCCCTGATTTACAAGGAAAGAGACAGGGAATAATAATTGGGCCCACAGGTACCTGATGGGTGGTGAGTAGAGTGCTTTGGTGTTTATAACTTTGACCCTATACCATATTGTTGTGAATTTGGGGGTACTCTCCCTAGTTACTGTAGATCAGATGTAACCTAAGAGGGCTCAAGGAAAGCTATCAGCCCCTATTCTGCTTCCCTTAGAGAGACTGCGCCATCCCAAACATGTTATTTGTCTCTATTATTTAATTTTTGCCTCTGAAATAAGACTAAAGAGAAGTCAGACTTTGTAGACTGGAAGGAAGAAGCCAGAATATGGAATTAGTCTGCGTGAGTATGAAGCCCAGTTTCATTCGTTCCTAATGCAATCAGTTGGTAAATCTCTTTCTGATCTCCATTTCCTCATTTGCAAAACCAGGAGAGCAATGCTTGTTTCATAAGACTGCAGGGAGAATTCAGAGAGCGCTCTCAATAAATGTTATTTCTTTCCCTCAACCTGATGAAGCATCTTTTAAAAAAAAAAAAAAAAGCCTGGATGGATTCTCTTGAACATTGCTTGCATGGTACTTTTTACCTTTCAAAATCAAATCCCGCTGCACGGTAGGAATTACTTTCAGAGTGTTTACCATTTCCAAAATATATTTTCTATTAGGCAATTCAAAGCTATTAATTCTGGCAAAGCCCTCAGTAACCAGGCCATGTCACAGCCAGCGCTGAATGACCTGCCCGCTATAAATGAATTGCTCCTAAGTGTTAAGTTAGATATGGAGGTAGTCTGATTTTGCTGTGATATGACTCAAACTAATAGAAACACTGTAAATATCCTACCCAAAGTTGGAACCCAGCAACATTACCATGGGCAGCAAATGTGAAACCACTTTCATAATAATTTCTTGAGCCAAGAATCTCGAGAGTGGCTTATGTGACAGATGAGAAAGCCCTGGGCTTGATTGAATCAGACTAACCGCATATTGCTTGACTGCATTTTGCTTCCATTATCGGGCTCCTGAGAATTTCGTCTCAGCATCAGTCAGATAAGATACAAACCATGAACCCAACCTTGCAGCTTGAGAATGGCCAGGAAAGTTATCTGGTATGAGGAGCAAGACACTGATTCATCCAGTCAATTAGCATACGATTACTGGAGTCAAGTTTTAAAAGGGGCACACAAAACACCTTCCAGACAACGACACAGCCACAGGAAATGTGGGAAAGACAAACTTCCTCAAATGCTAGAGAGAATAAGTTCATATTTATATATTCTCGGGCATTAAAGAGTCCAGCATTTTTCATGTTCTCAACGTTCGCTGAGTCTTTTCAAACCTGTGTGTTTGCCCACACAACTAGATTTGATATTGATTTTTTTGTTAGGAAGCTAGGAACTGAAAGATCTTGGGACCAAAGGTATGATCTGGAGCAGCCACTGTGTTCTCTGAACTTGTCTGAGTCTAGCAAATTTGAGGATGACGCTTCCACCCCATGATACATACATAGCACAATGGAGCAAAGGGGTAGGAGACTTGCACACTATCAGGTGAGTTCCAGTTGCCTTCCACCTTCTGTCAGCTTCCCTCCTTTGTTCCTGCGTGTGCCTGGGAACATGCCTTCCTTCTCCACACAACCAATGCGCAAAAGAAGTGTGGTCAAGTCTTTTGTGACTACAACTCAAAGCAACCCTCAAAATGGGATTGAAAGAAGCAAGCAGAGAGAGTCCCTGCTTTCTTAACATATCCCAGGCTAGAGCTGGTAAATTCTGTATCCTGGGGACTCCCAAAGCAATACCACATCTTAGTCACTGGTAAATTAAGATTCATCACATGCACTGGGCTTTTGGAATGCCGTGGAAAGATGATTTTTGCTTCAGAATCATCTCTTTCCGGTTTTTAGGGCCACCTAAAAGGTAGGCAGAGCTGCAAGGAACAGCTGAGGGAAAGGGAAAGTTGCTGGATGGTTTTTTATATACAGAGTGTCCATCTTCTAACTGCATTATTTGTATCTCTTTAACCTTGTTTTGTTTTGTGCTAGTTACAGAAGAGAGATATCTAGACCTGAAACCGCTAATAAGCTGGGCCTGCATAATGTGACTGGAGTTTATGGGCTTCACTCTAAGGCTGTTCATTCCCCCCAGTATTCCATCCAAACCCAGTTAACTGTGAATCTTTCTAATGAGCCAACACAATAAGGGAACACAGTCCTCTTCATCCTCCACAGCCAACAGGCCGGCAGATGAGCAGCAGCCAGAGTAAGGCTTGGGTCAGGGCCCAGGAGGGCGCACACACACACACGCACGCACGCACGCATGCACGCACGCACACACGCACAGCACAGCACAGCACAGCAAGAAGCAGGACAGTACTCCCAAGTCCCTGTTTCCTTGGAGACAAGGAAATGGATGCCCAGAGAGGCAGAGGGAACACAAGCCCACGCTTTAGCCCCCATTTGCCCCAGGATTCCTTATGAGTTAAGAGCAGTATCTTCAGAGTCAAACATATCACAAATATTGACCTCCACTTCCCCTTAGTCCTGTGACTCAGAACTAGTCACTAAACCTGAGGGTCAGGTCATACAATATTTAAAAAAAAAAGAGGGGGGGAATGGCACCTACCTTAATAGAACTGTAGCTGTGGGCTATTATGATATAGTAAGAAATAGGGACAGATTTGTCTTCTCCTACTTGTTTCTGAGACAGAGCTCCTAATGCTCTTAAAGGTGGGTGGGAGGGGTACTGGGAGAGCTCTGGTCTGGGGTCTGGCACAATTCCTGGCATGGGCGGGATCTCCAGAGCAATGAGCATCTTTTACAGGGTAATGGATAAGTAAGTGGTAGCTGGGATCTCCAGAGACCTTCACAGTGGGGGCTGATCACTGGAAAGATTAAGGTATGATTAGAGAGCTGACTTTAGTCCCAGTCCTCAATCTGCAGGCCTCACTCAGAGCCAAAGAAACAACTGATAATGCCTGTATAGAGCAGCCTCAGAAAACCTCAAGGGACATGGTTTGAGAGCTTCGATCAACGTACACGCAGAGGATCCTGGAGGGGGGCTTGGTCAGATTCAGCACAGAAGTTCCATTGCTTACTCTTCCAATTGGCTTTCCCTCGGTAAACTTTTCTGAATCCTTTGTAATAAGTGGGTAAATGAGAGTGAAATGGTGCCCTGGGGTCTGTGAAGCACTCCGGGAAATTAAATGGAATCCAAGGAGAGACTCTTGGGGGACTTCCATTTGTATCTGGCCAGTCATATGCCCCTGGGGCATAGGATTAGCATCTAAATCTGATACCAAATCTTTCATCTGTGGGAGGTAACTATAACTCTGGGTCCACAGTGTAAGAACTGAGTCACAGCATAGACACTGGGTTAGTGTCTGCTAGAGGCCAGTAGGCAGAAATGTATACCCAGTTTGAGGAGTAGGGTAAAATGTTCTGTACTAAGTGTGTTCAGTGTAAGTACATCAAAAGCAGATCAAGAACGGTGATACTGCACAGGAAGTGTTGAGCTCAGCGTCTGGCGTGTAAGTACGCATGTTTATGTATAGAGAAGGTGGAATTCCTTAGCATCCCTTGCAGATTGATCCTTTCCATTCAGACACAGACTGAACTCATACTTCCTGCCTTGCATTGTGGGTTTGGCTGTGGAAGATTCAAGTTGGTACTATGCACCAACTGTGGCCAGAATTGCTTGCACGGCGCCTGGTAAATAATCTCATGTTGGTTAGGTGAAGACTCCATGTTTAGCCCATGCTTAAATCTAATTTAGAATTCCTGGGCCAGAGGCAAGGAGCCTTAGATTTTTCCCCTGCACGTCAGAATTTCCCGAACTTGTGTTTATCAGCTGCCACGTTTGCTTCTCCCCGTAGTGGAGCTGGCCGGCGGGGGCTGAGGTCTGAGGCTCAGCCTTCTGGAACACGGTAACAGCCTTCAGTGACGGGCTGGCACAAGAATCCTGCACTGTGTTGAAGTAGAGCATCTGTCGTCCTCAGCTCTGCCTCTGACCTCCCAGATCACGGCGGCTGCACCCGGGAGACTGTGCTGAGCTGAGTACGAAGAGGTCAAAGCAATGAGTCCTGGGCCTGGTGCACTGCAGAGGCCACTGCAGCTCACCCGGGTCCTTCAGAAAAGAGGAAACTGGACAAGCCCGCAGCTAGAGGACACGGAAGGGCCTATCTCAGGCCTGTGGCCAGGCCTTCCATTCTTGATGAGGACGGAAAGGACAGAGAGGCAGAGCAAGCGTACCACCTCCCCATCATCACCGTGATAACCAGTCCTTACTGAGCACGTGCGAGCTGAACTGTGTTGGTTGATTAGGATTGGGCCCGATGCTCGTGAGGAAACAGGCTTAGAGAAGGTAAGCACGTAATTCAAGGCAGCCAACAAGTGAGCACCAAGAAGAAACCCTGAACCCTGGCATGCAGATCATCCTAACACTGCTATCCACAGCTCGAATTTCTAGACTTCGGAGTCGAGCTCTGTGCGCTCCAATTCCACCTCCATCAAACCACTACCAAAGAAGTGCTGTTGCTCTGCCCCTTGGCAGAGGACACAAACTGGTCCCATCCCAAGGGCTGACAAGGCTGGGTCTAACCACCCCGCCCGTGACAATGCTAATCAGGAGTCCAGCAAGACCGTTCCCGTCCTGCCTCTGCCGCTTACTGACAGATAAAGTCAGCAGTCTTGATGGGCCCGTGGTTCCCCATCCGCCAGACAGGGAGACAGCACCTGTTTGGTCTGACGGAGGCTCTGCTGGGGAGCAGCTACTGCCGGTCCACCTGCCGTTGCTCTTGGATGTGGCCAGGCCCAAGTCTTGCCCTCACAGTCTCATTTTAATTCATTCTCTGCTTAGAGCAAGGAGAGTGGTAACAGAATATCGCTGCAGTCAAGCAACAATCAAACCACCACATGATAAAGGTGCACCCAGAAATGCCTGTGTTCAGTTGCATCAGCATTCACAGCCTTGAGTTCAAGACAACTCCTCTGTCACCACCACATTTCCCAGTTCTGAGCGTAAAACCCAGCCCATGGTCTCTCACACCCTGGGACCCCAAATATCTCAGGATCCTAGAAAATGTAACAAATTACTGCCAAGTGCTGCTATGAGGTAGGCCCGGTTATCTCAACTTACCTCTGCAACTTATGAAAGGGGAATTCTTCTATTCTTATTTTACACATTAAAAACACGCACAGAGAAAACTGAAGCTCAGCAGGGAGAAAGCAGCCAGTCAGCCAAGGTTCCAGACCTGGTAAGGAGTGGAGACAGAACCAAACCCCAGAGCTGCGCGCATCCCGAAGCAAAGCTCTCAGAGCGGTGGGCATCAGATGGCTAGCTCTAACACTAAGCACCGCAAAGCCATCCAGACGCACACAGTTCTGTCACTGCCACGGGGCTGTGCGTGCCCGTGCATAAGCGTGTGCCCTCATTATTCATTCATAAAGAAGCAGCTCTGTTTATCGGTTTCTCCATTCTTTCCCTACAGCACAGCACACTTTGCGATGTTACAGTTTCTCAACAACAATAACACAAAACAAAACCCTTGGAATGACTGATTGAATAAGTATGTATTGACAGCTACAGTCTCTGCCCTAAATACAATTAGGATAATTAGACAGAGGCATAGAAACAGAAACAGAAATGATGGAATACCTCGTATTCCAAGTTCCAGAGGGAGGATACAGATGATAAGGGATAGAGGGGTCCAGGGAAAGGCAGCCAGCAGGCCCTGAGGTGGTCATGAATGATCGTGGACGTGAGGCAGAATCCACAGCATAATAAATCACGATCATTTCTCAGGAAATATGTAGTTCAGTTAGCCATTCCCATTCCAATGCTAAGCTCAATGTATCTGTTTCAGGGGATAATTGAATATTTCCTTCTTCGTTGAGTACAGACCTAAAGAATAGCAGGTTATATTCACAGACACACACTGTGACCCTTGCGATGAAAGATGAAGGTATTACCCAGGGGAGCACGGGATGTGTAGGAAAGCCTAACGTCATCTCTGAACATGTCCTATGCGCCAAGAACTAAAATGTTCATAGGCTTCCTCCTCTGAGAAATAGATGAGCTTTTCCCACAAGGAGGCTGTCCTGACTTCTACAGAAAACAGGTATCTTCCTTCCAATTAAATGCTAGGAATTGAGTGTCTGCCCAGGCAGTGAGGTAAACGGTGTTCTAACAGCCTCGTTTCCTTGATGAACTCGCCCCCTCTCCAATGTCTGGCTTCCAGAACAGCAGAGAAGAGGCGCCCTGCCCTGAAGGACCGCTGAGTTGGACTCCTCCATCGCCCAGCCAGGACGCGTGCCAGCCGCTGTCGGGGGACCCGGGGAGGCCAGCGCACAACTCCCCTGGTCTGCAATGAAAACCGGAACAGCTGTGACGAGAACACCCACTTGGAACAGGAAATTTGCACATTTTCACTGCAAAGTAAACAGAGATATGCTAGGAAAATCCAGCCTGTGCTGTGACTCGAACATGCAGTATGCTCAGCAGGCTCGTGGAGAGGGGAGGGGCAGTATGGGGAAGTTCTGGAAGCTTTAGGAGGCAGAGCCTAGAAGGAGGAGCCAGTCTCTGAGCTGTCCGGGGGCTCCTTCCTGTCCGCGCTGTCTCCTGTCTGCCAGGAGGTGGACGGCTCGGCCACACGAGCCTGCTCCCATCAAGTCTACCAGGGACACCGAGGACACAGTACTGAATCTCTGACACCTACACTGGTCTGCTAGACGTGTTACCACAGCGATGAAGTCTAACAGAAAACTGGTACCAAGAAGTAGGGTCACTGGTGTACCAAACCTGCACGTGTGGTTCTAAAGACTTTGGAGAGGAGCTGTGGAAAGAATTTGGAAAAGACTGGAAAGAGAAGACTAGAAAAGCCCCAGAGCTGAAGGGTGGGGAACAGGTCAAGGGCCACATCGCTGTGTGTGGCAGGTCAGACCCATTTGCTTCTCACTAGCTGCTTGAGGCTGTCTGGTCAGACCGATGATTTTATTTTATTTTATTTTTTTTTTAATTTTTTTTATTGTGGAGATACTATACAGAGGGTTACAGTTACATGAGTGAGGTAATGAGTACACTTCCTCTTGAACATTGTTACCCCCTCCATTGTTTTCCCCCTACCATCCCCTCCCTCCCTCCCTTCCCCAAGGTTCTTTTTTTTTTTTTTTTTTTGATCGTGATTAAGTGATTACTTAATTTCCGGAAATTCACAGTATTGTGGAATAATGATGCTCATTTAAAGTCACAAGCTCATTCTAACTTTCCTGGAGCAAATTGTCTATCACAGTCTGTAATATATAACGGTGCTCATATGTTATATACCATATATGTGATCAGCAGTATGGGGATATTTAGTAGTGGTTCAACCAGATGAGTGGGAGTTCTTTGTTTCTTAAGTCCTGTTAGTTTTGTCATATCACCTAACATTTTGGATTCATCATCCACTTATCAGGGAGACCATGTACTGTTTGTCTCTTCGTTCTTGGCTTACCTCGCTCAACATGATTCCTTCTAGCTCCATCCATTTCCCTGCAAATGCCATTATTTTGTCATTTCTAATGGCTGCATAATATTCCATTGTGTATAGATACCACAATTTTTGGATCCATTCATCTGTGGTGGGGCATCTAGGTTGTTTCCATATCCTAGCTATTGCGAACAGTGCTGCAATAAACATGGAGGTGCACGTGTCCTTGTATATTGGTTCCTGTTGTTCAGGGTAGATGCCTAGAAGTGGTATGACTGGGTCGTAAGGGAGGTCAATCTTTAGCTTTCTAAGGACCCTCCAGACTGCTTTCCAAAGTGGTTGTATGAGTGTACATTCCCACCAGCAGTGTAATAGCGTTCCTCGTTCTCCACATCCCCTCCAGCATTTGTCGTTGGCTGATTTGTGGATGTGGGACATTCTGACTGGGGTAAGGTGGTATCTCAGGGTTGTCTTTATTTGCATTTCCTTCACCACCAGGGATGATGAACATTTCCTCATGTGTTTCTTTGCCATTTTTATTTCTTCATTTGAGAAGTCCCTCTTTAGTTCCCTTGCCCATTTAGTAATTGGTGTGTTGGGTTTGGGAGGGATTAGTTTCTTGAGTTCCCTGTATATACAGGATGTTAACCCCTTGTCTGATATATTGCTGGTAAATATTTTTTCCCAATTAGTTGGTTGTCTTTCTAGCTTGGTTGCGATAGCTTTATCTGTGCAGAAGCTTTTTATTTTAAGCAGACCGATGATTTTATATGGTGTGCAAATGACGTTATAAATATCCGAACCATATTCACAAAAAGGCCTTCCGGCCCCCGTGTGCTGTAATCACAGCTTAATGGGTGATTCTAGTTCCAATGCAGACAGAATACAGAGAGTAAAGAGCTCATGAGGTTGAAGGTGGAAATGAGGATCCACTGGGTACTGGATTAGAAGAAATTCACATTACAGCCGGCAAAGAACTCCTCTGTGATTTTGTCCATGTCCTCAGACTTTATGGGAGACTGAGTTTAAATGTGATGAACTGATTAATGTGGTGGAAGAAATTTCAGGGCGGCCCAGCACTCAGGCTGTGAATAGATATTGCGAGCTGATTTTAATCAAGTGTACAGTGAGAATCAGGAAAAGAGGAGCAGAAATATGAAAAAGTTGAAGTTGGGTCATAAAAAAGGACGTGTAAAGGTATGGTTTCTGAAGAGATTACCACCGTTAAAATGAAACCAAGTACAGACGGGGAAAGATGCCTGGCGGGCGTCTCAGGAGTGGGTTAGTCAGCATCGACCCACAGCTACAGGGTAGCTCTTCTGAAGGACTTTCCTGGAGGAGAGGACCCACTCAGAGCCACCAAGAGGTTTCACCACGTTCAGCCCCGCCACGCCCAGGCACAAGGAAACTCCTGACACCTGACAACCCCCACGCCGGCCGCGGACCTCAACATCATCCCTGTGGTGCTGGGTCTTTGGTCACACCGAAGGCAAGGGTTTAGAAGGTCATGGAGGCTTCCACCTAGACTTCAAATGAAGGCCTGGAGGCCCGGAGGTGTGGAACAAGGCATGGAAGTCGTGTGGGTAGAGCCTATGCTGCAGTGCAGACCCCAGATGCTGGAGATGTCAGGAGCGTGGGACAGGGCGTGAGTGGAACCAGCCAGGATGGGGACCATGGAGAACGCAAGGGGTAAGGCTGCGGGGGGTGGGGGGCTGCTGCCTACGCCCCACCTCGCAGGGTCAGGCCCAACACAGAGTCCTAGGACTTGCTCTGTTCCCTGCTGGCCTTTGGAACTGCTGGTTTTCCAGGTTCAAATTTGAAAGCTGGCAGATGACAAAGGAGCACAGTGAAACAGAAGGCTCAGCTCCAACCCATCCTGATCACACAGGGATCCCGACGGAGGCCACAGAACCAGCCAATCACACAGGGATCCCGACGGGGGCCACAGAACCAGCCGCGACGCGGTGGGAGGGAGACGGGAACACCCGGGCGGGGCGTGAACCACAGGAAGGACTCAGGCCGGAGAGAACAGGCAATCTGTTCAGAAGGTGATGATCACCTGGAGTAAATACTGCCCCTGTGGGCGACTGTCGCAGCACCAGGAGCTGGGACCTCGTACCTCCCAACCTGCATTCAAATCCTGACCTTATCACTCACTAGCCAAAGCTTGGACACGGTTCATCCTCTCGGACTTCAACTTGCTCAGCTCTCAAATGGTGATCCTAAATGACACTACCATGCAATGATCTCAGTGCAGTATCGTGCACAGAACAAATATGCAATGAGCATGAACATAATGCCCATCCAGTCAGACATTCAAACATCTATTAAATACTTGCTCCAGGACAAAGAGTTTCTAATACATTCTTTCCTCCAGAGATCATGCAGTGTGTCAGTAAACAAGAACGAAACGAAAGTAGAGGAAATGAAAACTCCACTGAAACTCTGTCTGCCTCCAGGACTCCGGGGCTGGCACGGGGCTTTATCATTTGGGACAAGTTGGAAACGCGTGGAGAGGTGTAGGGATGCGGACCTCGGCAGAAAAGAAGGCACAGGAAGGCATGAGGCCCACGGACGGCCACTGGTGCAGCGGTGTGCCAGGGCAGGCGGTCCTGCGAGGCAGGGCTGGGCAGGGCAGGGATGCGGCTTTAAAACAGGGGTCGGGACACGCTTGCATCAGAGACACAGGGCAGGGAGGCCAGTCCAGAGGCCTGATGGGGAGAAGGCAGAGCAGAGCTCAGACATGATACCCCAAACTGAGCGGAGTCAGGGATGCCCCATCGGAAGCCACAAGGATTCAAAGTAAACCAATGAAGAAAGCGAAACTCGGGTGACAGAAGCATTTCCTTCTGGAAGTAGAGGCCCTTCCCAAACACAGGGAATAAATAAATACATGTCCAGGGGCTGCTAAGCAGCACTCAGCTGCTGCATAACTCTACAGGGCAGCGATGGAGACCCAGGGAGTGCGGTGCCATGCCAAGGAGCTGCCCCCTCCCTGCGGGGGCCCTGGGCGGGGCAGCCGCACAGAGCAAACAAGGATGGAGATCAAGAACGGGGTGGAGGCGAGACAAGAGGACCCGCTTGGCCTTCGGCTCACCTGGTCACCAGGGCTCCGTTCCCTCGCCCGTGAAACGTGGGTTCTCTACGACTCCGAAGTCGAGCTGTTCACACTGCTGCACTGTTCTGGGGCTGCCACGTACACCCTCCGTGTACACCTGCCGTGTACACGGCAGCAAATCTCTGCAGGGAGAATCAACTGTACGTCTTACATTAATAACACCTTGAGCCTGACACCGATGGGCTCATACCTGTAATTCTAGCTACTTAAGAGGGTGAGATCTGAGGACTGAGGTTTGAAACCAGTCCAGGCAGGAACGTCCGTGAGTTTCTTATGTCCAAATAACCAGCAAGAAGTGGGAAGTGGAGTTGTGGCTCAAGTAGGAGAGCGCTGGTCTCTGGTAAGAAAGCTAAGGCCCTGAGTTCAAGCCTCAGTACCAATCCAAAATAATAACAGTAACAACAACACCTAGCCTGCAAGGTATTGATCATCTAATCTTGGCTGAGTATTTAAAATGCCTGACTATCATTATCACCATCTTGCAAGGATTATGGCATTCTCGTTTTACTGAAGAGAATAAAGCCACAGAGAGTCATTAACACACCCAGCTCCCAAGTTGTATGGCTCCAATTCTACTGCTCTCCCCTGGGCAGGATTACTTCACTTTCACAACCACTATGCACTACTCAGGCTGGTGTCAGAAAGGGAAGCTCTGGCATTGACGTGCTCAGCCAGGCCACCACTGACCTTCTCCATACCTATGGCAGACATGACTAATCAAAGAATTCTTTTTCATGGGTACCACAGATTCACTGCTAACTAATCAGACCTCAAGATGAAGAAGGCTGATCGTGTAAGGGCAGTGTGATTTGTTTAACACAGCTTGTCAGTGGTGGGGAAGAGACTTCACGCTTGTTCTCTGGACTTCCGGACTAGCAGGCTGATGGTGAAATCACCCAGGCTTTCTGTATCTGACTCAGAATAAACAGTAGAACTGAGATGTCAAAGGTGATCGCATCATGGGCTAGAAGACTGTTCCAAATCCCAGCCTGACACATAGTTCTTGGATATTACAAGGTATCTGATTGATTAAAATCACTCTCCTGATTTGTTCTGAATGAAATTAATAACTTGTAAGGCTGAGAGATATTATATTTTTAACCCCACAAGCTAACAAATATTTGAGAATCCTAGAAAACCCGTGAAATAAGTAAAAGAACAATACTGCTACTCATTTAATTCCTTCTGCAGGGGGCAGATTTTCCTCAAGCTTTGCAGGGAAAAGTGACAAGTTCTATGTCTCAGCTGCATCCAAAGGATGAACCATAAATCCCATTCCTGAGACACACAGAAGCCAGCTCCTGGAGCAGAATCCTCTAGAAACCAGCCAAACCCTTCCCATCCCCTTGAAGCAAAGACCACGGGGGTCACCAGGGCTATGTCTCATCACATCACCACACCAGCAGGGAAGACATGCCAACCCGGGAACATGGACACAGCCAGCCGGCACGGGGCGGAGACACGGGGATGCAGAGGTGAGAGAGCATCATAGCAAAACTCATGTACTGGAGACTGAATCTCCAAATTCGTGTTAACGGTGTGGGAGGTGGGGCTGGGAGGCGAGTGGAATTGATGAGGTCATGAGGGGCAGGCCCCAGGCTTGGTGGAAGGGGATAAGATGGGAAGAAATAGTCACTGGGAATATATGCCAATAGTCAAGGAGGCAGGCTCCGGGCAGCATACATCTCAGAGGTCCTTCGCGGCATGTCGGATGGTGGCTGTAGGAGCGTCCAGCCGACGAGGGGCAGTAGAGCTGGAAGGAGACGGCGCATCCGAGCCGGGCGGGGCCCGCCCAGGGAAAGCCGTACATCCACCAGCTGCAGTGAGGCTAATGAGCCAACAGTTGGCATTTCTGTAAATATGTTTCTTTCTAAAAGGGGAATTCATTATTCCCAGAGCCACGTTTCTAAATTCATGAAGGTAAAATTACACCAATTAAGAACCATGCCTTTTTCTTCTCCAAATGAGAAGCTCAAAATACTGCCAAACAAAATCTCAGGTCTAATTCCTTGAGAAATTAGGCTTTGTTGCCAGAAAAAAAAAAAAAATACACAGATGAGAAGAAACAACTGGCACAATGCATTTACCTGGTGTCTCGTAGCTCATTCATTCATTCATTGGTTCATTCATTCAACAAGCATCTGTCAATCGTGGTAGTACACTGTAACGTGAAGCTTGATTCACTGAACATAATCTAGCACTGTTTTGTTTCCTGGAGGGGAGGGATTTTATAAGCTCCTTCTCCTGTTATTTATGGTTGCTTTGCTTCCCAAAAGAGAGGAGATCCTAACAAGGACACCTCACACATGAAGGTTCACAGAGCCATCACTGGCTTAAAGTGGAATCCCTTGCCCGCTCCCGCACATTCTGAATGGAAATCCCAGGGTGTCTAGACATCATGCCCCCCTGAGGGGGTGTGTGGGGATCACCTGACTCACCCATGTACTGTTTCTAGGCAAACTCACAAGAACCAACGCTTGGCAGAAGGAAGTGGAAGGGGCAGAGACAGAGAACTCCAGAACAACATCAAAGGATGGCAAAACCATACCCTCCACTCCTTCTTTCCCCAGAGCTGCATTGTGGTGAATTTCGCTCTTTGGGTGGTCTTCTGTGTGCCCTCAGTGAGTGGCCCGGCCTGGGGCTGGTTCCCTGCGGGCATGCGGAGCCTGTCTGGGCACCTGCTGACTGGACCATCATTTTCTCAGTCGCACCCAGCAGGAGACACTGTCGCGAGAATGGACTTGGGTTATCCACTCCCTCAAGGAGCCTGGAGAGAGCATTGTCACCACTTCAATTCCTCTCTACAGATGCTGCAAACACAGGGACCTAAACCATCTGGCCAGTGTCACACGTGACTGGCTGAGGGTCCAGGTGCCCTAAGCCCTGCCCCCTAGTGTCATCCTCTCCCCAGCACTGGGCAGAAGGAGCACTGCCTATTGGTCCTGAGAAAAGGTGACCTAGGTAGGTGCCTGAAAGCTAGCGCAAGCAACACAAGAGAACGTCACTGGTTTCCATACTGAGTCCACAGCCTCCCTCAAAAGCCTAGCACAGTTCCAGAGTAGAAAACAGTTAACATTCATAAGAGATTCGAGCAGAAAAGCTATCCAACTCTAGTACTAGGGTATTTGACTTACTGTGTGTGTTTTCAAGACACTTCTACAAGTATTCTCTTGGAATTCCTTACGTAGCACTCCACCAGAACCAAACAAGAACCACAGTAGAAATACATCTTTGTAGAACAGTATGGTTCACTTTGAGAAGACTGGGAATGAAAATTTAAAAAGCTACGTGGAGATATAAATGAGGGAGGCATTCAATTAAAAAAAGGCTTCACCGTAAGTTTCCTCTAAATAGCTCATTGTTGCCTTGGAAATTTCACTTTAAGATGTCTGATGTCAGCATCTTCCAAAAACCCTCGCTTGTAAACTTCTGTCCATCCTAAGGCAAAAGACCAACGAGAGACAGATAGTAAGACAGGACCTCGTGTTGTAAACAGTCAGACCAGTGTCAGAAATGAGCAAGGTCTCTGGGTCGTGGCAAGGCCTGTCTGCGCCATCCCTTACCTAAGAACTACACGAGGGAGTCAGCAGCGGAAATGAACAACAGATTCCACTCCCTGGAACGTCATGGACGGGGGAGCGGTGAGAACCATTCATTAGGATGGTTGCTGGGACTGTCAATTCATTTTCTGGGTATGAATATTCATCGCTTTCTTTTTAATCGTTGGTATAAAATTAAGTGTGAACGTCAATCTTCTCTACCAAGGAAATTAGCAAATGTCTGCGGAGAAACAAGCCAACCCAGAATGATGAATGAATAGTTCCCTTCCTGGGAACACAAGGACAGCCTCGCAGGAAGCAGCACCCACCCTCGGCCTGGGCTTCCGGCTGGGCCGCCCTCCAGTCTGGGGGCCGCCCAAGTAGCTGACAGAACGGGCGCTCACCAGCCGCCACTGAGGGCAGCGCAAAACCTTGAGTGTCCTTACTTCTTCTGTTTCCGCTTGATGCTGTTCCGGCTGTGCTGAAGCTGGAACTCGGGGCCTCACTCACCTGCTTGGCTTTTTTTGCTCAAAACTGGCACTCATCACTTAAATCACACCTCCGTGTTCTGGCTTTTTTTTTCCTGCCTACTTGGAAGGAAGAGGCTTTGAGCCTTAATCCTCAGATCTCAGCCTTCTGAGTGTCTAGGGTCACGGGGATGAGCTGCCGGCATCGCGTTTCGTGTTTTGTTTGATGCCATCGGAACCATTTGCCGTTTTCATGCCATCCATACACACAGGCTGGCAGCCAGACGACAGAAGGGTCCTGGGGCGTCCTGTGACCACAGCACAAGCGGAGGACCTGGGCCCAGCCACAGCACTCTACCACCTGACGAAGCATCGCTATTTTGTTCTCAGATTCGCTCTGAAGTGGCTAAGGGAAAATCTCTGGAGAAGGCCACTTGGGGAGCCCAGCAAAATGCTGTTGGAGCTCTGTCACCCAACAGTTCAGACTGAGTGCCCAACTTACATGGGGACAAAGGCCAGCGGCCAGCAGGAATAGGTTTGCGCTTCGCTATCTGGGTATCATTTGATCATTGTAGAACTGTCGAGGGATTTAAATAAGAGCCTGAGCTAAAACATCCCCTTTCCTGGTGAGCAAACCCTCTTAAAAGCAGAACGAGGGCTTCATACCGCTATGGGAAGGGGTCCTTTCACATACCTGTCAAAAACCTACCCAACATGCATTTGTTCTCAATTGCAAAACCAAGGACAGACGTTCTCAAAACGGGCTCAAAGCAGGTCCATGTATTGCTCGTGTAGGTTTAGCAGGTTTCCTCAACACAGGAATCCTGGTGAGTCAAACTCATTCAACACAAACCCACTGGATACCGGCTAAGGCTCTAAGTCCTCTTGTTGAAGTAAGGCCTGGACGGCCATTCTCAGGGGGCGCTGATGTCCCTCTAGGGTGACAAACTGGCTTTTGACAGATAAACAAAGGCGTACTCATCCTGTGCAGAAAGTGTGCACACACACACACATCATGTAAACAGATTACAGCCTGTGTGTGATATTAAACTTTCATGGAGGGGGATGGATTAAGGAGAAAACATTTTTAAAAATCTCCTTAGGGAAGTGATAATGAAAACAATTGAGAAGCATTGGTCTAGAATAATGAATAAAACAGACGAAAATTTCCAACCCGTATAGAGCTAATATTCTACTGGCAGCACCAGACGATAAACAGGAAATAAGATGCATAATCTGTTAAGTGTAAGTGTCATAGAAAAACAAAGCAGAGAAGCAGATAGGCTGGGAGACAAAGAATGGGACACTGGACCAAAAATCATTTCTATATACTAATACCAACCTGTTCATTCCCCCTAACTGTGCTACTGAGAGATGGAGTGTGTGTGTGTGTGTGTGTGTGTGTGTGTGTGTGTGTGTGTGTGTGTGTGTGTGTGTGTGTGTGTGTGTGTGTGTGTGTGTGTGTGTGTGTGTGTGTGTGTGTGTGTGTGTGTGTGTGTGTGTGTGTGTGTGTGTGTGTGTGTGTGTGTGTGTGTGTGTGTAAGGGAGGAAGGGAGAAAGGGAGAAAGGGAAGGAGGGAGAGATTTGGAAGGAGAGAGATTGAGAGGGAGGGAGAGGGAGAAAGGGAGAGAGAGAGAGAGCGCACCCCAGGCACAGGTGCTGGGCTTGAACTCAAGGCCTCATACTCTAGCTTGACTTTTTTGCTCAAGGTTGGCACTCTACCACCTCCTCTTCCAGATGCATTTTAGTCTGGTTAGTTGGATTTTCAACAGCCCAGGCTGGCTTTGAACCATGAATCCTCAGTTCTCAGCCTCCTGAGTAGTTAAATACCATTACAAACATGTAAAGCAATATATAAAATACACCAGACAATCAAGGCAGTGCTCGGATATATGTAAGGATAAACCAGCAGAGTAGCCAGAAAAATCGCATTGCCCTTCAAACCCAGCCGGCAGACCAAGGCTCAGAATGCCTGTCTTCCAGGGATCATCTAAACAAAGCAAAAAAGCAAGGGATGGAAAGGCTGGTGATGGGCATTCGTTCAAAGCGCCAGGCTTACGTCAAAGCTGAACGTGGAAATGTCAGAACCCCTTAGGGTTCTCATCTACTGGATAATAGGAGAAGTTGCACAAGTTGCTTCAAGAAGTTTCTCCAGAGGTGGCGTTTCCCCTAACTAATAATGCCACAAAGTTTCCAACTCCCTGTAACACTCAGACTTTGTTACAGATGCTAAACAAACCTATTCTCCAGGGGGCCAGCTATGATTTGAAAGGAAGAACAGCAGAGCTCAGCACTGCTCGTAGCCTAAGTTCAGCCTCTCTGCAGCTCCCCCAACGTCTTTTCTATGGGGAAATTAACAAGAAAAGCTCTTGGCTTAATATATTATTGGAGCTTGGCTACAAGCTAATTGGGAGCAAGGAATCGTGGGGGAAACGCAATACATTGCTGGGTGACTGCAACTCGAAGCTGGAAAAGATGTGAGATGCACAATGGACGCAGGGCTGCAGCCAAGGCAGGCAGACTGGTCCACGGAATGACATGTTTTCTAGTACAGACGGCAAAGATGGGGTCTAGAAGGGGGGGGGGGAGATCAAATAGAATTCCTTAAAGAGGATAGCTGGGAAAGGAAGCTGATATAAAATCAAAGCCCAGTCAGTTCCACAGGGGGCCGGTGGCTCACGCCTGTCATCCTAGCTACTCAAGGAGGCTGAGATCTGAGGATCAAGGTTCAAAGCCAACCTGGGCAGGAAAGTCCATGGGACTCCTATCTGCAGTTATCATCAAAAAAGCACACAAAGGTTGTTGTGGCTTTTGAGCAGGAAATCTAAGCAAGAGCGTGAGGCTCTGAGTTCAAGACCTTGGACCAGCACTGGGACGCAGGGGAGAGGGCGGATACTACCTGTGTCCCAAAGTACTCCTCCATCTTCAGATTTCAGAACTGACCAGAGACCAGAGGAAACACCACTGATCGCCAGGAGACTTTATGCTGAGATTCAGACGCTGTCTCCTGCGGAGCCTGAGGAAATGAGAGCCTCGTGCACACGGGGCTTGGTGACGGCTTCCAGATCTCATCCCAGCTTCCCTCGCCTCCTAAGTAAAGGGAGACACTGCTGCGTGTTGGGTCACAAGAGGAATCTCCACAGAGCGCGCCCTGGGCAGCATGAAACTGCCGCCTCTCTTGCAGACATTCAGCCGGCCTTCCCCGCCACGGCCTCATGTTAATGATCTCCAGCAAGGGGACTAGGAACACAGGTCCAGCCCAAACGGGATCACTTGTGATGCATTTGCAGTATAAAATATAGCTCGCCTCATTTTTCTGCTTCCTGCTTATGCATCTGAAGTTACTCTTGGAGAGAAGATGAGCACAGCAAACCCCAAGAGCACAGGAGTCCTGCATGGCTGGTCGCTTGGTGGGACTTGGCACTGACTCCCCCAAGGCTGCCCCAGGACTGTACACAGGAAGCTTCGATGAGCTTAAAACAGACATGAGCAAAGCAGGACAAGAGTTTAACGGCAGGGCCCAAGCCAGACCTGTGCACACGGGCCCAAGCCAGGCCTGTGCACACGGGCCCAAGCCAGGCCTGTGCACACGGGCCCAAGCCAGGCCTGTGCACACTGGCTCCATCTTCCACTGCTGGCTGGATGAAATATAACAACTTAGTGAAGTGCCCTGAACCTCACTTTTAGACATCATAAAGTTCAAACAAGAAATGCTATGTGGAAACAGCGAAATAGTGTCAGCGATGACTGACACAGTGACACACGGCTTGTCTTCCATTTTATCAACTACCATCATCTACATTATCAACAGGTACCACCAACAAGCGTTGGAGAATGTTCCAGCTTCACCAGCCACCCAGGGGCTCCCTATATTACTTGACCGTCCAGAACCTTTCCTGGAAGTGCGTACGCTCCTCTGCACACACAGCCTCCATCCTCCATGCTCGCGTTCGGTAAGGCAGGGGCAAGCTGCACTGGGGGCTCTCACAAGCACGCAGAAGGCTTGTGAAAATACAGGTTTTGGGGTCCCATGCTCCACCATGCCAATTCAGTATCTGAGGTGGAACCCCAAACCTGCGTGTCTGGTGCTGGTTCATGGACCAGGTTTTTTTTTTTGTCTTGTTTTGTTTTGATATCAATGACCAGCGCAGCTGATGGGTCCCACTGCTGTATGTTTTTCCCGTTTCCCTCTGTTTGTTTCCTCCTCCTAGTTTCCCTCTAATGTGCACATATATGTGGTACGCAGCATGGGGTCCTTTAATAATGATACAACCAGATGAGTGGAGGTCCAGCCACTTCCCTGTGAATGCCATTATTTTGTCATTTCTAATGGCTGCATAATGTTCTATTGTATATAGGTACCACGATTTTTGGATCCAATCATCTGTGGTGGGGCATCTGGGTTGTTTCCGTGTCTTGGCTATTGTAAACCATGCTGCAATGAACATGGAGGTGCATGTGTGCTGGTATCCTGGTTCCTGTTGGACCAGGTTTTGTGAGCACCACTGTGCCAGGTGGAAGGAGAGACAAAGAGCCAACCTCAAAGGATGTGTGGAAGGTACAGCTTCCTTTGGAAGCTAAGAAGCAGTGACTGCCCAGCCCTGCGGAAGCCAGGAGGTGAGCCTCGCCCTTCCAAACCGTTGGCTAACCCAAAGACACAGCCCAGGGGGAGTATGAGGCAGAGCTGGGCCCTGCAAAGACGTGAGCTTCTGAAACAAGGCTCCCAGTGGGCAGTGCACTGTCCCGTCCAGCTGTCCTTGGGTCCTCCGTGCTAACACGATTCTGCAGCAGAAGGCTTCTTTGCGGGGAGACTGATGGGCATATTTCATGCTAATTCTTTCTGGAGCCGAGAAGCCTTTATTTTCCTCATGTCAAAAAGAAAGTGATGGCAGACATTTCCAGTGGAAATGCCACTGCATTCTTTATAATGTCATTCGACTCCTGCCAGAATTAAACTATTGACCAAATTAATCTGTTTACCACACACATTGTGGCTTGATCTACTTGCCCCGAGGGCTGGCGTGTCACACTACAGAGTCAACCACATTTATTTTCAATAAAGGATGCTGGCCTGGGATGCGTCCCTACGCAGGCTGGGTCCTTAGTGCTACACAAACACCCCAGCCCCCTCCCGGCCCCTGGGCTTTGCTCCTTTTAAGTCCCCCATACCAGTCTGGAGTTATATCCAGGCCGTTTAACATGGCGCACCAGCCCTGCAGGACCAGACTCTTACCAGTTTCCAGTGTCTGATCGCTTCCAGTCTCATTCTCCACCTCCCTTCCAGGGTCCAGGGCTTCCCTGCCTCTGCGTCTCTGCACAGGCCAGTCCCTCTGTCTGGAAGGCGGCCCTCCCCCTGTTTCTCAAGGTTTGTACCTCCCATTATCCCTGCAAGTATGAGGACTGGGAGACACAGGAACAGCCCAGCCCTCGCCTCTCACGCAGTCAGACGGGTGGTCATTCGTGTTATATCAAACCTGCAAGCTTTCTGAGGCCCAAACCCTCCTCCGGGAAAGTGCCCAGTGAAGCAACGGAAGGTGGAGGTGTTTGATAAGTACTTGTAGGTGACCTTGAGCAACACCCTGTCTTTTATTCACAGCCTCCCTGTTCATCCATCTGCAAAATGAGGACTTCCGACTCGGGATTTCTAAGCACTTTGTGGCCAGAAAAACCCAGACTCCTTAAAGGAATTAAGTTCAGAGAATGTAGGGAGTCAAAAGGTCCTACCATAAAACACTTCTATCCTGTGGAAACTGCTCAGCCCTCCATGACAATAAAACAACAACAACAAGCCATCCTTTTCTCTGCAGATCATTGTTCAGGGAGTTATAACCAGATAAGTCCACGTACGTGCATCGCTCCTCCCTCCATCCCCACACACATTGGTCACATCAAGTTTCCCCGCTGATCTACACTGAGTATTCATCTACTATTCCCTTTTCCATTCATCCATACCCTCTCTCTACCCCCACCCACTTCCTCTCATTCAAAACATGTTTCGACTTCCTGATCTTTACTTGGTTGAGCGAGCTGTTCGTCTGCACAGGCTTTACTCGGTGGAGTTCACTCCTGCATATGCTACGTTAGTCAGCTTGGTTGGGTACACGGGCATATGCTCCTGTGTGTGCTTAAACAGGAGGCTGTGTTTTGGGTCTACAATACATGTATGAGAGAAAACAGGTACCATTTGTCTTTCTGGGCCTGGCTTCCTCCAGTCAGTATGAATTTTTTCCAGACTCACCCATTTCCCTGCAAATGACATAATTTCATTCTTCCTGTGGGCTGAATACAATTTCATTACACATATATATCAGGCACACACACATATACACATGTGCGTGTGTATAAAATGACACTTTCCTTATCCGTGTGCCCACTGCGGGGCAACCCGGGCCGCCGCTATGACTTGTCAGCCCCCCATTTTTAGAAGGGAGTTGAGAAGTACTTAGACCAGTAGCCCTCAAACCTGGGCTTCCAGGAACTGTCTCAAAAGTGACTGTGGATGGGAAGGGATGGGAAAGAAATCCTGCTTTAAGAGGTTTCCTGAATTAGGTTCTAAGAGAAATTTCATTTGGGAGAAATAAAGACGCACTGCTTGGGAAGAAGAACGAAGAAAGAGGAAGAAGGTGTGATCCTAGATACGCGAGAAACAGAGCTGGAGCCCTGAGGCCAGCCCAGGCATACCTGCCCATGAGTCTCCGTCTCCACAAATGGTTGTACACGGTGGTGCATGCCTGTCATCCAGTGACTGCGCAAAGACAGACCCTATGTTGAAGATAACCAACACAAGCAGGGAGTGGTGGAGAGGCTCCAATAGTCGAGCCCTTGCACACCATGCATGAGGCCCAATTCCAACTCCAGCACCAAAAAAAAAAAAAAATTAGAACAAAAAGCAAAACAAAACAAACAACAATATAGAGAAATGTGGAAGTCATGGCCGTTTTCTGGGGAGGGTTTTCTAGACCCAGGAAACTGACTGATCCACTGGGTTCTGATTGGAGTGGGGTCACCTCACAGGACCTTCCCGTCCTCCCGATGCTCCGGCCCTGATGTCATCACAAGGAAGCCACGGTCTCTGGGCCAGCATCTGCTCCCCTTCCCATCTGCTCATCCTGTCTGCAAAGAGCGGCCAGCCAGGCCGAGGGGACGGGGCATGGCAGCACCCTGAATCGGCAACTCAGAAGACCCTCAGAGATGAGGACAAGTCATCCCCACACCGGCAGAAACAGAGCGACAGCCAGCACCCACAATCCCCCAGACCGCCACAGGGCACGCAGGTCAGAAGCTCCTGCTTCTCAGACTCCCTCCTCCGTGGAGACTTTCCTGTCCTCCTCCTCAAGGCACGCCGGGACAAGGACCTCGAAGCTCTGTGCAGAAAACCACCAAGTTCTCTGTGCAGGGAACTCACGAATCCCATCTCCTCGGCAAAGCCGATCAGGCCAAAAAGGCCATGCTGAGCAATCAAAGCGTGCACTGTTCTTCTCGCTCTGCTCTCCCTCCCCTCATCAGCAAACACGAGTGCCTGGCATTCTCATCAATGCCAATTGACCTGAACGTCCCTGAGAGACTCAAACAAGATCTGAGATTTGCAAAGGTCACATTGCCGGTACAATCACCGGGAGGGCCCCGGCCCAAATCAATGGCCGAGGAGGGAGTGACGGCAAGCTGGGTGGACACACAGCCACCAGGGAGGCCTGGCCAGGAGGGGGGGCCACGCAGGAGCCACCACAAGACACAAAACACCATCACCTCTGAGAAATCGCCGGATGGTGTTCAGGTAGAATTATATAGTATGAAAGTGCCGAGTTTTAGAAAAAATCACCTCTGAGAACGTTTTAAGCATGTTCTGCGGAGGAGGGAGAAAGCATGTACAAACATCATATCTCCAATGTAATTACTACAGGTAATGGATTTACCTTGAAGCAATGTCAAAAACTTTCGGAACATTCCAAATATACCTCTCCCATCAATGCCTGGCTTTGTATCTGTGAGCCAGCTTGGATTTGGCCAGGGTGATGACATCCGTCTCAAGCAACAAGATGCGCTCATGCCCTGGAATTCCACGGAAGAGGAGCCCCTGGGTCTTTGGGTCCTAATTTGGTCTGACTGGAGCAGGTCCTGGAGAAGCCTGTGATCCTCTCTAGACACACAAAGGCACTCAGCAACTGATCCTGTCTGGGATTCAGCAGGAAACTGAACAACAGAAGGAAAAGCTCCAGTTCTTTGGGGCTCTCTTGTCTATAGCTAAGAACAGTAAAACACAGAGGAGAAGGGAGCGAGAAAAGAATGTACATGCTCTTGGAGACGGTATGAATCGGGACGCTCGGACACCACTGAAAACAACTCGACAAGAACTGGTTTAGGCGAGGCACACATCTTGGTCATTCCTGTAAACAGGACAGCTGAAAGGGTCGATGAGGTTAGGGACAAACTGTACCTGAGGCTGGCCACTACCAGGTCCTGGTAAAACAGTCCGGTAGCTCCCAGGCCCCGGGTTTCACTCCCTTGAACGACAAGGTTGGAGGAAGGAGGCACACCTCCAAGAGAGCCGGATTGCTACCCTTCTGGGAAGGCAGAACCGTGGGCACCCAGCAGGCTGAGAGCAGCATGAGGGGCGCTAACAGTGAGGATCCACTTTGGCCTCTGCAGAAAGGTTAACTGCAGAACCTCTAGCAGTCCACACCTAGCAAATCAAGGGGCTAATCAAGGCAGGACTGGATACACAGCTCACCCTGTCGTTATGCGCACACACATCCACGGGCAAGCCCTCAGGTTACCACCCCATACCAGCTGGGGGAGGGCAGGTGGGAAGCATGTTTGCCTAGAGTCTCTTGGGCGGCTAGCTCCGTACATTTTGGGCAGCAGACTTGTTTCAAACCAGAAGCGTCCCTGCAGAAAGATAAGCTCCATTCCATTACAGAAAGATCTTCACATCCAGGGACTTGGGGGTTCTACTTGTGCAAGAAAATGCCACCCCGCCAGCCCACTGCAGAAAGAATGGACAGGCAGGACCGGACAAAGCAACCGCAAGTGCAGCAGCCTGAGTAACCCAGCTCAGAATTCACACAGACGTATTATATTCTTTGGGTTTGTTGGGAAATTTTAAATGTAAGACACCTTTGCTACTTGTACACAAAGAAAAGGAAAACATAGCTCATTAAAGATGCACAGCATCATTACATTATCTATCTATATAGATACACATGTTGATATCTGTCTATCTAGACAGATAAGATATAACACTGTTCAAGTCATCCAGGGTAGGAAAAGTCCCTGAGACTCTTATCTCTAATTAATCAGCAAAAAGCACTGTGGTGCCAGTGGTAGAGGGCTAGACGAGCAAAAAGAAGCTCGTGGACAGTGCCCAGGTCCTGAGTTCAAGCCCTAGATCTGCAATAAATAAACAAGCAAACAAATAAATAAACAAAATAAAGCTGCTATAAATTCCTGTTTCTCGGGTGAATGCTGGCGTGAGCAATGGCTGGGTTGTACGGCACTGATCTGAGAGAAGCCATACTACTTTATCTTCTCAGGGAAGAGATAAATGAAGGGTTCTCTGTAAGCCTGCTAGTGCCAGGACTGGTCATTCTTTTTGATGTCAGCTATTCTGGCAGGTGTGTCGGGATATCTTGTTACTAAGTTTGTATTTCCTGGAAGACTAATCATATAGGACACCAAGTCACATACTTATCGTTTTCCTCCTTGGTGAAATTCTTTGGGTCTTTTGCTCATTTCAAACTAGACTTTTTCCTCTTGGGTTTGGAGAATTCTTTATACATTCTGCAGATGTCCAACTGCTTCAGCACCCTCCAATGACACACGCTGAATTGCTTTTGCCCCTCTGTCAAAAGTTCCGTTGAGCATATTTGTCTAGTTCTATTTCTGGGTTCACTATTCTATCCCACTGGTTCATGTGTCTACCTTCTGCCAACACCACGCTGTCTTGATTACTACAGCTATGTATCGTAAGCCTTAACAGCAGGTAAAGCGATTCATGACAAAAGATACACCTTTATAGCTTCCTAAAAGTTAAGGTTAGAGAAAAGGTAAGTGATACCAAAAGACGCACTTGTCTAACTTCTTGTAAGTTATGGTTAGTGAATTCTATCTTTGAGTAGAATTCCAAGTAATAAGTGATAATAGCATGTAGGTGCCCTCCCAGGGCAGACGCTGCTTCCTGCCTTCCTTCCCAGGAGGGTGGGGTTGGATTCGTGACTTGCATGCAAACAGAGACCAGGGAAAGCAGCAGGTAGCAGCTTTACAGAGAGGGTGCCTGGAAAACCCCGCTTCTACCTCTCTCAGGACGTCTGGTAGTCAGTGGCATACTGAGCTCTTGTCTCTGTATGGAGAAGCAGGGCTCTGCGCATAGCAATGCGCCTGTGAGCGGTTAGAGTGGAATGTGACAGGTAGGTAGCTCACAAGGCGGCTCAGGCTGGGGTGCTAAAAGTGAAGGTACACGGGGTGAGCATCCTACACGTAAGGCCTCTAACCGAGACCCTGTGAATGAAGCTGGCACAAGCCCAGCTTTACCCTCAGACACAAACTATGGTGCCCATACTCTGGTTTTCATTTTGTTGAAGCTTCTACGTGGCTTCGAAGATAAGCAATATTCATACCCAGGCTGTTCTGACACATCCTTCGTCTCAGGAACCCAAAATTTTGGTCGAAACAGCCTTGAACCAACTTCTAGAAGGCTAAGTGGGCCTTCTAGAAACGTCCAAGGAGAAGCCATAGAGCAACAGTGTGCCATGAAGATTGGCTATGATCAGGTGGCTTGCACCAAATGCTGTGTGCACATACAGGTTCACACACCGGGCCCTTCCTGAATAGGCTGAACCCAAGGGTGGGAGGACAGGGGGCGTGTCCCTGCGGCCACATCCCGGGTTGCTACAAACGTTGACCTGCCCACGTGGGTTAGAATATATATTATGCTAAGCAGCAGTGGGTAAGTATATTCTCAGATTCAGTTACGAGAATTCAGGCGTGTAAACCTCGGCTATATTCTTGCTCCAGGTCTCAAACCTGTGAAGAGACAGGCTGTGGGGGGCATGCCGACCCACCGGCTTCCCTGGATCTCCTGTGAACGCTAGCAAGTCCACTGACAGCCCTTAATCCTCCAGGCACAGAGATAAAGATGGGGTACAGCAGCATGTGTCCTGTGAACTGGGGGTGCAGGGGGATGGGGTCCTTCTTGAGTTAACTCCTACAGTGGTTCCACTCCGCAATCCCTCACAACTAGCTCGTTTACCCTCATGACCTAGTACACCCTTGCACATGCTCACATCCGGGGCTAACTTCCACCAAGCACAGAAGCCATGTCTGCCAAGGGAGCCTCCAAAGCCGCACAGGCGTCTGAGTATAATTAAGAGCCAGTTTCAGCCAAGTACACATGGTCACTGACAAACCTCCCAGAATCCTCCTAGCCCCAAACCAATGCCAATCATTTCAGGTCTAATTGCTCTGGGGGCAACATCAATACGGGGATGAGGGAGACTTTATCGAAAACCACTTTAGCCAGGCTCCAGCGCTGAGCCACACCACCCTCTCCAGCGACTGTCCCCAATCAGTGTGTGAGCTGTATGCCTTTTGTGAATCCGTGATGCCAGCGAAATGAGTGCTGAACCCATAAGAGAAGTGCAGGCACCTGGCAAATGCACGCAAATTATTAATTGGTTGAGCCGTTTAAGGTTAAATGACTCATCATTATGTCTTCAGTCGGTGGCACTGTGACATTGATGTCATCTTCGTTCGTTCCAGGACGGACCCGAGGCCTGGGGGCACCGTGCTGGGAGGTGGAGGGCTGAGGACGCCTGGCCAACCCCTCTCATCCGGGAAGTCCCCACACAGCGTGCGTGGGGGCCAGGCGTGCAAAGCACTTGCATGTACAAGATGCTTCCGCTCCTAACATGAAGTCTCATTAGTGTGCTTCAAGACCTCTGCCCAGGTGGAGTGATGCTGCAGTGACATGTCACAAGGGTTTAACGCTCAAGAGTCTCAGAGGGAGGCAAATACTCCCTTTTGTGAACAAGCCATCTGCTGTCAAACAAATGACTGGCCTTCACTTCAGAGGAGTAATAGAGGACATAATGAATGTTTGGCCCTTCTTCATAGAGTCAACAAGGTAACTGCTCCTAAAATGTACACCGCAGGCGGGGGAAGACTCTGCTGTCTCCAAGGCGGTGGGCCACAAGCTTTAAAATACACAGAAAAGACCTGGAGAGCAAAGAGCAAAGACGAAGACGGTGGGCCCGTCCTCTGAGCTTCCGAGACAGCAGATCTGAGCGGGACTTGAGCACCATTCCGCAATGTCAACGAAGTTCTATCATCTAACGATTCAGCAGGTGCTGGTCTGAGGGCTACGCCTGGAAGCCACTGCTTCAAACTTAGGTTGAAAATGCAATGTGTTGGGAAGAAAACTGGAAAACGTAGCCGAGCACTTGGTGGCTCATACTCATAATCATCCTAGCTACTCAGGAGGCTGAGATCTGAGGATTGCAGTTCAAAGCCAGCCCTGGTAGAGAAGTCCAGAAAGTCTGTGAGATTCTTTTCTCCAATTAGTCAGGGAAAAAATCAGAATTGAAAATCTGGTGTAAGTGGTAAAGTGTCAACCTTGAGCCAGAAAGTCAAGCAAGAGTGCAAAGGCCCACAGTTCAAGCCCTAGTGCCTGCACACTAGAGAAGTATAGAGAGAGAAGGAGGGAGGGAGGGAGGGAGGGAGGGAAGGAGGGAGGGAAGGAGGGAGGGAAGGAGGAAGGGAGGATGTGGAAGCTAAGATCGACCAGATCTAAGTTTGAAATGTGATTCCAACCTCTCCTACATCTGAAATCATCAGCATCCTAAACACTTCTGCACGATACTTCTTATTTAAGTTGAAAACAATTCTTCAGGGCTACACTGAGGATAAAAATGACCTGATATATGGACACTAACCTACTTCACATCAAACTAGCCTAACTAATACTGTAATTTTATTGATCTCCCTAAAAATACAGTATCTACTTCACTGATGGTTTAAACCTGCACTCATATACAAGAAACCACTGGAGTCCATGAATTGCCTGCTCCTTTGACGCAAACATGCACGTCATCGTTTTCCCACAGGATGAGATTATTTAAAGTAAGCGTAAAACCTCATAACTATATTAAAAATAGCAGTGCAAAAAAAGCACTGTTGACCAAATAGTACACATAAGAAGTGTAAGACTAACCTTTTCTAGTAAATCCAAGAAACGACTTCATATTTAGGAGTGATGTCGCATAACCAGCCCAGAGACATTGAAAAAAACACTGAACAAAAGTCAATCTCCATTCTTGGTAACAGTAACACGTTACTGAAACAAAAACAGAGGTGTACTTCTCTGGCATGATAATTCATCTATGTATTCATCTCACACCCAAAGCAGGACCACATTCAATGGGGCAACATTGAAATACATGTACACTACTTGTATGCTATGATCACAAACATGTAGTTGTCTGTGTATTCCTAGTTCCCTTGGAATTTCCTGTGGTGCGTGGATAGGAGCATCTTTTTGCCTTGATCACGTGACCCTCTCAGTAGTGCCTGAGCTTATGCTAATGAGGTGCCTGGAGGGTTGGAAGATGGGAAGTTTCAGATGACCCCTGGCTTCCCGTGGGGGGAGATGGCCTGGAGACTCACTTAACCCCCGCTGGAAGATGAATGAAGCAAGTTCTGTCACAACCCCAGGGGACAGAGTCGCATGTGTTTCTGGTTGGTGAATGGATGCCCCATGCCCGGAGTGTGCCACACCACTTCCGAAGGACAGATGCTTCCATGACCCACGCCATTCCACATCTTGTGTATTCTTTCATCTGTTCATTTCTACCCGCTGAAAATATCCTTCATAATAAGCCAGAAGCCTTCCTCTGAATACTGTGCTCATATTATACCAAGTTACGGACAGGTAGAACAGAGGTGGGGGGGGGGAGACCGTGGGGGGGCAGTTCTCTGAATGTACCTTTGGTTGCTAGAAGTAAAGGTGGCGAGGTGGGGTTGGTACCGGCCTCTGGCATGGGCACAGGCTTGTGGGACGGAATCCATTAGCGGTGAGAACCAACACTGCCTCCAGGTAGTGTCAGAATTTAACTGAATTGGAGGACAACCAGTTAGTGATGGCAGAGAATTGCTTGGTGCGGAGCAAACTCATAGATTTGCTATCTGCAGTGTTCTGTGGGTAGAGGAAAAGGGTTTTTCCTCTTCTCAGTGAGAATCAAGACTAAACCAAGGGAATTAATTATAACTACTGTTACTTCACATTTTAGAAGGAGAGCTAGGGAAAGCCTCAAGATTAGAAAGCAATAGATAAAAGAAAGGCTATCGGGACTGGGAAGGTAGCTCCATGGTAGAGCGCTTGCCTTGCATGCATGAGGTCCTGGGTTTGTTTCTTCAGCACCACATACGGAGAAAAAGCTGGAAGTGGTGCTGTGGCTCAAGTGGTAAGGTACCAGCCTTGAGCTGAAGAGCTCAGGGACAGCGCCCAGGCCCAGAGTTCAGGCCCCACGACCAACCAAAAAAATTTAAAAAAAAGAAAGGCTATCAAAGTCCAAGTTGATTATGCACATACCATCAACTAAATAAACCATAAGCCAAAAGACAATTCAGAAAACTAATAAAATACAAAATTAATTTGCAAATAGTTTCCTTAGATACAATCCACCAACCATCATGAAAGAAAGAAAATTTTGGAGAACACATAAAATAATACCAAGGAATTAACTAAGACATGTGTGAGGCTTGTTAGTAGAAAATATTCAAAACCTTCTTAGAGAGAAGAGGAAAGTTGCACGGATAGGTGGATATACCATGTTCTTAGATAGGAAGACAAAACTCAAGAGATGTCAAAAGTGATGTTCTCCTCATGAAAACACTGTTCTTAACTTGGGGTTACACAAGTTAATCCTTAAGTGTATTTGGAAAAACAAATAAGACCAGGAAGAAAAGCAAAACTTTCTGGAAAAAGTAACAAAAGGGATCAGCCCTATTAGATCGTATAATATAGGGTAGAGCAATGAACAGTGTGATACTGGGACTGGATCCAGGAATAGAATAGACAAATGGCCTGGAATACAAAGTCCAAGAAGTAGTCTAAATACAAATGGGTAAAAAAAATGACATCTCAAATCAGTGGGCAAAAAAAGTATAGCAAACTCCTGAAATAAAGGTGGCCAGGTACCATCTGAAGAAGAAAGTTGGTTTTCTATTTTGGATCATATACCAAATTAAATCTCACGTGTATTAAAAGATGGTAAGATGAAAAGCACAGAGAAGTTTTCTATAGCCTTTTAATTCATGTATCAATATCCAGAGACTACAAAAAAATCAAAGAGAATAAATATGAATCCATAAAATTAGACTTTCATCTGGAAAGATACCTTAATTAAAAAGACAAACACCAACCCTAAATGAATGCATTCATATAACAGACAAAATATGAACCTCTGTAAATATATCATGAGTTTCTAGAAATTAACAAATACACCAAGGACCAATTAGGAAAATGGATAAAGGATATGTATATCTATTACGGCTTTAGGATTCAGCTGTGCCTAAATACTGACTTTATGGGGGAGGCGGGGATAGAAATCTGCCAGTAATCATCAAAACTCACAATGGCATATATCTTCTGACCCCAGAACACCCCTTCTGAGAAGTTAGCATAGAGGAAGATTAGCACATAATGTGTGGAAAACACTGTAGGACTGTTTCTGACAGTTGAATACTGGAAACAACTCCAGTGGCCATCAGTGGGAAATGGGTTAAAGATCCTAGGGAATATTTTCACCTGAAACACTATACAGCCACAGAAGAAGGGACAATCAAGGATCTCCAGGAATCAATATGGGTGTTATCTCCAAGATCATTTCTTGCAAAAAGCAGGATGGAGGACATTGTGCATTCCATGCTATGTTTTATGTCTTAAAAGACAGGAAGAACATAGGCACATATTTAAATATCTCCAGAAGGGTATGAAAGAAATGTGTAACAGTGCCTATAGGGTGAGAAATTGGGCATGAGGAGAGTTTTTACAATGTTTCTTCCTACCTATGTTTATCTCTGAACTAACTAGAGGTAGAACCTGCCTTAAAGTTACATTTACAAACATGAAGAAATACTATACTTTTCTTCTGTGATGATTTATAACTAGTTACTCAAATGTTTTCTGGGAAATGCCTCTTCCTAAGGGTCTTTTAAGCCCCAGGTTTTCTTTTCCCTAACAGCTAGTACCCAGGGGAAATAACATTGAACTTAAGATGTCACAAAATCAGCAGCTTTTTAGATCTTTTAAAATTAAATACAACATGCAGCTGTCAAAGGCAGTCTAATATCTTATATTCTTTGTGTGTGTGTGTGTGTGTGTGTGTGTGTGTGTGTAGGTCATGTGAGCTCTGTGTGTGTGTGTGTGTGGTCATGTGAGCTCTGTGTGTGTATGTGTGTGTGTGTGTGTGTAGGTCATGTGAGCTCTGTGTGTGTATGTGTGTGTGTGTGTAGGTCATGTGAGCTCTGTGTGTGTATGTGTGTGTGTATGTGTAGGTCATGTGAGCTCTGTGTGTGTGTGTGTGTGTGTGTGTAGGTCATGTGAGCTCTGTGTGTGTATGTGTGTGTGTGTGTAGGTCATGTGAGCTCTGTGTGTGTATGTGTGTGTGTATGTGTAGGTCATGTGAGCTCTGTGTGTGTGTGTGTGTGTGTGTGTAGGTCATGTGAGCTCTGTGTGTGTATGTGTGTGTGTGTGTAGGTCATGTGAGCTCTGTGTGTGTATGTGTGTGTGTGTGTGTAGGTCATGTGAGCTCTGTGTGTGTGTGTGTGTGTGTGTGTAGGTCATGTGAGCTCTGTGTGTGTGTGTGTGTGTGTGTGTAGGTCATGTGAGCTCTGTGTGTGTGTGTGTGTGTGTAGGTCATGTGAGCTCTGTGTGTGTGTGTGTTTGTAGGTCATGTGAGCTCTGTGTGTGTGTGTGTGTGTGTGTGTGTGTGTGTGTGTGTGCTGCTTCTGGGACTTGAACTCATAGATTCTCACTCTTGCTTGGATTTTTTAAAATTTATCTTTATTGTAGAGGTGATGTACAGAGGAGTTACAGTTACATAGGTCAGGTAATAAGTACATTTTTTGAACAGTGCCTTGCTTGGATTTTTTTTTTTTTTTTGCACAAAGCTGATGCTTTACCACTTGAGCATTTTGCTGGTTAATTGGAAATGAGAATTTCATGGACTTTTCCTGTCTACACTAGCCTCATACCAAGATCCTCAGATCTCAGCCTCCTGAGTAGCTAGGATTACACGTGGAGCTACCGGCACTGGACTAATATTTTAGATTCTAAATTCAGTGCTAGAGCCTGTCTGCTTTCTTGTGTTTCCTACCTCATTTTTTTCTGTGACTAAAGAAATCAGCATGAAGGTGATTTCCCCAAATGGGTAGTAAAAAAGGTTGGGACCTAAATGTGAACAGACATTCATATGATTGTACCAACCAGAACAAGCTGGTTTGCAGTCTCAGGGAATGAAAACGTAACTTATGTAGACTTCTTAGCTCCCTGTGTTACCCAAACCACCCTAAACTAACTCACCTAAGAGATGATAACTCCGTCCAAAGCCACAGATGTATTTCTACAAGAATTCTATGGGGGCGAAATATGCCCTCATTTAACGCACCGATGGCACTGCTGATTCAATTTTCTGCCTGCATATGAATCTGCTAAATCCCTTATTATGAATGAGCTGGCCTCAGGTATGGGACCTCTGGCTGTCATCAGCACAGCCACCAGAACTAATGATCCTGTAATGACTCAACACTGGTGAACTCGCAGGCCGGCCAGCCTCATTCACCTCACTGTTCTGTGGGCTTACGCTGGCAGCCCTGGCAGGAGAGGTAGAATCTATGGGCCATGAACGGGATTAAAGGATTATCTAATGAGATAAAAAGCAGTAAGGATCATGGTATTTCTAATAAGGTGGCAACAGCTCTCTGTCCAACGGCAGCAGAGCGGCAATCTCCGTAAATATTCTGGAGAAGGGTGCTGCAGCTTATGCTATTATTGATGAAAGATAGAACTCTAATAAAAATTCAGTGAGTATAGAAAATGTCAGAGATGGTTTCATTTCATGTGTAATAAAGTAAGCCACATAAAAATAACATGTTGCCTATAAAGGAACTATTGAGCAGGATGCAGGTACACACAGCAACAAGCCAGGAGCTTAGAGAGTCTGTGAGCCAACAGCACAGGGACCCACAAACAAGATCCCCTCAAAGCTCAGTGCAGACCAACATTCAGATGTGTACGGGGGCCTGGGCAGAACGCTCTTGGAAACTCATCGTTCTTCAGGTAACTACAAGACTATACACATATCTTCCACTGTCGGATTTTCAATATAAAGGACTCTGGGAGGAAAACTGAAAGGAGTGTGCATGAATGGGAGGTAGATCCTAAATGCTTTCAAAAAGCCCTCACACGGAAATGATTTCTCCCTTGGCTTCCGAGGGAACTGATGACCCAGGAGCAGCAGTCGATTGTGAAGTCAGGAGAAAGTCGGGTCTGTGGGTTGTGAGTAAGGGGTGCTCTGCCGGGGGCGGGGGTGGAATCCTACTTGCCTTGGCCATTTGGGTTTTGTTCTACCTTTGAAGGGAGGTGTGTAAATACCTGGAAAAGGACGGGAGCACATGGACCCCCACCTGTGACTGCAGATCTCCTCCAGACAAGACCCTGTGCACCTGCTGGCTCCCTGGGCAGACCTTCCCCATGGAGCTCTCTGCCACTCCAGCGTCTCTTACCTGGTCCGTGCTCCAACGTAGACACTGAGGATGAGTCCTATCCTACAGAGACTCGAGACTTTTAAACAAAAATAGCTTTAAAACCTTACTCTGATTCCTTACCAGTGACTAAGGTAAAGTTCACCTCAACCTAATAAGAAAATATAGCTCCAGGAAATGGGGAAGTGATAGGAAAATTATGCTTTTTAACTCAGTAATTCCAAATAACCTTCCACCGATTTCCATAAAAAGATAATCAGTCTCTCCCTCCCCCGCAAAATCAAGGATGTATCAGTGAGCATGGCCACTTTGTCCTACCAGAAATAACACATAAATATTACTGGCACTAAGCCTCCAGGTGAGTGCTAACATAATTAACAGCAAACACATCCTCTTTCATTGAGATTCTCCTTGATGCCAGTATTAAAAAAAAATCAATGATCTTTTCAACTTAATAGCCAATCTGAAAAGCAATTTGAGGAAAATAATTGGTTTCAGAATGGAAAAACACATGGATGTAAGTGTGTCTTCCCATTGCTTTCCAGTGGCCATTCCCCAGATTCATGTAACATTTATAGGAAATGATTATACTTCTAATGATTATTATGCCAATTGTTTGTTCTAATCAATAGTTAAGGACATAAGCAGAGGAGGGAATTAATTAAACATTCAATATTTGCTCATGAAAAATGAAAGCGAAGTGTGAAGGCATTGCAGGCAGAGAGACCATGCATGCCCCCTCCAAAACAGGAAAACACACAAGTCCCAGATGACAACGTCCTAGATCCAATGGCTTCCCCTCTGCAAAGCACCCTCTGGGAGCTTTGATCACAGGCCCACTGTGGTTTGAACATACCTGTGTCCACCAACACTTCAATGAGTCTGACAGCTGGTGGAATCTTAGGAGGTATTTGGGTCAAGAGAATGGAGCTCGTAGGAAAGAATTAAAGGTTTTCTGGTAGGAAGCAAGCCTTTAGAGACAAGGGAGTTTAGCTTCTTTACCTCTTCTGCAAGTTCCTCCTGGCCCTCACCAGATGTATCTACCATTTTGGATTTCCCAGCCTCAAGAATAATGAGGCACTGTAAGACTCGCTTCTTTATCAATTATCCAGTCTGGAGTATGTTGTTCCAGCATATGAAAACCAGACTAACACATGCATTCTCTGAAGCATAAGCTCTGTCAACATTGCCTTTGTGAGCAATGTCTTCTTAGAAGCCCAGGACTACCTTGTGATATTCTGTAGGAATGAACCCAGGCTTACATATGTTCGGAGATTATATGTGTTGCCTGTTTTCCAAGGTCCACAATGTATATTAGCATCGTAGAAGCTCAGAGAAGTCCAGGGAAAAGGATGCCTAATTACTGTTTACTGTTTTCCCAACTTGCCTTCCTATCACACATACACATTAATCCCTACTCATATGGATGAAGAGAGGACAAGGTTTCTCTCATGGTGCACTTGAATAGCTGGTGACAGGATCCCCCCAACCCCACCCCACCAGCATCTCATTCCATTTCTACAGACAACTCATATTACTGAGAGGAAACAGCAGAGTTGGACACATATCGGGTTTCACACTTCCTGTGAATCTTATCAGTAGGTGAATCCTCACTGCCCAGTTCAACACCAGTATGTCAGCAACCTTCCCGCTCGCCTCTGAGCTCACAGGTTCACTGGCACCTCGTCAATGAAGTCAGGTAACAGGGACCTCTTACAGCAATGCAGCCAATCTTCCACACACTCTCTTGGCTGCTGGGATGATTACAGCACGGGGCCCTGAGGGTGAGCTACGGACAACCTCCCTGTAGCTCAAACACGCTTGCACGGCGTCTACCAGCTAGAATCCAATACCGTGCACCTTACTCCAGCTCACTCCCACACGGCTTTATCTCAGGCTAAAGAGCTTTCGCTCCTCCAACTGTCTTCCGAGGCCCCCCCATCCATCACTGCTTCTGTGTCTCTAACTTTGGTGTTCACGTCTGCTGTGCAGGCGTCTCCAATCTGTCGGTCCTGCGAGCTCTGGATGGAGACCGTGATCTGGTGAGTATCTCTCCACCCTCCATGCTGGGCTTCACTCTTTTATACATGTTCTGCCTGACGCTGCCCATGCCACCTTGCTCAGCCTTTGGCTGGGGCAACAGAGGCATATACAGTCAAGGCGAGACACCAGGAAGAAGCTGAAAGCTGTTGGGTCCCCTGTATGGAGCTTCTGATCTTCAAGGACGGTCCTCGGACCACCCAGGCCAGAAGCCCACCCTCCTACTGCACCAACCCTTGTGAGTCGAGTCCAGGGTCAGCATTCTACCGGCTCCACTGTTCGTCTCCATCACACAACTCCAGTTGGAGGACCCCTGCCCTGCGGTTTGGAGAGCCTCTAACGTTTCAGTTCACTCGGCGGACAACCCGTAAGACCGATGAATTAAGAGGTATTGGTCAGGTTAAAGAAAAGACTCAGAGGGAAGGAGGGTCGTGGCAGTAGAGAAGAGCCATGAAGAAGCTCTGAGAAAAAACCTGCAGGGGGGGCACGCTGAGGTGGGGAAGGTATACTCAGAGGGGGGTCTGCCTCGCCCAGGGCCTCGATTCCTGAGGCCAGCACCAGGAGTCAGGGGTTCACACTCTCCCTTGGTTCAGAGGTCACCATCCATGCAGAAACTAAGAAACTACCTCATTCTATGAGATGGACATGGGGGTTTCATCTGTGATCTTCTTTAGGCTAGTTTACCAACCAGATCTCAGAAAACGGAATGGACTTCAACTACACAACCAATCATCTCAGAAAACGGAATGGACTTCAACTACACAACCAATCATCACCATAGGGTAAGTTCACCACACACACACACACACACACACACACACACACACACACACACACACACACACACACACACACACACACACACACACACACACACACACACACACACACACACACACACACACACACGCGCGCGCGCGCGCGCGCGCGCGCGCGTCTTCACTAGAAATGTGGAGACCAAGGATAAGGGACCAAGTACAGTTTTAACATATTGAAAATAAAATTTGCTGTTCTTCTGGTCTCATGACTGGGTGAGCAGATACAGAAGTCACACCCTCTGAGTCTTCTTCAACCTTCTTAACCTGCATTCCCCATTACTCAGCTCCTGATGATACAGTCTTGGTGACCTTCCAATTCTTTTTATGTGAATCTGTCAAATTCATTAAGTTAGTCAACATGCCATGGCCCTAGGTCTGAGTGACTCATGACCCTGTCATTGGAACTCATACTCTGGTAGAAAAGCCTTTGTATTAAGGCTGGAGAAACAAGGTAGAAACAGCATCCCAGTCTCAGTAATGTGGACCATGAAGCAGACGATAGTTTAAAATGTTGGGATATTTACAAAATGATAGAACTGACCAAGAAGAGAAGTTTCCAAGTCCTCTCTGGATTCAAAGCCTGGCTCTACCATTGAACTGCTCTGTGACCCACATTTATAAGCTCGGTGACCCTCTCCGTTTCCTCATCTGAACACAGGAGGGGGACAGTTCCAGGTTTGATAAGGTCATTGTGAAAATTCAAAGATGACCCACAGAAAGTGCTCAGCGCATAAGTGCCACAGTCCCCGAAGTGAGCGGACGCCAGCGACTCTCAGCCTTCCTGTCGGCTTCGCTGGACATTTAGGGACATGAACCACCACATTCACAGACAGATGTTGCTTCCTGCCAGGGAGACACAGAACACATGTTTCTTATGTTCATAAAGTGACTGCTCTTTAAGTAGATGTCAAAGATCATGATGAGCTCTGGGACCCCAAACCTCAGGGCCACTGCACACTAATTCTCTACCAACGGCACCATGGAAGAGGATGCATTTTGCCACCCAACAGAGTACAGCAGGCCTTGGGAAGCATCACAGGGACAAAACAGGGCTCGCTTCCCACCGGCAAGGCTGTTCACCATGCAGATAACTGGTTTGAAATTTACTGCGAAAATATGCTAATGTAGAGAAAATGTACAGTTTCTTTAATGCAATAGTTTCACTTCTAGAGACATACCGTACACAATTGTGCTCCAAGTATGATAGATTTAACTGCAACAGTGTGTAAGCCATTATAATCACTAAAATCTAGAATCAGCTCAAATCCAGCAATAAAAAAACAATGTTAAATAAGTAGCTATACTTAAAGAGTAGATCGCACAGGGTATGTATAAATAATATACTGCCAGGTGGTGCACACATGTAATACCAGCTACTCAGAGTCAGAGATTGTAGGCCTGTAGCCTAGTTGGGAAAAATTCCTCAGCTATTTAGGGAGACTTACCTTGAAAAACAAGAAGTGCATACCGGATTCATGCCTGAAATCCTTGTAAATCAAGAGAAGGGAGTAGGAGGATCACAGTCCAAAGCCAGCCAGACAAAAGCATGAGAGTCTGACTGAATACTAAAGCAAAAAGAGCTGCCGCATGGTTGAAATGGTAGAGTACTTGTTAGAAAGTGTAAGGCCCTAAGTGCAAACTCCAGCCAGGCCAAACATGGAATACGCAATGTGCTAATGTGTGAGTTTACATGGTGTGCTCTCTAAGCTAAATTACATTACAACAGTGATGAAAAGTAAAAGTCATCACGAAGTTAAAAGCCACCATGAATCCACACGCACGACTCTCCCTCAGGAAGCTTTCAGAATGATGTAGAAGTTATTCACAGTGTTGTCGATGAGAAGATGAATGCTAGGTATTTCTGTATCAGTACTGAGGCTTGAACCCAGGGCCCCACACGCTCCTGTGGCTTTGTAAATCAAGGCTAGGCACCCTACCGCTTGAGCCACACTTCTACTTCAAGAAGATGAATTATAGAATAAAGGGAATGAGCAAGTGACAATCCTGACTTTTCATTTAATGACCTGAATTTTTTAAGATCTTGTACATGTTTGTTATACTTAAAGAAAACTTTACATTTCCAAGCTGTCAGTTCAAGAGCCAAAATGGATCACCACATCATAATTAATGCTGAGCTAAAAAATGAAACAACTTCAGAAAAAAATGAGTCCCCCTTTGAAAACATTGACAAACTTCTCAACCTAAAGCAAGTCATACTCGAGTGGATTGTTTTTCTTAGAATAAACAAGCTGATAACTCTCCTTATACGAACCAGCCTACTATAGTGCAGAATGAACATGGTTGTGGAGACACGCCTGGATTTGAACCAAGACCCTTCATGGCTCTTATCCAAGGCTCAACGACCTCCAGTCCAGTGCCAAAGCCAGGTCAAATTTGGTTTGCTGGTGGCATTGCGTGACTCGTGAGCTGAGACAATTTTCACATTTTTAAATAACTCAAAATGTTAAAACAATATTTTATAGCCTGTGGAAATTAAATGAGATTCAAATTCCATTTTCCACAAGTGAAATTTCTCTGGAATCCAGCCAGACCTTCTATTCATTTGCATGTTTCCTATGTCCAAGTCCAAACTCAACTGTTGCAAAAAAGGCTTCATAGGCCCAGCTGCCTACGATATTTACTACTTGACCTTTTGCAGAAGAAAAATGGTAGACACCTCTGCCCAATACTACCGATTTGAGGCTAGGTTTCCTACCCTGTTAAATAAGTGCAGTATTAAGCCCCTTCCACAGACAGGCCAAGAATACCAAATTTACCAATGCTTAACATTTGCTATATTTGCAATATTAATTTTCGTATTTTAATACAGAAGCCAGAATGGTGGTTATTTTCTTTAAACCATCGGTTGAATGTAAGATTTGGGGGGTTTTAGTGGTATATAAAATAGCCCTGATGCCGGCTGCTGGTGGCTCACGCCTATCCCAGTTACTCAAAAGGCTGAGATCTGAGGATGGCAGTTCAAAGCCAGCCCAGGCGGGAAAATCCCTCAGACTCTGCTCTCCAATTAACCATGAGAAAATGGGAAGCAGAACTGTGGTTAGCAGCAATAGGGTGCTAGCCCTGAGTGAAAGAGCTCAGGGACAGCAGCATCCAGGCCCTGAGTTCAAGCCCCATAACCAGCCCCCAAAAGAAAAAGAATAGTCCGGTACCTTCCAATCAATGCTGCTGGAGGTGAGGTGACAAAAAGCTCTCACATCCCACACTGATTACCTAATTCTGCAGGTATTTTTTGTGCCAGCACCGGGGCTTGAACTAGGACCTCTGGCTCTCATTTAGCTTTTGCACTCAAAGCCGATCCTCTGCCACGTGAGCCCTGCCCCTGCTTCTATCTTTTTGCCGAAGCGTCGTACCCCGCCTTTATCTGAGAGGGTCTTTATTTGTCAGGTCTTTTCTTCGGCGTCTGAAATGGTAAGCTATAAATCACATTGCATCTGACATGCACTTTAGGTTTCCCCAAGAAGGAAGCCACATGGCATGGTTGAGTAAGAGCACCGCTGTGCCCTGTGGGGCGCGGCATATGCTCCACCAGGAGACTCTACCCTTTGCGGTTGGCTGGGTGCACTGACCGGCAGGACCGGAGCTTTCCTGGAGGACACAGACCAGGGTGATGCCCTCTCTCCAGGTCTGCTGCAGGTGCTGTGTAGAGGTGCTGACTTCCTGCTCAATACTTACTTTCCCCATTTCCTGGAGTCTGGGATATACTGCAAAAAAAAAAAAGCGTCTCCTTGATTGAAGATGCCAATCTCTCCACAGGAACCTAACACCTCAGAGATTGCACTGTATTTGGAAAATGATGTTGGTGCCTGCAGATCTAGCAAGATAAATGGTGGTGCCAGGGTTGGCTACTCCCCGCATTCTTGGAGGGACTGGGCAGCTCCACACCCATAATCTGATGCTCTAAACAGACTACAGGCTACCTTTCCTCGCTGCATATATATTGATCCGGCTACCTTTCTTTCCTGGCGGCAATGAGTGGGGCATTTCTTGGTAGTACTGGGGATTGAACCCAGGGCCTTCCATCTATGCCCTAGCCCTTCTGTTTTTACTTTTCTTGAGTAATAAGGTCTTGTTAATTTTCCCCAGGCTGACACTGAACTCAAGATCCCTCGGTCTCCTTCCCCCCACCCCCCTGTAGCTGGGACTGGGCGGCTTTGTGTAAATCTGTACCCATTCACTTCTTAGTCTTGCAAAGATGCATTGCAGGTGGGCAAGCGAGGCGGGGCGGGCTGCCTGGAGGAATTCCATGAGGAATCACTCACTGCGTAAAGTAAATCGACACCTGTCCCTGGACCCACTGTCTCACAGGACAACACAGACCCCAAATCAGAACGGTGCTCACTACACCTAGGGGGCCGCCCGATATGACCTGTGCGCCCCCCCAAAGCTGACCCAGTCGCCCCCCCCCCACCTCAGGGACAGACTACCTCAAGCCCTGGGGCTCAGAAGCTGTACTTGGGTGGAACCAAAGCCTCCCTGGCTTCTGAGCTACTCTGAGAAGCATCAGAAGAAGAACCAAGCAGAGCTGCTGGAAACCGGATGCCCTGCGTGCCTGCCCAGCCCCTTCAGTATTCTTCCCACCCCTTCCTGGAAAACCTGCCCTGGAAGGCAGTTCAGGAGGAAGAAGTCTGGGCCCTGCTATGAAAGCCGAATGACGAACCTGCGTCCCTAACCAGACTTTACCATCACAAGCCGGGAATTTCTCTTCCTGACTAAACACATAAAAAACAACAGAGGAGCAACCTCACTAAGAGTGGGGGGAAAAAGTCTTAAATATTAGCATATGCCTGCCAACATGTATATGGCTTGTATCCAAAAATTATATTTTCCCCAAGGGGAGAGTTTTCTTAATAAATAATGTATCTTAACTAGATCAGAGATGTGGCTTAAAATTAAGTATTCAGTGTGTGTCTACTGAGTTTTTTTTTTATGATTTCATAACACTTCCATGGGAAAAAAAAGCTCTAAGATAACATTCCTATTTCTCTGAACTTTCGCAACATGTTTAGCTCTTCTGCCATGAGGATCTCTTTTTATTAGACGGAAACTGAGATCTGCACACACCCACTTCACATCTGCAAAGGGCCACCAATTCAGGTGGTGGCTGAGAATTTTACACGTTTTCTAATTTATAAATTTCATATTTTCTTTTTTTATATTTTATGTGCTACAAACTTAGTAATGTCTTTAAATAAAATAAATAAAAAGTGCAGATTTAGTCTATACACATTTAAAAAAAAAAAAGGGGGCGAATGTGTGTGAGCATGTGTATCACCCAAAGGGACTCGGCAGGACCCTGGACAGCTCCCTGCAACAGCCCAGGGTTCTAAGGTCTTTACAGGAGAATGCAGACATTCTTCATGTCTGGCTTGCCTGCTCTGAGCACAGAGGTGACCAGTGGGGGCTGAATGCTCTGGGGTGGGCGCGAATGGAGGGCCTGGCACTTCCTGCCACTTGGCTGAAGTGAGTGGACTCAGTTGCTTCTATTAGCTGGCAGCACAGATCATCCCAACTCCTTGTCTCTGCCAGGAAAAGCCTAGAACTCTCTGTTCTGCCTGCTAAACAGTTACTGGAAGCAATGTAGACTATTCCCTGATGGAGGTACAGGCCAACCATCTTCTCCAGGCTGTCAATTTTACTTGTGTATCAGGCCAGACCCTTCGAAGATTGTGTACTTGGTATTACTGGATTAACTGAAAGAACTGTGCTTGGCGGCCAGTGCTGTTATACACTGAGATATTGTAGAGGAAGACTTCTGTCACTGTCAGATACTGGCACAGACAAAGGAGCCCTGGCAAGCCTCTTCTGAGGCCCCTGAGCAAGGGCATTCTGCTCTCAGACCCAGGAATGTCTGCATTTCTCCTGATCAGCCGCCTGCCTTCACCTCCCTGGGAGGTACAACTGAGTGTCTCCTTCCCTGATTGGTGGTTAGGAACCGCTCGGTAGGCCCAGCTATACACGCACATGAAAGCATCTTCATCTCCTGCTACTCCTGAGCGATGTGAAGTCCCGATGCTGCCCAGCACAGCCCTCAAGACTGGACTCGGCTGGAGCGGGCCGGGTCTGCTCTCCAGAGGGACAGGCACAGTGCCAGCTGCCTCAGCCCCGTCTCCCAGGCACTGAGCCTCTGCCCCACAAAGGGCACATCTGGGCTCTTCAGACACGGATGGGGAGCGCATCGGCCTGCGTTTCAGCGTACTGCACTTTCTTCCTGTCTATCAGGCTCACTTTTAAAAGCAGCACCCTGTCTACGCGGAGTGGAGCTGCAGATGTTGAAATCCCAAGCCCCGGCGTGATGGTATTGGGAGGTAGTTTTTGAGAGGTGTGAGAACCCCCCAATTGGCACTGGTACCTTATAAAAGGGACCCCGGACAATTCTCTGACTGTTTCTTCCACGTGAACACATGTGGAGAGAGCTACTGCATACAACCCAGAAGGCACAGAGCCCTTTTCCGAGGCCAGCCGTGCTGGCACTCAGACGGACATGTGGCCTCCCGTGCCGCGGGAACATGCTTGCTACTTAGAACTCGGCCTCTGGCATTTTGCTACAGGAGCCCCGAGGGACACAGGCCTTGTCCAATCTCACATCTGCCACCCTAAAATTGGAGAGAACTATCCTCTATCGCACGGAGCCTGCCAGCCACCTTCAAACATCCACCCATCCTTAGATTGCTCCTGGATCCTTGTCTTGGCCACCGCCTCTGGCTGATTTCATTTCCTGTGGTTCTCTCTCCGCTATGTAAACTACAACCAGAGCAGCCTACATGCTCCGAAACTACTTGGCCCAGGTTTGAATGGATCAATTAATTTATACTCTGATGGAATAAGTCAACACATCAAAAAGGGCTAAGATCCTTCAGACTTCAAAACGAAACTTCAGTCCTCCATCTTCAGCCAAAGCTTGGTTCCTTATTGCGTTGCTTATAATGAGGAAGAGTCGGTTCGATCTTTGACCAAGGCTTGGTTCCATATCATGTTGTTTATGGCAAGTCTGGGTTGGTTTGCAGACCCTACCTGAGGGCAATAAATTTCATAATTCTTACTGAGTATCCTTGTGTAAGAGGATGAAACTAGATCCCAAAGTCTCACCTTGTACAAAAATCAATTCAAAATGGATCAAAGGCCTTAATGTAAAGCCTAAAACTACTCCATAAAAACACAGAAAACTCTTGAAGATATAGGTATGGGGAATGCCTTTCTGAATACAACTTAGGTAGCTCAGGAAATGAGAGCAAGAAGCGGTCGGTAGGACTCTATCAAATTAAGAAGCTTCTGTACAACAAAGGATAAATTACCAGAACAAACAGCCTAAAAACTGGAGGAAAATAATTGCCAGCTATCATCTGGCAGGATATTAATATCTAGAACACACAAGTAACTAAAAATCCAAATAATCCATCAATGGGTAAAAGAATTGTAGAGACATTTATTAAAAGAACTACAAAGGGCCAATAACTATGTGAAGGAATGTTCAACATTCAAAAAACTACGCTGATATTCTGGTTCATTTGTCAGAATGTCCATCATCAGGAAAATAAACAAATGTAGGAGAAAAGGAGCTTCATACACGCTTGGTGGGAATGCAAACTAGTGCCACAATCTACGGACATCAGTATGGAGACTCCTCAAAAACATTAAGACTGGAACTATGGCATGGTAGCTAGAGAGCCTGCCTGGCAAGCATGAAGCCCTGAGTTCAAACCCCTGTACCGCACAAAGATAATATAAACACATAAGTTAGGAAAAATATAACTCTCCTGAGATTCTGGTATATCATTCCGGGGCATACATCTAAGGGAGCCACAGGAGAGATTCCTGTGTGCCACTTTTAGCTGCCCTGGTTAGTGTGGTGCTATTAGCCCTAGTGTCCATCAATAGATGGATGGATAAAGACAGCGTGTTATTATATAAACACAATGAGATATTATTCATCCACAGGGAGGAACAAGATCACGTCATCGGTGGGAAAATGGACAGAACTGAAAATATGTATGCTTACCAAACTAAGCCACATTCAAAGAAAGAAATACCGTATGTTTTCTGGCATGTACAGAATCAAGATTTAAAAAGAAAAACAGATGTAAAAGTAGACGAAGGAGCTCTACTTGGGAAGGTCGGGGTGATAAGTAGGAAGGGGGAGAGGGGACCAGAAAGGATAATGGGGGGAAATGTCTGAATTTCTATCTAGTAGATAAGGGAATGAAAGCTCAGGGAAGTAGGGCACCTGCCCTGGCACACAGAGCTACCAAGTGGGTGAGGAGAGAAAGGAGTTCAAATCCTGACACTGCTCAGCAGCCTCCTGGCAGACCACATCGTCGTCATCAGACACTGGACACACACACACCGCCTTCCAGCCAGGACTTTCCACTGAGCACAGCCCTCCTTTCTCAGCAATGTGCTGGAAGCCATCCTCTCCCTTCTGATCCCCAATCTCCAATAAGAAAACAAATGTAAACTGCAATATTGATCCATTTGAAAATTCAGCTGATATATGCTCCCCTATTGAGAATTTACCTAAACCAAAGCTAGTCCATTAAAACTCAACAAATATTCCATAATTCATTCAGGGAAGGTTGTTGTTCTGAGCAAGTGGAATAGCAGATACTTTTTTTTTCTTCTTTTGACAAAAATTAACACCACATTTTATGAGGTAGGGAAAATGGTAATAAAGGTGGACTGATCATGCCCCAAAGCCCCCTAAACACAGTAACAGAAAGCCTGTAACCACATGGTGAGCTGGACTACTCTCCTGATCCCCAGAACTCCCCAAGGGGAGATGCCACCCAGAACGGCTCCTCTTCTGGAGCTCTAGGGAAGGGGCCACAGTGTCCTCTGAGAAGCCAGCACCATGCCAGCACACGTGCTTGCGCCTGCACGCAGAGGAAACAGGGCTTACATCACTGCACCTGGTAGAACTGACCGAGCTGCAAGGAATGCAGGCTGACTGAGAACTCGCCTCGCTGCTGGACACCGTGGCTCACGCCTGTAATCCATGCTAGAGAGGCTGAGATCTGAGCATCATGGTGGTTCATCACAGCCAGCCCGGGCAGGAAAGTCCGTGGGACTCTCATCTCCAATAAACCACCAAGAAGCCAGAAGTGGTGCTGTGGCTCAAATGGTAGAGCACTAGTCTTGAGCAAAAGAAGCTCAGGACGGTGCCCAGACCCTGAATTTGAAGCCACGGGACTGAAACAAAACAAAACAAAAAGAACATGCATCATACCAACATCTGGTACCTTTGCCAACCAGATTACGATTGGGTTCACCAAGGCCTGATGAGACCCATCTCACTGTCCCGACTGCAGGGGGCAAAGCGAGGGTGTAAGGCAAGGTGTTCAGCAAATGAAAGGGATCGCCGGGGTCCAAGCTCGAACCTTCCAAATCCTGGGACACGTTTGCGGAGTCCCGAGAGACTCTGTGAGAGGAGCTTCCTTTGGCTTTTTCCCCTGTTTATGCTACATCTCCCTCTCCACCCCGATGGAGAAGAGATCCATTTAATCCCACTGGTTTTTGTTGAAGTTGGACTCAGACCTCATTGGTTAAATTGTAACCTTGGCAATCAGAGCATTAGAGTCCTAATTTGTCAGGTTGGCTTCCTTTATGAGAAATCACACAGAAAGCCATGCTGTCTGAACCTGACTCACAAGATGGCAAACGTGTCAGGAGCCACGGAGGAATGCCCTGTGTGCACACAAGGGGACACTCAAGTCAAGAAAGCCACTGGTGACTCGCACCTGTCATCCTAGCTACTCAGGAGGATGAGTCTGGGTGACGACGGTTAGACACCAGCCCAGGTAGGGGAGTCTGTGAGAGTCCACCTCCAACTAACAAGCAAAAAACTAGACGGAGGCATGGCCCAAGTGACAGAGCACCAGCCATGAACCAGAACGCTGAGAACAGGAGGCCCTGAGTTCAAGCCCCAGTACCAGCACAGAAACGAAAATAACCACCACCACAACGAAAAACTATAGAGAGTTGGGTACCCGTATTCACACATGTAATCCTAGCTAAGGTTCAAAGCCGTAGAGTTGCCAGTTGAGCAAGCAAACAGGCAGAATGGGTGTGAGGCCGGGGTTAAAGCCCCAGAACCATATGTATGTATGTACATATGTATGTATGCACCAATTTGTGGACACACAGACAAGATATAACAGTTTCCAGACATGGATGCAAAAGTAAATTAATAGTCGTTATAGAAATGAGAAAGAAGACCAAGAAGGAACCACCAGGGGATTTCACCCTGACGCATCTACTGCTTAATTTCTCTTGAATAAGCAAACAGGGAAAGCTAGCCAAAGAGGAACCTTTGAACTCAATCTGGCTTCAAAGCAGAGAGACGAGTTTAGGCAGGGACACCGCCATATCTGAATTCCGTCTTCTGTCTTCTCTGCCAGAATTGAGTTTGAACTTCCAAAAATCAGACTCCACCTACTTTTTCAAACAGAAACTACTTGTCGGGATCCAGACGCATACGCGCTGGTGGTGGAGCGGAGGCCACCGAGCACGGAGTGCATGTGATTTAGCAGAGCAGCGACTTAAAAAAATAAAAAAAAAGCATCTTCCAGAAACCACACGGAAAGGCAGAGGGGGAGAGCAAGCCAGCCATCCCACGTGAAGGATCCAGGAGAAGATGATCAACATGCTTCCCACACACCGGGCCAGCTGCTTCTGCAAATCAACAGCTCCAGGGCTTGGGGAAGGCTCTTTTGGAAACAAAGAAATAAATTGTTCAAGGCCTGATGAATGCAAATCAGAGGCTCCTTGAGAGATGAGGTCTAAGTCCACCTCTAGATGGAAGGGGCTACAGACATGTGCGGTTTCTATTAAACTCACCCTGTAACGTTTCACATTCATCTAGAGGGGGAAAATCATTCCTAAGGAATAATTTGGAAAAAAAAAAAAAAAAAAGCAATTTCTTCTCCTGATGCTCCTTTAAAACCGCAGTGAAATGTCAGCGCTGTAGGAACCCTCTGAGCCCAGGGTCCAGAGGCAGCCAGGCCAGGGGGAAGCACTTTCTCCTTCTGAGTTGTAGAACTGTCTCGAACACACAGTGCAAGGCTGTGCTCAGGATCGGGACTTGCCGGAATGCTGGTATAATAGATTAGGAGTCAAAAAGGTCAAGGGTTTTCTTCTTCCATTGAAGCACACGGGATGACTCTCTAGGCTTTGTTTCTCTCTGGGAATCAGTTCCTGGGTGCTCCTATGTTGCTCTGAAGAGCGCCAGCACAAGCTGCTGCTGGACAAGAATGACCGGCGTTCTCCTTGAAGGAGGAATGGCGAACCTAACGACAGTGCCACACATTTTGTCTACAACGTGCATTTACTTTGTTGCAAATCTCGTCCATTCTAAGGCTCACTGGCCCTTTCTCCCTAACATGGTTTGGCTCGGCAAGAAAGACTTTGTACCCAAAGAAATGAGTGAGCTGGTCCCCTGGTGGAGCATGGCTATAGTGGAGATCCTGAGCTACTGAGCTGTCTGCATGGGATCCAGATTCCACGTGAAGGTAAGGTAGGCATCATGCACACGGGCACACGCCAGCTACCTTTTCCAATCGCCCAGGATGACCACCAGCAAGCGACAGGCCTGCTCCCTCAACGGAAATGGTAGGAGGAAGCTTCAGGTGTCTTTTCCTAAAAGAACTAGCTTTGTAGCTTGTTCAGTACCCGTTCTGGGAATCCCCGAAGCAAGCTCTTTAGCTTTTTACAGCAGCACTGTGGTTCAGTACATTATCCCTTCCTTCCCACTCTGCGCTTTGTGGATGACGGTCCTGACCGAGACACCTCCCTCAGAGGGCGAGAGGACATGGGACGCCTCTGTCAACATGGGGGGTGGGGACTGTCACCAGGCAGGTTCCCCGGATCCAGATGGACAGATCAAAGGCACAGCATGTCTAAGGCCAAGTCGTGGCCCAACCACACCCCGGCTGCTACACTAGAGTGAAGCCACCTGCTCAAATGCAGGCCAGCCCAGGCCCCAGCTCCCTCCTCAACCCCACCCGCCTGGCCCCCACACGCCATACCTGGGGGACCAGTGGAGGTGCTAGCAATGGGGGTACGCCACAGAGGCGCTTTCCTTGGTGTGGTCTACTGTCCACACCACACACCTCGAGCTTCTCATGGAATGAAGGAATAAATGAAGACGCTAAGGACCTGGACCTCTTCGGCTCTAGCTGAAGGGAGCTGGGACGCAGTCCTTCCCATCAACTACCAGGGGGAGCGTGCCTCAGCTCTGGGGGGTCCACACACGGGAAAGGAGGAGAAAGAACACCTGAGTGGGGAGGGAGGGAGGGAAGCCAGGGAGAGAGGCAGCTAAAAGTGAGAGGCAGAGAAGGCATGGAAGACAGGGGCTACTAGTAGGAATCCGTCGCATCTCCTCAGTGCTTTGTGTTCAAAGTACGATCAGCACTGAGTTTCCCCGTGGGAACGCTTGGGATCAGAGAAGTTGAGATGACTGTCCAAAGCCACACGGTGACTGATAATCAAGCTCTAAAGCCTGGGAATCACACTCCAGAGCCCAAGGCTACACCTGTCACGTACTACACTACTTCTTCTGGGTGCCCAGATTAAGGTGCGAAATCAGCACCCATGTCCCAGCTAGGCACTGGTGGCTCATGCTAATCGTCCTAGCTTCTCAGGAGGAAGAGCCTGGGAGGAGAACTATTCACAACCAGCCCAGGCGAAGCATGTGGGAGGCCCCATCTCAGTCAGCAGCTGAGCGCCGTTGCTCATGCTTGCCATCCCAGCTGTGTGTGAATCTGGGAGAGGGAAGAGGATCACGGTTCCAGGCCAGCCCCAGGAGGAAAGCTCAAGAGACCTCATCTCAACACTGAAAAACAGGTATGGTAATAACAGGTCTGCCCCCTAGCTATGGTGGGAAACGTAGGGAAGATCACACTTGAGACTGGCCAGGGGAAAAAAACAACAAGACCCTCTCTCAACAGAACAGTTCAAAACAAAAAGCTAAGATGTGGGTCGAGGACCGAGCTCCTGCCTAGCACGTGTGAGGCACTGAGTTCAAACCCTAGCACTACCAGAAACAGAAACAACAGGCGCTCAAAGGTGAAGCTAGAAATGGACAGGTTGAAAGTGCTTTCCCAGTTAAACGTGTCCCGGAGCTTTAATGAGCATTATGAGTCTCCAGATGGCCGGAGGACCTGCCGTGTCTCACAATGTGTGCAGGACCAGAGCTCTCCTTGAGAAGAAGCGTTCGCGGGGCCTGAGGCTGCTCCAGGGAAGAGTTAGGTTGATCAGCGCCCGCGCCACGCCCCTGGCCACCCGTTACCGCCACAGCCCGGGACTCCAACGTGGTGGATGATGGGATGCGGAAGTGACCCCAGCATCCTACAGGACTGTGTCTGACATCCCTGGTCATGCCTATTGAGTTATCCAACCAGATCGTCTAAAAGTAAACACCATTTTCATGTCACTCGCCTGCTCAGAAACCTCGCATGGCTCCCCAGTGCAAGCCTGCGGCAGGTGTGGAACACCCCTCCGTGCGCCCCAGATCGCCTTTGTGACAGCGCTAAGCCGGAGTGCCCAGGCGGGCCCTTCCTTCCCCTCTTCTGCCCTGCTGCTCAAGCCCGCAGTCATCTGGAAGCCCCCACCCCCCGAAACAAGCCCAGATGCCTCACTGAAACTCTTAATATGCTTTTCAGTTGAGGCTGCTGATTGTACCCCATCATTTCTTTTGTTTTTGTTTTTGTGGGTCGCGGGGCTTGAACTCTGGGCCTGGGCGCCCTCCTTCAGCTCTTCAGCTCAAGGCGAGCGCCCTACTGCTTGAGCCACAGCGCCACTTCTGGTTTTCTGGTGGTTTATTGGAGATAAGTTTCTTATGGACTTTCCTGCCCGGGCTGGCTTTGAACCGTGGTCCTCAGATCTCAGCCTCCGGAGTAGCCAGGATGACGGGCGTGAGCCCCTGGTGCCCGGCTCCATCATTTCTTACGATGTGCTTTGCAAAGGCAAGGCCTCCTCATATGCCAGCTGCCACTCTCCAGAGAGAAAACCCCTACCTGAACTAAATCACAGGCGCTTTTCGACACTCCGTTTCTGTCTAACCAAACCAAGGGGAGCAATCTGCTACACTCCAATCAGGAATGGACAGCCAGTGCGTGCCTGTCATCTCCAAAGTACGTTATTAGCACAAGTAAAGAAAAGTTTTCGTAGCTGTTTGAAAGTCTTAAAAAAGAGTAACTGTGAGCCTATTACTGACTTGACCCCATTTCCGGCTCTTACCTAAGAAAACAAAACTCATCAGTTCTGGGTAATTCTTAGTCAAGTTGCTTTCCCAAGTAAGGGCCTGCTCGGGAGAGGTGCGCAGAGGGGCTCATTCAGCAGGTCTAGACAGGGAATTTGCTGTTCTGCATGGATGAGTACTCTTCATAAATGAAGGTTTATCTCTCAAAAACATTCGGTTAAGCCAAGTACAGGAGCTTGTGCCGTATTTCTACCTACTCAGCATAGAGAGTTTGGGAGGGTCATGGTTCAGGGACACCCTGGGTAAAAAGTTTGTGAGACCCCCCCCCCATTCAAGCAACAAAAAGCTGGGCACAACAGCGTGTGCCTGTTAACTCTGCTATTATGCATAATGTATTCATAGGAGGTCCCAGCCCAGGCTGACCTGGGCAAAAAGCCAGACCGCACTGGGGCGTGGAGAAGAGGAAGCAGAAAGGGGTCTGAGCGTGGCTCGAGAGCTAGGACATCTGCCTAGCAAGCACACGTCTCGGAGTTCAAATTGTCCTACTGCGAAGGAAGGAAGGAAGGAAGGAAGGAAGGAAGGAAGGAAGGAAGGAAGGAAGGAAGGAAGGAAGGAAGGAAGGAAGGAAGGAAGGAAGGAAGGAAGGAAGGAAGGAAGGAAGGAAGGAAGGAAGGAAGGAAGGAAGGGGCCATGTTTCACGGAAAATTCCTAAATTATGGTTTTGTGTTGAGTTACTACAATGCTTCAGAGTTTTAAAGGAGTCAAACCCTGAGGGACTGAGACATCTACAGCCCAGACAGAGGAAAGCTGTATATTCCTCCCTTCTCTGTCTCTGTCTACGTCTCTGTCTCTCTCTCATACACACACACACACACACGCACACACGCGCGTGCGCGCACACACACACGCACACACGCGCGTGCGCGCACACACACACACACGCACAAACCCCCCACAGTGACCCCACCTATCCAATCACAATTCTCTGCACAGCTCTACATCAGATTGATTAGCCTATCCTGTAGACCAGTTTCTCTCCCTGCTCCTGCTCCTCACCCTGACCCGCTCTAAGGCAGGCATGCCAACAATTCTGCACTCTTCCAGTAGCTGGCTTGGGCTGAGCAAACAGTGAGAGCTCAATGAATATCCATGAATGAACAGATAGGAGCAGGCAGGCAGGCATGAATAAGTAAAGCATGACACAACTTCCAGGCAAATGATAAGCTCGGAGGTAAAAATTTCACTATCAGCCTGGCAGGTGGGTCTCTTCAAAGTGGCTGCAAGACCCGCTCTGGCCCCGTGGGTTACAGATAGTGGATAGGAGGAGTGTTTGTGAATCCAGGCACAGGTCTCTGAGACAAACCTCAAGATAAGGACAGCTGGCAAAAGAAGGGGCACCTAGAAAGGGCGCCTTCCCCCATTTCCAGTGCCTCCTTTCAAGTCGATCACCATAGCCACAAGCTGCACGCATTCTCAGAAGCATAAACCCTCCTAGACAAACTGTGTAATAGTCTTCCTCTGGGTTTTAAGAAGGAGCTTTGGTACATACTGGGGTCCCAGGTACACGTGGAGCCGGGCTAAGATGGCTCCACAGGGAACAATGAGAAGAGAGCCTGGTTCACTGTGGTTCTTCCTGAGTCTTAAATCTCTCACACACATGGTGTGAGACTTGTCACACGGTGAGTGACCTGTCTCATGAATCTGATCCTCTGCTTGCTGATGTGGATGGACAGAGCCCTCACAGGACCAGACTGAGACCCACACCATCCACAAGCCAACCTGCAAGCAAGCTTCAGAAACCATGAATAAGTCATTTAACACATGAAATCTCAGTGACCTTGAAAAACATCTCCCAGGATTAGCCTTTTTTTTTAAACAAAGGAAGCTTCATTTTTATGGTAACTCTAGGCACAGTAGATTTCAGGAATAAAAGCAGTGGATACAGCCCACGATTCTTTAGGTAAGTCTGATAACCATTTCGCTATCAAAACCAAAAAAAAAATAAGGCAATCAGTAATCTTATCAGTCAATTCAATTTTTAAAGAAAAATGGCTTAAATCTGTCCTAGACAAATAAACCAACTTGAGAAAATAATTTCTACCATCCCAATCAATTGAGTCCCCACAGTCAAGCAAATAAGAGAGCTAGCTGGCCTTCGTGAGCGAAGGAAAGAAAAGCAAGACCGCATTTCCCACAGACCAGACAGCAAGAAAGGTGGCATCCGTTACCTTGGTCAAAGGGCTTGTTGGGATTCCAGTTCCTGAAATAATCATCCTGCGAAAGCAAAAATAGAAAACACAAGTCAGGTTTCACAAGGCTTCTCAGAGAGCTGCCCACACGCTTGCCTTTCCCGCCACGCCCCAAAGACACAGAAGCAAACACTTAGAATTCTTTCCCCAAGCAGGCATAAGCATGCAATCCAAAAGATGGAGGTATTTGTCACATTCCTCTCTTTCAAGCTGTATGAATTAAACACTGAGGAGAGTAACCATTTCACCTCTACACGGAAGTAGCATTGCTCATCACGGTTTGACATAGATGCCCAGACACCTTCTACAGTGCAAGTGGAATTACTATCAATTAGACCTCCGGTGGTACCTGGCCACTCTGGTTTAAGATGAAGCCTCTGTGTCTGTAACACTGATAATCCAGCTGTCAACCTTTCTCATATCTCCCCAGGCACAGTTTCAGTTTTCTGGCACTCACACAAAACCTGAACACGGAGGACCATTCAAATGTTGGAATCATCCGTAGATGAGTATGTAGCTGAACGCCATCTCTTCCAGTCGTGGAAGAATGGAAAAGCAAACGCTGGCCAATCTGGGCCATGTGTAACCGTGTCTCTCTTGCATGCAGTTGGCAGCAACTTTTGCTTCCGTGAGGGAGGTCTTTTGTGGCTTTGAAATGGCAAGAGTCTAAACCACTCACTTCATAGTTCTAATTGCCTCCCCTCTTGGGGGGGTGGGGTGTGTGTGTGTGTGTGTGTGTGTGTGTGTGTGTGTGTGTGTGTGTGTGTGTGTGTGTGTGTGTGTGTGTGTGTGTGTGTGTGTGTGTGTGTGTGTGTGTGTGTGTGTGTGTGTGTGTGTGTGTGTGTGTGTGTGTGTGTGTGTGTGTGTGTGTGTGTGTGTATTGGTACTGGGGTTTGAACTCAAGACCTCATTCTCTTTTTACTCCTTGAGCCCCAACTCTACCTCTGGCTTTTCGATGGGTAACTGTTGATAAGAGTCTTACAGTCTTTCCTGTCCAGGCTGGCTATGAACCATGGCCCTGAGATCTTGGTCTCCTGAGTAGCTGGGATGACAGGCCTAAGCCGCAGGTACCGGGCTTCCTCCACTTCCAGGCAACCCTTTTGCTGCAAATAGCCGCTGTGTGCTGAGCTTCCTGCCCCCTCTGCCCTCCCCCAGCCCCCACCACCGCCCAGACGGCCACTGTCTGTACCACTGGACGGCTGCCAGTCCCGCACGCAGACCCACGCCGTCGGCTGGCATTTCCCTCCTCTCAATTATTATCTGGTTTCTTTGCTGGGGGCACTTGGCATGCTTATCACACTCTCAAAAAAGCTGTCCATTTCTCTTCCGGCAAAGTTAATTTACATCAAAGTACACAATTAGTTTAAAATATTGTCCATGCCGTCTCCTGCTGCAGCTTATCTCCCACACCATCTCCCGTGAATCCTATTGGCTCCACGTCCCTCAATTACCTGGCTTTATTAGATCCTTGTTGAGTTCACCTAAGCCCTTAAATAGATTTGAGGAAACTAGGTTTAGAGGAAAATCAGAACATATTGCTTCTTGGCCAGTGATGCCGTTTTCCAGAGCATGAATAAACATGAACAGGTTTCTCTGGATCCTGGAGATTCTGCATTAAACTATTTTTAACTCTGAGGAATTGGCCCGCTTTTCCCTGGCTTCAATTGTATGGTCCAACTGGTCGTCTTCCTAGCTCACTTAGCCTGGAGATCGACACCATGAAAATCACTCTCCCAGCTGGGTGCTGAAGGCTCGAACCTATAATCCTAGCTACTCTTGAGGGTGAGAATCAGAGGATCACAACTCAAAGCCAGTCTATGGAAAAGCTTGTGAGATTCTTATCTCCAGCCCTGCAAAAGGCAGGGCTGTGGGCATGGCTCAAGTGGTAGAGCACCAGCTAGGAGCAAGAAAGCCAAGCAAGAGCACAAGGTACTGACTCCAAGTCCAAACAACCACAAAAAAAAAAAAAAAAAAAAGATCCTCCATTTTTTTACTTGAATGCAAGCTGAATCTTTCAAAAGTGTGCTGTCTAAAACTTGTCAGAATGTGGAAGTTAGATCTAAATCACAAGCATATGTGAAAACCCACACGGGGTCATCTGCGTAGATGCACAAACATATGGTCTAAAGTGTGGTATTCGCAGGGGAGGACTGCCACCGTATGACTCCTTTGAACAACTGACTTAGAGCTAAGCAAAATGAATTCCAGGGAGCCGGAGCATGGGCGGTGAGGAGGGAGGTCAAGGGGAGAGGGGAAATATGAATGGAGAAAGAACACCACCATAAAAGTCAAGCTGCACCTGTGGAAAAGGAACCAGGTAACTGAGGGCCTGGGTGGCGGGGTTGGGAATGAGGGAAGTGGTGATACTGATCAAAACCCACTGCACTCATCAACCGGCCTGTTGAATGAAGCCCTTGGTACAACTACTTAAAGATCATTTTAAAACATTGAAAGGTAAGTTAACACTTGTTTTAAAAATACTCATTGTAACCTAAGCGCTGGGTGGAAGGGAGGAAATTTAGCACCAGATTTCTCAGTGTTACGGCTACCTTAGACTACTCTACTGAATTATCCACAGATTCTGCTCTTCACAAAGGTTAAGAATAAGCACACGCTTCCCACTGTGTTCTGCGGCACCAGGGTCAGGGGGAAAACCCTGGGGGCTGTTTTCTACTTGAGTGTGCTGTTCAGAACCATGGAAGTCCTTGGGAGCTCCCGCGGTGCGTCTGACCGGGAAAGGCTGGAGCCAAAGACCAGTCTCTTTAATTTCCCGCATCACATTCTCTTTGAAGTCAAGGAAAAGGCTGGAGCAAATCTGGAGAATGGCATATTCCCTAAAGACTTCAACCCACACCCAGATTGAATGCAAAGCCTTCTTCTGGGCCTCCCAACTTTCACTGGTTCACCATCAACTCCACAGTCACCTCAAGTGTGGGGAGGAGATTACCATTTAGAGGAAACCTCTAAATGCAGATATCTGCATTAGAATAGTTAAAACTCCCAGCAAGTAGAATAATGCTGCCTAATTACTACAAAATGTAAAAGTACATCTTGAAAGGGAAACTCATTATGCAAAATAAGGCTTTAAACAGCCCCTTGCCCTACAAGACCAAGCAGAGAAAGAAAATTCTTCCGTTTCTGAGGACTTTTACTCTGCCTTGGAAAAAAAGTAGACATCAAATTAAAAAAAAAAAAAAAAGGTGGGGGGAGGGGCTGGGAAGGTGGCTCAGTGGTAGAGCGCTTGCCTTGCATGCCTGAGGCCCTGGGTTCGATTCCTCAGCACCACATAAGCAAAAAGAAAAAAGCCGGAAGTGGCGCTGTGGCTCAAGTGGTAGAGCGCTTGCCTTGAGCTAAAGAGCTGAGGGACAGCGCCCAGGCCCCCTGACCGGAACCAACAAAAAAAAAAAAAAAAAAAAAAGGAAAGAAACTTAGAGACAGTGCCCAGGCCCTGAATTCAAGAGCCAGGACTGGCAAAAAACAAAACAAAACAAAACAAAACAAAACAAAAAAATGCTAAGAAATGCACTCATTACCTTGCTCATATAACTGTAACCCCTCTGTACAGTATTTTCACAATAAAAAACTTATTTTTTAAGTTTTTTAAGTTATTTTTTAAGTTTTTAGTTTTAAAAAGACTAGAGACTGGTAGGACCATGAATACATTAAAATAAATAGAAACTCTGGCTCACGCCTACAATCCTAGCTACTCAGGATACTGAAATCTGAAGACTGTGGTTCAAATCCAGCTTGGACAGGAAAGTCTTATGAGACTCTTAACTCCAATTAACCACCAGAAAACAGGAAGTGGCTCTGTGGCTCAAAGTGGTAGAGCTCTAGCCTTGAGTAAAAGAGCTCAAAGATAGTACCTGGGCCCTGAGTCCAAGCCCCACAACGAAATAAATAAATTCCATGACTGATCAACATAAACAAAATTATCTTTTTCCATTTACCTTACTGATTAAAATATCCCAGTAACAAAGTACTAGATGGCATAAAATTATTGTCTCCCAATAGCTGGTACAAAGGTTTTCTGTAACATGAAAAGAATTTTGTCCCTATGAGTGTTTATGGGAAAGATGTACCTACCGTATATATGTATATAGATACATATACATATATATCATTGTACATATTACTAACATATATGATACACACACACACACACACACACACACACACACACACACACACACACACCCACGGTCTGCTCTCTCTCACGGGTTCTATTTCACCAAAGATCAAACTAAACATCAGAAACACTCAAATAAATTATCTCTGTACTGAACATGGCAGCTTCTTTATCTTGCAATGATTCCCAACACAACACAGTAATTATCTACCCAGCACTTGCACTGTCGGGGGCACTGTGCGTAATGGACGGGTGGTTCAGACTGTGTGGGAGCACGTAAGTACTATGCCATCTTGTGGAAGGGGTCTGGGGGTCCACCGCTGTGAAGGGATGCCTGGATATGTCCAGGGCCTTCCACCGCCATGAGTGTTCCTAACATGGAATGAGGGCAAAGCATCCCTGCCTCACTGTGAGTGGGTGGACCTGATCAACAGACCAATCTAGGGTCCCCGCCCATCTTGAATGATGGGCTTCATGGCTTCAGCTTACATACTGCCCAGGGCTTCGCCTTTCATGTTATTTATTTTCATTTGCTAGCATGTATCAAAGGGGTTTCATCATGGTATTCCCACAAACTTATATAAAATACTTTAATCATCTTCAACCTATTACCCTTCCTCCTCCTCCTCCTCTTCTTCCTCCTCCCCCTCCTCCTTCTTCTTTTTTTTTTTTTTTTTTTTTTTTTTGGTGCCAGTGCTGGAACTTGAACTTAGAGGCCTCGTGTTTTCACTTGGCTTTCTCCATCAAAGCTGGTGCTCTACCACTTGAGCCATACCTCTACTTCAGGCTCTTTGCTAGTTAATTGCAGATAAGAGTCCCATAAACTTTCCTCTCCAGGAGTGGCTTCCAGCTGTGATCCTCAGATCTCAGCCTCTTTTTTTTCTGTTTGTTTTGTTTTTTTGGGTCAGTCGTGGGGCTTGAACTCTGGGCCTGGGCGCTGTCCCTGCACTCTTCAGCTCAAGGCGAGCGCTCTACTGCTTGAGCCACAGCGCCATGTCCAGTTTTCTGCTGGCTGATTGGAGATCAGAGTCTCACGGACTTTCCTGACCAGGCTGGCTTTGAACCCCGATCCTCAGATCTCAACCTCCTGAGTAGCTCGGATGACAGGCGTGAGCCACCGGCGCCCGGCAGATCTCGGCCTCTTGAGGAGCTAAGCTTACCAGCAGGAGCCACTGGTGCCGGTTCTATTCTTTCTCACCCAAGGATCTGCCTTTTAGGAGATTCCTAGTTAAGCTCCGAAGAACGTTAAGCCAAGCAGAGTGGGGGAGGCTGGGGTGACTGATCACTCCCCACAGCCTCGGAGGCCACAGCTCAAAGGCACTTAGCTCACGCGAAACAGATCGTTTCTCCTTCATACATATTTTAGCTAAACTGTCTGAACCCTGCCGTGCCAGGTGAGGATCACCTGAGATAATACAAATGACCAACCTGAGAAAAAAAAAAAAAGAAAAGAAAACGGTGGGGGAGGAGGAGCCTCGTTCCCCTGACCGGGGATGTGTAAGAGAGCCATGTCTGAGAGGAGGCCAAGGGTGGCCGGGGCCAGGCCGGGCCCTCACTGCGGGGACTCGCGTGGGCCCACGGCCACTCAGTGCCACCGGGGAAGCCTGCCCCTGCCGGGTGACAGACCCCAGCGGAGACACCCTCAAAACCAAACTGCTTTCCGGGGGATTCTGTAGAAGCCACTCCATTTCTTTGTCCTGCTACGTGACTGTGGAGGTCAGAGGGAAGGGCTGTTTGGTGACTGGGTAAGAGGAGGCTCCCCAGAATCGTAACTGAACCCCTAGCACCGTGAGTGCTCCAGACAAGGCTACATATAAGAGCATCTGCCATCTAATGTGCCATTTTTTCTGGTCATTTGAACTTAGGAAAAATGGACTTGCCTGCTCATCGGGCTACTTACAAGGGTGGAGAGGGCTAGCGTCCCACACAGCCCCTCGGCGCTGACCTGTGTCCACCCACCTCTTGGCCAGGGGAAGGGCTGTCTGTGTCCATCCCTGGAAGAGTTCCGGTGGAGAATCATTCTGAATAGAATGACCTAACCGCCTGGCCCCGCATGGGCAGAGATGGGGCCTCCCAGGCCCCACTCAGCAGAGGCCTGTCCACCAGGGAGGAGCACTGTGTGCAGAAACACTCCACGATGAGTGTGAGCCACAGCTACTGCAGAGCAGGGAGAAGCCACGCTCACCGGTGTATTCTCTAAGGTGTGAGCAATCCTCTCTGTATCGCTTCAAATCCAAGGAAGCTGCTTCCGAGTTTTATGAGCATCCCTGTGAAATTCCCCTAACCACCCGCCACTGGTGTGCATTAAGTACAGGTGGGCGTGTGTTTGTATACACGCTGGAAATCACTTTCATGCAGAGGAGAGCGATTCTTTGATAAATTGGTCTGACATTTAGTGGAAAGTCCTGCAGGCCCTAGACAAAGTGATTTAGAAAATAACAATGTCAGTTGCTCTGCTCTTTCAATAAATAACCCACCAGTAAAGCAGAGATAATAACTGACAATCATACTTGTACTGTAACTAATGAGAAAAGATAAAGCGGGTAAATGGACTGTTGATATACACTTGATAAATTGTATCCCCTGGATACACCAATGAAAAACAAATGTATGAGGTACTGGTTCACCGAAGGAAAACAAATATTTATCGCTGAGATTTGAGACGTAGGGTGCCATTTACATTTTATGTGGTAACTACTTTGATACTATGTCTACATGGAGTGGAAAAGTCAAAAACCTACCTCAACCTCCTGAGTACGCAAGCATTATAAATGGGAAAAAAAAGAAAGAAAGAGTCACATCAGACAGCAGGCTGGACCGTGTACGTTTTGACAATCACACACAATGGCAAGTTCTCTCATTAGCTAGCCCGCCACCCTCTCATGAGTCACCCACCAGGAAAACGCCCATCTCTCAGGCAGGAAGATGTGGTTACAGGGACACGTCCCCTACTGAGGGGCGGGGGCACAGTCCCATGGGGATCCACACTCTCCACCCCATGGCTCTCCGGGAGCATCTCAAGTGGGTGATTGCCCGAGACCTTCGGTATAGGGGCGATAATCAGTAAGGACCCCCAGACATCAATAAAGACCAAGGCGTGGCAGACCTCCGCCTTCTGAAAAAGAAAAGATTATGTTGCCTCGCAGCTCCAAAGTACTCAGTAGGGCTCCCCACCCCAGGGCCATGGATTTGTGTTTTTCTTAGAACCAGGTAATGGGGGCAGGCTGAGCAGGGCCCCTTCATGAGGAAAGCGCTGACCCCTGTGTCAGTCGGCCCCACCGCAGTGGAAAGCAAGCAACCATGAACTTGGTCTTTCCCCACGCTGAACAAGTCTGTCCGAGGTTCCTTCCGGCAATGCTGCTGTGCGTCTGGGTTTCACCTCCAGAGACAGCAACTGTAAGAGGCGGCTCTCCAGTGTCCCGTACCAAGTTGGGAGCGTTGTCCCGGGTCAGATTCATCCATGTCCTTGGAGACATCACCCACATCCTCAAATTGTTGAGACCTGCTTCATCTCGAGGAAAGACAATGCGTGGAAGGAAGGGAGGCTGCTACGGGCAGGGCGGGCTTGGACACAGAAGTGGCTCTTGTCAAAGCTTCTGATCCTAAGACCACATGCACCTACCTCGGAGCATGATCTCAGATTCCTGACAGTGATGCAGAGGGCCTGGCTCATTACCCAGCACAGAATAAATAACAGAGCCACAGAGCCTGCATGTCCAGAGCTCTGTGGCTGTAGATGTACCCGAAACAGAGGCAAACGTCAGGCTCTGCAGAAATAATGCTAAATAAAAGTTCGATAATGTGACTTCTTCATTTGAAGTTTACCAATGAAGCCCAAGTAAGAGAAGACCAATTGCAACTGAGAGAAATACTGGGGCTTGAGCTCTAGGCCTGGGCCCTGTCCCTGAGCCTCTTTGTGCCTAAGGCTAGCGCTTTACCACTTGAGCCACAGCACCACTTCTGGATTTCTAGTGGTTAGTTGGAGATAAGAGTGTCACAGATTTTCCTGCCCAGACTGGCTTTGAACCCTGATCCTCAGATCTCAGCCTCCTGAGTGGCTAGGATGACAGGCATGAGCCACCAGTGCATGATACTTATTAAATACTTTACGTGCATGTAATTTTATTAGTCTCATGAATGAAGAGTCCCTTAGGGGAAAAAACTCAATAAAATTTGAAAACCTAAGTTACAAGCATATTGGTATTTCAAGTCTGACTCTGTCAAAGGTCTGACCATACTCATCTAATAAATACAACCCACCTAGCACAAAAAGATAACACAACATCTGTGCCATTTAACAGTTTTGTGCCTCGAAGTAAGGCAAAGATTTACTCACCGTATAAACATAAATGAATTAATATTCCAATTACGATGAACTAGATCCTCCTAAGGGAAATGAGCCCAAACTGGCACTGTGTGGGTGTGGGTGGGTGAGTGCACGTGCATGTGCACACACCCACACCCACACCCACACCCACACACACCCATCAATACTGGAGCTTGAATTCAAGGTCGCACACTCTTGTCTTTTCCACTAAAGGCTGGAGCTCTACTATTTGCGCCGCATCTCTACTTCTGGCTTTTCGCTGGTTAAATGGAGATAAGAGAATCACAGACTTTTCTGCCCAGGCTGACCAAAAAGTTCCTCAGACCTCAGCCTCCTGAGTCGCTGGGATCACAGGCGTGAGCCACCAGCACCTGACAAAGCTTCTGTGTAATCACCGACTTCTCTGAACACAGCAGATGGAAGAGCCCTTTAAGTGTCTGGCCCATTGGCACACCAAACCAGGCCCTTGCCACCTTTTCACATGGAAATCTTTATGTCCCACAAAGTACAAATTACACTGGCCTGAGGCCCAGCCTTGTCCGACCATTATGAGTTCCAAATTAATGAGGTCCCACCCACGTCGAAGCACGCCCCTTCCCACACGGCAGGCATCCACGCGTACGCAGATGCTACCTTTCAGAGAATGAACGCCAGCCCTCCCCACCCCCCCCCCCCCCCCGCCGGCTGGCCACTGAGGCAGGTAGTGGGCGGCAGAGGTGGGCTTCCCATCTCGGAGGCCCAGCCCCACTCGGGAGGTGAGGACAAGCAGGCCTGGACTGTGGACTCCATCTTGGATGGTCTGTCGGGCCTTCCAAGCGATTGTAAACACGCAGCCCTTGGTGGGCCGAGTGAAGCCAGGCGCAGCCAATCGCAGGGACTGAGGGAACCAAGGGAAAGCCAGGCCCGCCGTGGATCGCCCACCAGGGACACAACTCCTGGTTTCTGGGACTTTCTATAACCTCCTGTACCTTCCACACTTAAGCGTCTGGCCGTTGAGATTCCCACCTTGGTAGCCCGGGCCTCTGTTGGCCCAGCTGCCGGCAAGGTCCCGGGCTGCGAGCTGGACTCTTCTGTCTCCCTTCCTTCCTCCACCCCCACCCGTGGAGTCAGCCCTCCTCCGAGCTCCTCGGCGCTGTCTGCACACTCCACTCCTACCCAGCCCAGGTCTCCGGCCTCAGGGCCATCCACCCCTCCGGCCTCCACCCTCCACGGCTCCCATGGTCCCCCCAGCTTCCTCTCCGCAGGTGCTGACAGTGACCTCCTCAAGGACACTCTGGTCACGTGACTCCCCTCCCCAAATCCCAAAGTGGCTTTTAGGCGCGGGCCCAGCCCACTCGCCCCCTGCACAGCCCAGCCCAAGGCCCGGGGACCCTCAGCCACCCTGTGACTGCAGTCTAGCCCGTGGCCTCCGGCCGGTGTGTGTGTACTTCCCACCACAGCCCAGCCGCCAAAGCCCTGCCTGTGATGCCCCTTCTCTGCCAGACACACACCGCCTGGCTCTGCTCTCACAAACACACACACACACACACACACACACACACACACACACACACACACACACACACACACACACACACACACACACACACACACACACACACACACACACACACACACACACACACACTAGCAGACCCCAGCTCACACTCAACTTCCTGTGGGATGCCTTCGCTGTCCCCACCCGCTCTGCATGGGACTGTGATCTGCATTCTCCCGACGCACAGGACGCACACAATGGCAGGGGAAGGCCCCCACGGCCAGTCCCCAGGCCGGGCTGGGCAGCTCCGCCCTCAGGTCCTCTCCATGGACACCCCACGTGGGCACTGCGCATTGAATCCTTCTCCTCCCAGAACGTGTCCCTGGGCTGCCTGTCCACACCTGCGTGTCATTCTGAAACACAATTGGAAGTGACGCGCTGGCTGCCGCTGCCCCTCCTCCTGCAGAGACACAGTTTGATCCCACTACGCCTTCCTGTATTCAATAATTAAACCTCTTCTCTGAAGTTGAGCTCCCTGAGAATTGGGGCCACGCCACGGAAGCCAGGATGGGGGTCCCTCTCCCTGAGCTTCAGACATTGATTCAGCAATTACTGCCCCATTGTTCTCCCTGAGCCTTTGAAAAGCCTCCAGTTTCAACATAGGAGACAGAGGTACAGAGAGATGAACAGCCAAGATCTCTGGTCCCCACTTTTGAAGTCAAAATCCTCCACGGTGAAATGATCAGGTGACATCATTTATACAGTAACAAAAATACGCTTCAGTGAGAACATATGTACTCAGATGGCAGAAACCATTGCAATACTTTTTATTTTTATATTTTCTTCCCATCTATTATTTGGGGAAATACAATGCAAGTTCTTTCCAGTCTTAAAATTCTATGACTCTAAATACGTCAAATAATAAATCAAATCTGCCCAAAAGCTCTGCGCCAATAAAGCAGGAGCATTTTTCACTGACTAGCAACAACCAGCATAACAGAAATAACGCAAGGTGGACCAAACCAAGAACCTGCTTTTGCTTTGATGTTTACCAAACGCATTTTTACAGACCCGATATGACCACAAGTAGTCATTCTTTGCTAAATCTTCCAAGTCCCCTTCCTGTTCGATAACTGATGAACACGAAGGAAAGAATCCAGTGGGGTTTTACTCCTCAGCAATGTAAAACGCCTTAGCAGATTTCCACGACCCAATCGCTCAGCTACATTGGGTTCTCCTGCAAGCTTAGAGGAAGGCCGTGATAGCAAGACGGTGGAAAATTCAAGAAGCAAAGGAAGACCAAGGACGTACCAGCGCCTGCTTCATCCCTCCTCGCCAGTAAGCTAAGCACACACTTCCAGGCACTCAGCCCTCCCCTGGGCCCTGCTGAAGGCACAGGGAAGCAAAGTCACCAGCTCTTTACAGGGACACGGGGGCTCCACTGGACTAGGTCAGGCCTGTTGGCTGTAACTAGTCTACTCAGCTGCACAGCTCCATTACTTTAAAGGTCTCTCCTATGCCGGAATTATTCCCAGGCCTCGCTGTAGGAGGAAAAGGAAAGAGTCGTCACACGAAAAGACTAAGATCAAAGTGATAAAGTCAAATGGTATGGACAAAGATCTATGGATTGGAGAACACAAGGGCTTTCTTCTTGCTCCTACCTTTTCTAATTGTGAGGCAACTTGTACAACATGGAGATGGATTACTTCATGAATTTATATACTGTCTACTCTATCATTCATTTAAAGTCCTTGTGGGATGGGTTAAATGAAGACAGCCTCACAGTAACAGGATAATCAGAGAAACTGCAGCCTGAATAGCCAAAACTGTTTTTACAGGAATTCACAGAAAATTAAACTCTGCTGTCTTAAGACCCAAACGCTGAGACTGCAAGGAGTAGAGCCCCACAGCCACCCAGGGACTCCAGAAGGAAGAGCTCCTGACCAAGGCCAAAGTCCCAGGAACATCCCCACAGAACTCAGAAGAACCACAAACTCATAACCTATGTCTAGAATAGCCAGTGGCATCATCCATTCATTTATTCCTTTGGTCCTGACATTTCTGTTCTTATTTTTTCATAAAAAAAGGAAAGATCTGAGTCAAAATCTCACTGGCTCACACCTACAAACCCAGCGACTCAGGAGGCTGAGAACTGAAGATCACAGTTCAAAGCCAGCTCCAGTCAGCTTGAGCAGAAAAGCCTAGCAAAAAAGCCAGAAGTAGAGTTGTAGCTTAAGTGGTAGAAAAATACTTCTCCTTTAAGTGGTAGAACACGATCCTGAGCAAAAGAACTCAGGGATAGTGCCCAGGCTCTGAGTTTAAGCCCCAGGACTGGCGTGCACGCTCGCACGCACACGCACATGCACATGCGCGCACACGCACACGCACATGCACACACACACACACACACACACACACACACACACCCCAACATGTAAGCAGGAGGTGACTCTTAACTCAGCCACAAGCTGCAGAAACACACAGGAGAGGAGCCTGAGCTCGAGCAGAAATCATACATTCACCCAGACACACAGACAACTCCACAACAAACCCAAATTGTGGCTAAATGTAATACGGTGTTCGGGGGGGCCAGACACCTCATGGAGTCTACCGTCGGGACACACGCACCTTGTCAGGGCTACCTGCTGGAGTCATTCCGGAGCAACACTGCACAGCTTATTTTCACGTTGCCTACCAAAGCCCCAGCCATCTTCACGCCTCTGTTCACAGATCTCAGAACACCTACCCAGCTTGGACCTAAAATCAACAGCTCTACGTCTCGGTGTGAAACACAAGACACAGAAACACCAAAGGCAGCATTTTTAGCTGGTAACTTCTCTCGATGTTGCGACCAGGTGACTGCAAATGAGTGGTTTTTCCTGACTAAACTGCAGTTTCCTCACCTGTAGGATGACAAGGTAGTGCCTACAACACGGGGTCGCCCGGAGGACGGGGACATGGACACTGGAGGCTCAGGATTCCTGCGTGAATCCCACCCCATCCGCAGCCACCATCCTGACACTCAGGAGGTAACCTGGGGGGTCATGGACTGCTTTGGACAAACAGCAGCCTGTGCTCTGTGAGAAAGTGTAAATAAAATGCCACATCGCTCACAGCTTCTGCATGGGATCTGACAGAAGCGCACGTGTGTGATGGATTTCTCCTGTCTGTCGGGTGCCACTGAGCTCCGCCCAGCTGTCTGCGGCAGTGTGGGCTTCAAACATCCGAGTTTGCTCCCGACGGGACCCACAGGCTCTGCAATCGGGGGGGGGGGGGACAGAGCTGGCGGGAAGGAGGTGAACGTCTTTGAAGAGGTAACATGGACAGAAATGTTTGTTTGGAAGAGCACTGCCAGGTTCTAAGTCAGCCGTTACATTAAGGGTCACGTGTCTGGCTCTCAGGGGCTCCCCCAACCGTCTGGGCCAGAGCGGATTGCTAGCGTGATCCTCTTGGCCCTACTAGATGGGGCGGGGTGGGGCCTCTTCACTCACCAAGGAGCTAACTGCTCTCTACGTCTCCGAAGTGCCCAGCCACAAGTCAAGCACCGAGAGAGTGTCAGCCTGAAACCTGGTGCCTCTCTGAGAAGGGTCCCTGAATCACCCAACCCGATGGTCCTCAGACCGTTCGTGCTCAGCTTCTAGAAAGGCCACGTCAGAGCAGACGTAGGAGTCTGAAGGGGAAAGGCTCGGAAGGCCCAGGCAGGCCGTAAGGCTTGGTTCTTGGCGTTCAAGCCAGGTCCGCAGCACCCATCCTTGACCTTCCTTGGGGAGGGCTCCCCACAAAGAGGTCGTGCTGACGCAGCCAGACTCGTCCTCAGAGACTCTGCCCCTCCCAGCGAGGCTTCTGTGCCCTTAGGTTCTCACATGCTTCTGGAGCCTTCCTTCAGATCCAGTCAGGGAGGACTGGAATGGCGCTGGGGCCAGGCACACTGCGAAAGGACCCAAGTCTCCAGGGACCAGAGCCGGGGTGGTCTATCCCCGGAATTCACAGCACTCCGCTCAGCCCTGGTCTGCAGGAGATGGGGAGTGAAGAGAGGGGAGGGGAATGAAAGGCTGTGCGGTAGCCTTGGAGGAATTGTGACTGTGGATGCTGCCTGTGGCCTCGCATACCGAGGTTCCCTTGTTGGTGTGACTGTCCTGGGCGTTTAATCCTAAAGGAAGGCGTAATCCCGCATGGAGTCCTGGAGTCCTGGTGCTGTTGGGAGGTGGTAAAAGGAGGAGGCGGGCCCACGTGGGGGAAGTAGGCAGCCTGGGGCTCTGTCTGGCTCTGGCCCCTTCCTGCTTCCTCTCTCTGCTTCCTGGCCACCATGATGTGCACTGCTCTGCTCCACTGCGCCCTCTCTGCCATGATGGACCAACGTCCCTGAAACCGTGAGCCGAAACAGGCTGAGATAGGGAGCATCTCTGTTCCAGGGCAGCTCAGGCAGAAACGTGCACACGAATCCACCTCAACAGAAGAGGCTGGGTGTGGTAGTATGCCTGTCACCTCAGCTCAAGGAAGAAGGAAGATGCACCAGGCATGATGCACCAGACAGGAAGCTGACCTGTTCTCTAAAATAACCGAGGCAAAGTGAAAAGAAGACGTTGTATCGGGACGTAGCTCTAGCTCGGGGGTGCAGTGTCTTCCTAGCAAGCAAAGCTCTCAGTTCAAAACCCAGCAGTGCCGGGTTGTTGTTTTTTTTAAACGCATCACTGCATACCTTCCGGAGGCTTTGCATTCTCCTTCCACACAGCAAAACACAGGACTGGCAAGAACACTGCATGACGGACACGGACCTCGCCTGCTGTTAAGGATCTTTCTGCTCTTTTGAAGACCACATTAGTTTCCTCTGTTTCCCATTAAAATCTACCTGAGAACATAAATCTTCCTCAACACAACACGGGCCAGTCCCATAACCACAGCGCACTTCATTACCGAGCCATTCAGGGTTTTCTGTTTCTCCAAGAAAATAAATAGCCAGTTTATAGATTGTCAGGGGGAAAAAAAATGTTCCCCACATAGCCTGCTTCATTGTGATTATTTACAAACATCAAAGGCCACTCACACCTGTGGCACCCAGAAGCCAAGCTAGCCCTCCATGAGCACAGAACTCAAAGGAGAAGAGTGTCCAATGACGCAGTATGTCCCTGGATTTCCCTTTGCATGCTGGGCTCTCCCTGGGTGGGCTTGGGGCTGGCCTCTGAGCCTTTTGCCCCAAACATCCAAGCAATGAAGACAAGGCGCCCAGGCCTGGGAAGCTCCTCCAGCCAGCCATGCTCAACCTTCCAGCCTTTTCCCAAGAACGGCCATTCGAGTTTTGTGGATCATCTACAGCCTGTGTCACACACTTTTCCTCTTTTATGACCCGCCCCTCCTGTGTCTTAAAAATGTAAACTTCAGCCAAGCACCAGTACTCACAGTGTCGTCCTAGCTACTGTGAAGGCTAAGATCTGAGGACTGTGGTTCAGAGCCAGCCCAGGCAGACAAATCTGAGAGACTCTTACCTTCAGTTAACGAGCAGAAGGCCAGAAGTGGAAGTGTGGTTCAAATATTAGAACACTAGCCTTGAGTGAAAAAAAGCCAAGCAAGAATATAAGTCCCTGAGTTCAGGCCTCAGTACTGGACATACAACAACAACAACAACAACAACAATATATATATATATTAATTTATACACATATATCAACATATATGCATACACATACACACATATATCATTCACTCTAATCTACTGGCCTCAGCTGGATGTGGCCTACAAACAGGCCAAGTACAATACCAAAATCCAAACCTATTACTTTGCACAGTAAATATCAATAAGACTAAAAACTCGTTTTAAGTTTAGCAAGTGACGTATGATGGGAATGAGGGCTGTGAGAGGAACTAATGCTGGTGAAGCCTTGGCGTATGGGCCTGGCCCTCGCCCTGCCCTTTGCACATGACGGTCCCCACTCGGCAGCCAGGGCGGGAAGCTATCCGTCCCTCCGGACTGCACACAAGGCCGGGCCTCGCTCACCGGGGGCTCCGTGCCTCCCGTCTCTCACTAAGGCTCCACTGTGCCCTGCTAATAGTTCCTGGGAGGACAGGAGGCAAGATCAGCCTCACCAAAAGCTGGAGCAGAGTGAAGGGAGACAGAGCAGGGTCCACGGATGTGAGGAAGGACGGCATGGGGCGGTGGGTGTCCGGACAGCCCGCCGCCCGCCGTGTCTCGGAAGTGACTTTCCCGTCGCACAGAACGCCAGCGTGCGGCTTCAGACACGGTCTAGGAAGGAATGGGCGTGGTGCGTGCTCGTGGTGAGGGGTGGGAATTGGGCGTCATCAAGGAAGTGGTAGGTGACTGCGGTGCTGCAGGCTGAGAGGTCAGGGGAGAGGGCTGGGGAATCCACCTCCTGCGAGGCCACCATCCCTGAACTCCCAACCCAAACATCACTGGGACCCACGGGTGTCCCGTGCACTGCCACGGCGGGGCTCCCTGGCAGAGCAGAGCCACGCCAGGGCTGGGTCACCTGGCTGGATGCCCACGATCCTCAGCACCCTGGGGACTCATACAGTCAGGGCCTGACTTGCCAGATCCTGCAGGAGGTCCCTTCATACACAGCCTCACTACGGCCTCAAGATGGGGGTAGGGGGAGGGTAACTCCTGGAAGGAGGGCCTTTAAATCCCGGGAGGCTCTCTCCCATCCTACCTCCCTCCTCCTGAGGACAGCAACCCCATAGTCTGCAGACCACAGAAACAAGTGAAGATCCGAGTTGTTTAGGAATGGATTCGCAAATAAAAGAAACCACATTTCCTCCCCAAGTTCCATCTCCACCCCCAAAGGCGAAATGGCTCTCTGATGCCCCTAAAAGTTTCCACGATTGTCACCAGGCAGACACTGGTGTGGAGAGAAAGCCAATTGCTCTCGGCAATTACTACGCTCTGCTGTCCCCAGACAGCCCCTTGCGACGCTGTCACTGTGTTTGTGTCTGCGGATGGCCGGTTCGGGCGGGGGGCATTCATTCCCAGAGCCCTTTGCTACCGCAAAACGTTCACCCAGCAGTGTGGGAAATTACCCAGAAAACAGCTGTTCGTGCTTTAGGCAGTATCTACATGGGGTGAGAAGCCACAGGCACATAAAGCCGCAAGCCAGAGAATTGAGAAAGTACTACTGTTAAGTTAAACTTGGAAGAGAGGGCCCCACTGCACCGCGCTGGTAATCAACACTCAAAAGGGCACAGCCAGACAGTGGTGGCTCAAGGCTGTCATCTAACAACTCGGGAGGCTGAGAGCTGAGGATCAGAGGTCAAAGCCAGCCCAGCCAGACAAATCTGTGAGGCTCAACTCCAATTAGCCAGTAAAAAGCCAGACGCAGAGGCATGGCTCAAGGGGTAGAGCACCAGCCTTGAGTGAAAAGGCTAAGCAACAGCAAGCAACAGCACAAGGCCCTGAGTTCAAATCCCAGTATCAGCAACAGTTCAAGTGGTAGAGTACTTGCTTAGCAATTTTGAGGGCCTGTGTACAGTCCCTACTATTGATGATTACATAACTGTCTAGCTAACTACACAGACAGACAGACAGACAGACAGACAGACAGAGATGGAGGGTCAGGCCCCAGCGGGAGGGCAGGCGCCCAGGTGATCTCCCAGGATAGAGCCAAACATCACCTTCTAGAACAAACGGCTGTTGGAACACAGCCCCGCCCCCAGCAGAGTCCACGCCCAGGCAGGCACATCTCCCACTCATGAATCTCCCCGACATAATGAATTGACTCAACTTTAACAAGATTTTTCCTGTGATTTTAATTCCACAGAGCACTCAGTGGTGAGAAAGAGCCAAATGGTATTTTACTTCCTGTAGCTACGCGCCCTAACTTTTAAATTCATATCTTTAGATAGGAAAGGAGTCGGCAATAAGAGGAAATTAAATCCATAAATCCTCTGATTTATCACTGGACACTCACCACGGCTCGGTGACAGTAACTCTATGTGGGCTGAATTTCCTCCAGAGTCACTGCTTCAAACAAAAAGGAAAACCCTGATTTGGATTGAGAAATAATTCCGTGTTAATCTTGTTTATCTTCTGGGTCTGGTAACCCCCTGTGGCTCTAGCCCACGCAGCCTCCTCTTTTAAGAAAACCATGACCACTGTTGTTTAATCCAATTCTGTGGTTAACGTGAGTTTTTCCCAATGTATATGCCATAGACCGTTGGGTACTGGGCTTGTCTTGTTTTATAAATAAATCTAATAAACCAACTACGAGTAGGATCATTTATATCAGTAATATTTTGAAAGTACAAATAATATGCTGACAGCTTTTATTAAAGCACACAGAATGCTACCTGCCTGGTAATTCGCCGAGTCCAACAAATTAGTCTAATCTCAAGTGGGCACCGGGAAGTGCCCACTACAGCAACCGCCATTGTTAATAACACTTTGCAGCTTTGTGGCTGGCATCATCCGAGCACTTAGGACAGCCGTGTGTGGCCATGCGCTTCAGTGTCCTTCACCCTAAACTTCACGGTGCACCGGGGTCGGAGGACGTGGGAAAGGGGCCCTTGGGCCTTGTCCTGGGGCTCTGAGCTCCCACCTCATCCCCTCCCCTAGAGGTCCAGAGACGACCCTCGGAAACGCTGCCATGGAGAAGCATGCTATGGGCCAGGCGCTGGGGTCACACGCATCATCTGGCTGCTCATGGGGCTGAGAGATCTGAGGATCGTGATTCGAAGCAAACCTGGACAGAAAAGTCCCTGAGGCTCCGTCTCCCATATTACCAGCACAACAGTGGACTGGAGGCACACTTGAAGTGGTAGAGTGCCCGCCAGGGAAGAAAGCTGAGTTCAGAGCTCTTGAGTTCAAATCCCAGTGATTGTGTGTGTGCACACATGCACACACATACACACATATATTCAAACGGGTCAGACCCAAAATAAATCAAGTTTGCCACTAACTCAAAAGCAGCACTGTTCAAAAGGCCCTTGGTGATGGAGAAAGGCGGAGTGACCACACACACTGGCCAAGCACTGGGGACGCGACTAGAAGACGCAGGATTTCAGCATTTTGTTTCATTTAATTACGATTAATTTTAGCTTAAATGGCCACATGGGTCGTTTGGCTTCATTATGGAACCTTTCCTCTGCCCAGAGCCACTGAGGTATCTGTAACATCAGCCCTGGGTCACGTAGTATTATCAATACGGGTGGTGGTGAGAGGCGGGTTTGTGGGCCTCACAGGGGCCCCGGGCAGAGCGGAAGAGAAAATCAGTTCTCAGGGTGAGACCATGTTCCTTTCTCACTGTAAATCTGCAGCCATTTCTTCCAGCGGGAGAGACAATGCAATAGAGAGTTTCTATCATCCGAGAGGCTAAGTGATCACCCAGCGTGCCTGGCTGGGCCAGACAGCCAAGAGTGGGAGCCGATGTGGGGACCCCAACACCTGCCGAGGTCCATCGCCACAAACTGCCTCTGGGCGGATGAGCCCTGTGTAAGGTTCTGTAGGCAAAGTCGGTGCCACACAGACAAAGGGAAGGCCCCCGAGCGAACCACGCGGGACACGGGGGACGGTGGGCGCATGTGCTTCCCTGATGCCCCGTCTCGTTCACTCTGCTCCAGTCATGCTGTTCTGCTGCAGCACCAACCCTGCAGCACCCTCCTTCCTCGGGCCCTTGGCCCTGGCTGTCTGCCTCCCTGAAGCGGTCTTCCTTCGGGTATCCGCATGGCTTGCTTCCTGTTCGGTTGCCCCTTGTGAGTGGCTCCTACCCACGATTGTCTGTGGAAGCCCCACGGCCCTCCTGCAGGAGTGTCTGCTGTGTGTGTGGCATTTTCCTGGCTCAGTCCACGGTAGGGAGAGGGGGCGGCTTCCACTGGCCTGACACAAATGCAGGACCCCCGGGGGCTGGGGGCCGGCCCCCCTGGAAGGACCTGTGGAAATGTCCTGATTCTGCACGAGACAAAATCGTCATCCCCGAGAGCAGGGTGAGAATGCGGCCAGCGCCACGCTGGTGCCAGCTGCAGGCCCACCCACCCCCTGTTGCCGCAGCAGGCTCCCGGACCCCAGGCTGCCCCGCCCTCCAGCCCCGCCCAGAGCCACACAGCCCCGCCCCCGGAGCCTTCACAGGCTGAGGAACCACAGCAGAGGAGGAGGGGGAGAAGGGACGCTCAGCACCGCGAGTGGGAAGGCGGGTGACAGTAAGCACTAGGGAAGTCCCAGCTGTTCTCAGGAGTACAGGTGAGCGGCCCGTATGCTGACGGACATGCACAAGCCCAGGCCAGGCAGTGGAGGCCAAGGCCTCGAAGCTTCTACAGCGAGGTGCTCTGGGCTCTAAAGAGGCCTCTAGATAGCAACGAACCCAGCTCCCCTCCACAGACCATCACCGGGCCTAGAGACAGACAGCCAGATCTTCCTCGTGGAAATACAAACGCAGAGGCGAGGAGAAAACCACGGGGAGGCTTAGTGTCAAAGCACGCGTCTACGTATGCTGCGGACCTCTCACATCACGAAGGGAGAAGTCATCTCGAAGTTCCTTGAAATCAGTGTTGGATGCCGTTCACAGTCTGATGCAACTGTGTTCTCTCCTAAGGAAGGAAGTTCACACACACGGATCTTCCAGATCACTTAAAGGTCTGGTGTGCTCTCCAAAGTGTACCTGTACCCCTAGCGGCGCAGGAGACTGAGAGCCGAGGACTGTTGTTTTAAATGAGCTTGGGCAGAAAAGCCCACAAAACTTCATTTAACCAGCAAAAAGCCAAATTGTAGGTCTGACGCAAGTGGTTAGTGCAGCGGCCTATGTTCAAGCCCTGGGAAACACACATGCAATCGCATACAATAGGTAACCACAAACTCACACAACCTTTTCCCATGGTTAAGGAGATCGAATTAAGAGGACATCTCTCCAGGCTGAGGGGCATGTCTCAAGTGGTAGAGTATCTGGCAAGTTTGGGACCATGAGTTCAAAACCCAGTATTGCCAGAGGGAGGGAGGGGAGGGAGGAAAGAGGAAGAGGAGGTGTTTCAAGGTGGCTGAAGGCTAGAGGCTCTGTTTGGGTGGCTGAGCGCCTGTCTAGCATTCATTCACATTTGGCAGCCAAACCAAAAATGAAAAGTGAGTCTCTCGTGTGTGTGTGTGTGTGTGTGTGTGTGTGTGTGTGTGCAGTGTGTGTGTGTGTGCAGTGTGTGTATGTGTGCAGTGTGTGTGTGTGTGCAGTGTGTGTGTGTGTGTGCAGCCAAACCAAAAATGAAAAGTGAGTCTCTCGTGTGTGTGTGTGTGTGTGTGTGTGTGTGTGTGTGTGTGTGTGAGAGAGAGAGAGAGAGAGAGAGAGAGAGAGAGAGAGAGAGAGAGAGAGAGAGAGAGATCCAGGCAAGCTGCTTGGCCTCCCGTACCTCAGTTTCCTCATCTGCAGAGGGGACTGTGTTGTTCCCTACTTCGTACGGCTCCAGGGGAGCATGCGATTTTCTTGCAAGAACCAGCAGAAAGCGGCGGCTTCAAACAACACAAGCGTGCTGTCAGAGTTTCCCAGAAGGCCGGAATGCAAAGACAGCGTGTAGGCAGGAGCAGCGGGCTGCCCGCACCCGTGCCTGCCCGCTGCAGGGACCCCTCCGCGCCTCTCCCAGCTTCCAGGACAGATGGCAGTCCCCGCCTCTGACCGAGTCATCCCCCCCCAGGCTCACGGCTCCTCCACCTGTCCTATGGGATCAGCGCCCGCCCTAATGCCCTTAGCTTAGCTCATTACATCTGTAAGTCCCTGTTCCCAGCTAAGGTTCTGTGCCGGGATATCAGACCCGAGCAAGGCATCCTGGAGCCACAGTGCCATGGTAACTAGGAGAGGGCCGGGGAAGCACTTGTCACAGCACCTGCGCAGAAAGTACCGGACACAGGTCAGCAGCTCCACGGTTGCTGTCAATCCGTGGACAGCTCTGGGGGAGCCATTCCTGTTCTGCCTCGCCACTCAGCTATAACCAAACTGTCAAGTCAGAGTCGGAGCCTCGGCTTATGCTGGATACAAAGTATGAACCACCAGGTCCAGCTTTTTTCTTTTAAGATGGGGTCTCGCACACCCCCTCCCCAGGCTAGCCTCCAATCGTGATCCTCCTTATTTCAGCCTCCCAAGAAGCTAGGATTATAGGCAAGAACCTCTGTACCTGGCTACAGATCCTTTTTAACCACAGTTAAGACCCTTCTGTCTCGAGGTGCACCAAGGGGGAGGGGGTGTGGCTGCGGAGTTTGCAGTCACTTCTGGGATGGGTGGGATCACAGCTCGTCATCACGGTGTGCAAACGGCTTTCGGGAATGTGTCCACTCACGGTGTGCGAAGGTAACAGGAAAGAACGGCAAAGCCAGATGGGGGAGGAGGGTGCCCTGCGGTGCCCAGCCAGGGATCCGCGGTGCTGAGGGGCCACGCTATGTGAACACACCGTTCCAGGATCCGGACTGGGGGGACAACGTTCCAGAAATCACACGCACAAGATGGAAGTGGGGATCTGGGGGGGGACTGCTCCAAGGGCAGAGCACCGAGGGTCACGCGGCACGCACGGGCTAACACGCAGGCCGCCGTCCTTTGTGTGTGGATGGGAGTCACGCGGCACAGAGATCAGGAGAAGCCCGTGCGTGAGGACGCCGCCTCTACAGACAGTTCTGGAAGCTGTGCGACTGGGCGTGCAGCTCTCAAAAACAAACCAAATTTCATCAGCACGCTGGAGGAGAGGCTGAATTATCTGTGCGATCTCTCTGTAGAGAAGATTAAAGAATTGATGTCCTACGAGGAGGCGAGCAAAGGAGACGCAGCAGAAATTCATTACGGAGCTGTGCTGGGCAGCCAATGTACAACACCAATCTGTTCTCTCCCGGACTGGATCGCTGCCACCCGAGGGAGCTTTACCAGATTGGCCGTTTTGTGATTATTTATTTGCTCAGCCCAAACAGCAAATAATCTCAATATCTATTTTCACACACAAGACCCTTACACATGACCAGCTCCAGACAACTTAGCACTGGATCCAACACGGGATTGACACGCACCTGAGCCATGAGGAAACTGGATTTGGGAGCTTCTTTGGCCAATACGCTGCTTTCTGGACACACTGTGCACGCGCAGAGCTCTCAGGCAAGGGCATGCGCAGGCCGGGACGGAACCACCCTTTCCCCAGATCTATCATCTGGTGGTTGTACACTCAATTTCCTCAGCCATAAAGTTGGGAGAGTTCCTATGGACGATTCCACACCTGAGATAGAGATGTCACTCCGAGGTGGAGTTCTCATCCAGGATGTGCAATGCTCTGGGTTTAACTCCTAACATGCCATGGGCCACTTCCAAGTGCTATGCTGGCAACTAGAGAGACAGTCGTGGGCAGACAGAGTCGTGAGAGGCAGACCTCCCCTGAGGGGAGGGCCATCGCTCAACCACAAACTCCATAATCCTTCCCTAAGCACCCAAAATGTGTGCCCAGGCCTCAAAGGTACACTTTTAATGAGCATCTGCTTTTCTCCAAGAATACTTCTACCCCACCCGGAGAGGACAAACACTGCTATGGCCAACCAGAGCTCTGCAGCCCTCTGGGGAGCTGGGTTCCTTCTGCAGGGTGTGTGTACTCTGTGGTAGCCTCTTTCCCCACCCTCTAGTTTGTGGCCTGGTCAACAGATGTGCACGCAGTGAGCCCCACCCAGAATGCTTTGCGAGAAGCACACAGCACGGGAGGAAGGGGGAGGCAGGCGAGGTTAACTCCCACCGACCAGATGAAAACCTCCAGGACACAGACAGCGAAGACCTCTGGGCCTTCCAGAGCCAAGGGCCATGTTGGTGGCTTCAGGCCTCACAGACATCCCTGCTCCTAGCGCGGGCTGGGCCACAACTCGGAGAAGCAGGGAGCCGAAGCCACACAGGCCTCCATACCTGGCACAGCGTTGGGCGTGTGGCTGGAAGGGTGACTGTCAGGGACAGCGCGTTGTGAGGCGCAGGTGTCACACCCTGCGGGGTCCTGATCAGTCAAACAGCGCGTTCATGACCAGAACACATCCCACACAGAAAGAGCGATGCGCTCACAGAATGGGGAACGAAACGGGATGGGAGGGCTCAGATGATGATTACAGGAAGCGTTTAGTGTGCAGCGAGGCACTTTGTAAATACTCGCGCAGCAGCGGTTGTGAATGTGCTGCAGAGCAGGGTCACATCCCACGAGCCCAAGTGGACTTCAGTCAGCGCAGAAACAATTAGTGCTAAGAAGGATTTTTCCAGACGTATAAAAGCCCTTATGCCAAGTTGCCTGCCTCCGAGCTTTGCCAGGCATTTCCCAACTCCAGCTCAGACACATCCCAGGTCCTCCAAGGTCCCCCGGTGTCCCCCTCACGGGAGACACACGCACAACACACCCTGGTGTTCTCTAGGATAGCTCTGATTTAATGGCTCTTTCTCATACATGACACTAACCTGGGCCTTGGGAAACCCTCTTTTGGAATCCCCAGTCTCTTGGTACCCCAGAGGCATAAATACCTAAAAACAGCCTAGATTTGAGCACCAGAGGTCTATGTTTTAATCTCATCTTTCAGCACTCATTAGCTGTGGGTCTCAGACAAATTACTGAACCTCTCTGAATCATTCCTGAAAAACAGGACCGATGCCACTTTCCTCAGATGGATTTCTATTCACATCTGTCATCCCGGCTCCCGCTCAGGAGAATGAATGCTGGTGGATCATGATTCAAAGCCTGCCAGGTGGAGAAGCCACAAAACGCCATTGCCAGAACAAAAAGTCGGGCTACAAGTAGGGCTCAAATTGCAGGATACCAGCTGAGCAAGCAAGCAAAACAAGCGCAAGGTCCTGAGTTCAAATCCTACAGCAGCAAAAACAATAATAAAGCAAAGAAATTCTATTAAGAGTCAGTGAAGAACATATGTAGTACTTAACACAGCACCCTCTGGCATAAGAGGTCTCTACAAATATGAGTCTCCATAGGACTGGGAATGGTGGGGCTCATCTCAGTGGATATAAAAATCAGGCAGAGCTCGCTATGATTTTTTTTTAACACCAGAGCATAATGGCATGCAGGTGGAGCCACAGTAGTATCATCTTCATTTAAGAGTTTTAAGTCATTTACTGATTTATTAGCCGTAGGAAGCACTTCCCTGGGGAGGGAGACAGTTGGAATACCTGTTGTGAGGCGAGCAGGAAGGACCAACAAGCCAGCATCATTAATCACCACTGCAGCAACGTGGGCTGGGGGAGCCGGCTCCACACGGTGCATGCAGGCGCGCGCGCTTTCTCAGTGACAAAGGGAAATTTGCACAAAAAGACGACCGTCTGTCATCCACAATTCATCTCGGGCCTTTCCCCTGTCCGGCCCTGACCTGGGAACGCGGGTGTGAGCAAGACAGCTCAGGGGAAGACGGGCTTCCGCCTTTCACCAGTACAAAGTGCTGAGGGCCTAATGGGTTTATTAATGAATTAAAACTTGGGGAAGATTGACTCGCTGTGTTCTAGTGACTCCTGAGCATAGAAAATGGCGAAAGAAATCCAGGAAATGAGAAACTAATTCTGGACAGGATAAGAAAAAAAAAAACCTCCCCCAGGGGCAGGTGAGATACAAGCTTTAAAAATCAATTTGGATCTTATTAGAAAGTAACAGAGACAACTTGTTCTGTTTACAGACACGGGTGCCGCCGTCCACAAGGAGACAGGCTGCGGGAATCCTCCTCCTGGTCAAGAGAAAACTTTCAGCAGGCCAGTCTAGAAATCTATGTTGTCTTCATCCTAAAAAGAGTGTTTTCAAGGGAGTCCTCATCTCTCAAGCCACGAGACAGAGCCCCTGGTGTTGGTGTGAGAAACACAACTAAGCCAGGCATGGGTGGCTCACGTCTGCCATGCTAGCTACTCGGGAGATGGAGAACTAAGGACTCTGGTTCAAAGCCAGCCCCTGGCACACAAATTCACTAGACTCTTTTATCTCCAATTGACCAACAAAGCGCTGGAGGCGGCAGGACGGCTCAAGTGGCAATGTCACCATTGAGCAAAACAACGAAGAGACAGTACCAGACCCTGAGTTTGAGTTCCAGGACTAGCACAAGAAAAGAGGGAAGGGAGAGAGGGAGAAAGGCGAGGATAGAAGAAGAGAGGGAGGGAAAGGATGAGAGAGAGGAAGGGAGAGGAAGGGAAAGGGAGAAGGAGAGGAAAGGAGGAGAGGGGACTGCAAAGAGATAGAAGGGGAGAGGAGAAAAGAAGAGAAAAAAGAAAAGAAAGGATCACCTACAAGGCAACTGCCACAGACAGCCTCAGTTCACATTCCCATGTTTGTCTTCTCGGTCTTTCTCTACACTTGCATTTAAATTACAGGCAAATAGGCGAACTGGACGTCTGCACTCCTCTGTAACCTGCTTTCTACTCTGAAGAAGGCATGAACTTTTCTCCACCTCATTAAATATTCTCCAGCATCGTTTTCCTGGCTGCCTAGCATGGCGGCGCGTGCCTCTGCCCTCATTTACTTAGCTTGTCTGAACTAATTAGGTTTTACAGCCTGACCAAAGTTCCTCTTCCATTTCCATCCCCAAACTGGGGAAATCAGGTGTTTGGAAATGCACATGTGCTCCAGTGCTTCGTACGCAGCTGCATTAATGTGCTGGTTCTTTGGGGGGAACCTCTTAGGCAAAGGGATTCCAGATACATCTCATTCCACAACGTGCCTGGAATCCCCCAGGATATGACTCAATATTCAAACTCAGCTCCCTTACAGTGCAAGTCGTGGGAAGAGCGGAATCCATGCCCCGCCCAGGCGTCTCTACCCAAGCGGCCAGGGGAAGAAGGCAGGGAAGTCTCCCATCCCAGTGGGTCTCAGCCACCACCACCCAAAGGAGACCATCACGTGAGCTCAGGGCCCCAGCTCTCCAGGGGAGAGGGGAGGGGACATAAAGAAAAACTTGAGAAGCCCTCGGGAACCCATACCCCAGAATTCAATCACAATGGTGAGAAAAAGCAGCAAGAATTTGCTTTTTTATTTACTTTTCTCTTTCCCCTAAATTGAAAAACGGCACTCAATTAAAACGACACTATCTTTACCAGCCACCTGGTGGCTCACACCTATAATTTAGTTACTCAACAGGCTGAGATCTGAGGATCTCCATTTGAAACCAGCCCAGGCAGACAAATCTGCAGGACTCATCTCCAATGAACCAGTAAAAAATTTGGAGGTGGAGGTGTGTGGTTCAAGTGGTAGAGGCTCAGCCTTCAGCACAAAAGCCGAGCAGTTTCTCCTGGGCTTGTGCTAGCCCCGTTTCTCTGAGTTTGGAAGGAGAGCTCCAGCAGGAAGAAGACAGAGCCTGACACCCGACACAGCTGCCCAGAAGGCCAGCTCTGCCGGTGAAAAGCCGGGCAGGCCCCCTTATCCTCTCCCGCACCCCAGACATCAGAAAGCCTGCCTTGGGATTCGTGAGGACGCAGCGGAAATGGCCCTGGTAAAGCTGGCCGCCGCTCAGGGGCAGATCCCGTTCTACGGGAGAGGGTACCGTCAGGGTACTCACACGTCTGTTGCTTAGGCCAGGATCCTCGGCTGGCTCTACTTAAAAGACCACATGGGACCCCACCATGTTTAAAAGTCTGCCAGTGCCTGGCCCGTGTCTTCCCGGTCAGCTCAGCAACAGGAGAGGGCTCCTCACATGAATCCCCAGCCACTGCCGCCTTTTTAATTGGCAGGAGTGGGTCACTAGCATCTAAAGCTCTCTGTCCACTCCCGTGCGTGGCTCGGCCTCAATACCCAGTATAGAAATGAGCTGTCTTCAGGAACATCTGAGACAGTCGTTTTGTGCGTACAACAACCATGTATGTAGGAAATCCTGTGGCTTTCCCAAACTCCCTGTTCTCCTCTGCATGAGTTTACCAGGGACCCTGTGCAGCTCTGAGAGGAATGAAGAACAGCAAGCCCTAGAGCTGGAACTCGGCCCTTGAAGAGCTGCATTATCTCAGCTAACATTCCATCTCCTCCTCCAGGAAGCCTTCCAAGACCCCACACTGCACACACTCCAATGCTCAGTGCCTCGCTGAATAATCACGGGTCACGGGCTGTTTCCCCTTCCTCTAATCTGTCATTCCCAGGAGGCTGCAAGCTCCAAGGATCTTTCTCTCCACTCCAGAATAGAGGTTCAGCAAACTTCTCGGGCACAGCAGACTAGGTCTGAGAAGAAGACATCCTTGCTGCGTCTGTTTGAGGAAATTGAGGCTGGAGAGGGTCAGAGTTCCACCTGGCCTTCCTTCCTTCTTTCACGGAATACACCAAGAAACCCACCGCGCAGCAAACCCCATGCAGGGGCTGCCGGGACCATGGGACGCTCCACAGAGCTCCCCCCAAATCAGCCACGCACTCTGTGGTCACGCTGTCTGTATGTTTATATTTGTGCTGGTACTGGGGCTTGAACTCAGGGCCTCACGTCTGCCTTGGCTTTTTGCCTCAAGACTGTCTGCCGCTCTACCACTTGAGGCATAGCTCCTCCACTTATGGGTTTGTGTTGGTTAACTGCTGATGAGACTTGCAGACTTTCCTGCCTGGGGTTGGCTTCAAATCATGATCCTCAGATCTCAGCCCCCTGGGTAGCGAGGATGACAGACGCATGCCACTGGCACCAGTACCCCGTGATCATCATATGCCGCCCTCTCCCTGGACCCCGAGGTCCCCAAGACCAGGCACGGGGTTTCCAATCCAGTGTGGCAGGCCAGGCTGTCTCTGCTTCTCGAATTTCTATGCGCATAGGAATCCCCCAGGGGGAGCATGTCAACATGCTATACTGAGTGTGAGACTCAGTAGGTCTTGAAAGGGACTGAGAGTCACCAAGAGTCTGACAGGCCCCCAGGTGATGGGCTTCTGAAAAGCAGCTGGCCCTGAGGGGCAGGCCCACATTGCAGGAGGCCCCGGCACGGAGAGCTAAACCCTCTACTCTCCAGGAAGGATCTTCATTTCTAGACAACTTACGGCTCTGCTCTCTCAGCTACGGCTGGAATTCTCTACCCGAGGCTCTTGATGGCATATGATTTGGGGACCTCACTCTTCACCAAAGAGCTAAGGGCCAGAGGACTGTCCAGGTGTAACCCACCTGCCGGCACCCAGGCCTGCGGCCGGGGCTCACGGCTCTCAGGTTCATTACCCGCGGCCTGGCTGTGATGACCGAGGCCTGGGTGGCAACCTGGGCTTTTAAATCCCTGCACTTCAGAACTGTACTTGTGAAACTGTATTCTAACTAGTTTTTCCCCCCTACAGGTTTTATCTCTAGCTCCTCTGCCCTCTGAATATTTCATTCATGCCCAGGATGGAGTCTTAAATTGCAGGAAATCAGAATTCTGCAGATCAATTAGCCTGACTCACAAACCCTGGTCCTTCTGGCTTAACAATTAAAGTAACACATTCAGGAGGGGAGGACAAATAGGCCTGCTCTGGGCTCCCCACTGGGCCCCACCTTCTAAGCCTTTTCAGGATCAGTCTTTTTTTCCTTCAAGCTGGTAAGTGCCTTGAATGGTGAACCCCAAGCGCTTCTCCTTCCAAGTTTGCAGGGGGGGGGGGGGGAGGGTCTGGTTGTGGGGCCTGGGCGCTGTCCCTCAGCTCTTCAGCTCAAGGCTAGCGCTCTACCACTTGAGCCACAGCGCCACTCCCGGCTTTTTTCTTTTTGCTTATGTGGTGCTGAGGAATTGAACCCAGGGCCTCATGCATGCAAGGCAAGCGCTCTACCGCTGGGCCACCTTCCCAGCCCCTGAAGTGCCTCCTTTTCTAACTCTTACAACCAGCTTCCTGGAACTCTTACCTCCCTGCCTCTCTCCTGGAATGGCCACAGAGCCAGGCAGCTGCTCCTCATCCAGGGGATTTGCTCCTGACTGGATGTGGGGAAAGACACTGGAGAACAGGGGCTTGGGCGGACCAGATCACCAGTGGGCGGATTTCAAGAACAGAAGACGGAGGGTGGACTGGTAAAAGGGGTGGGGACAAAATACGTGCGAAGTTTGACAGCATGAACAAACCTACAATGGAGTCAAACTGCCCTGGTTTATATAAGCCACTTGGAAACTTCCGGAAGTCTTGGCCAGGTCTGGGAAGCCACTCCCACAAGTCAGCATTCCCGCACAGCTCCCTCCCAGAGTTCACACATCCGCTTTCATCCACAACCTATTCTCTCCACCAATGAGACCAGCTTAACCACTCCTGCGCAGCTGGCATTTCCTTCTCTTCTACTTGCATATTTTTTTCTTTCTCTCAGATGATACTTTATTTTTATAAGCTCTACTCAGTTTTGTTTTGATCGATCGCCAGAACCTGGGCTAACGAATATTCTTAATTTGAGTTATTTGTAAATCCTCATGAATGTTTCAAGATATACAACATACGTGGGCACCAACGTATGCGCCAGACACTGGCCACTAGGAAGGTTAATAGTCATTTAATGTAACTGCACGCGTTACAAGCAATCCTCCTGTCCCACTGCATTTTCAAAGACCGCATAAATATGTAATCTATTGCTCTCTCTTCCTATCCCGACATTCCACCGAGGCCATTCTGATGAGCTGTCCCCTGGCTGGCTCGTGGCAGAGCGCCTTGCACAGGCTGATGGATAGATATTGAGTTTGAATGAAGAGGATCTCTGCAGCCATCCATAAACCCAGCTCATTTAAATCGCTAGCTGTCGACTACCTGAGAGGGAAGAAAAACTGTGTTTAAATAATAAAAAGGGGGGGGGGGGGGCTCTATTATTTGGAATGTCAAGCAGGATGTCTGTCTTCAGGCCTCAGCCCTGAAGGGCCACTTGAGGGTGATGAGCGTTTGGTCGGGCTCCTCGGCTGTCCCCCGGGGAAGCCTGCCTCAGAGCCTCAGGAAAAGGTAGGCCCGTCCCCGGTTGTCCCGTAGTGGGCAGTGAGCCAGGACATTGTTTATTAGGCAAAGCACACCAGGAATGGACACGCAGACAGATTCGGGATGTTCTGAAAAACCGCCCCCCCCCCCCACGGTGAAATGAGAATCACAGATGATCGACTATCTATTGTTTCGGTTTTCACCCTTCATAAATAAGCAGGGATGCTGGACGGAAAAGCCAAAAAGTCCAAAAACCAGACCACTCACAAGAAGACACAGCCTAGGCCGGCCTCGTACCTTTCACCCAGCTGACAGAATATTTCTTCCTAACCCCAAGAAGAGAGCGGAGTCACTAAATAATGCCGATTTGCTGGCCAACTTCCCTTCAGGAAATAGAACTTCCTTCACAGAGAACGTTTTGTGGCCATGGTTTCCTAGGGCATACAATTCAGGCTTTGGCTCCTACAATTTGCCACCATGCAGTTGTAAGCAAAAATTGCCAGAAGTCTCTTCCTCCTCCTCACCAGTTCAAGTCTGTCCCAATTCTGCTTTAGAGAAAAGACGGAGTCCACAAGCCAGGTTCCAGAGGAAAGAGGTGGTACACACTGCCTGGTTTCAAGACTGTATATCTATCGTGAAGGTGGTGAAGGCTGTCTGAGACATCACAAAACCCATCTGAATTTTAAGCTGCTTCTCCTCTGAGAACTGAAGATTCATAGATTTTTTTTTTAAAGGAAAGTCTCTCCGTCAGTAAAAACCCATACAGCTTGATGATGGAGGTTTTCTTTGGCCTTTAATTGATTTGGGATAACATTCTAGGGCTAGCGTTAGATCAAACATCTATGAATCCAAAGACCTTCATAACCCCTTTCTCTCATGCAGCAAATTTTCCCAATAATTCATTGCTCATTATAACTCACAGCAGATACCTCTTGAAGAGTAATTCCTTCAAACACTTGTAAAATGGTTTCTTAGAAGGTCAATGATGAAACTAGAGTGAGTTCAGAAGTGTGGGATGCAGTTTTATGACATGCTGAAGAGTGTATCTGCTCTTCAAGGGACACAAAAACCATGGTGGAACAGGAAGTTCCAGGCTTCATTCTCCCATCAAAACACCGACTTAACAAAAATATATGGTCTAAAAAGCCTTCCTGAGAGTTTGGGAGATAGTTAGAAAGTTGAAGTACCCCGAGGCAAGCTTGAAAACAAGAACAAGAACACCAAATGGGAAAGAGAGGCCATTTCAGTTCAGTCATGTTAACCCCTCCCCGACACCAGAACAGTTGAGGACCTGAGGACAAGCCCACCTTGTAGCTTCTCCCAGAACCGTTCCGGATGAGGCGGAGAGGCCTGGTGGACAGCTTCTCCTTCAGAAAGGAGGGAGACGGGAGCATGTATGTCCGGCGTGTCTGCTCCTCAGAGGCATGCCCGAGACTGACTGCCTCCTGCCATGCCTGACTAGGCACTAGATGAGCGGGGAGCAGAGGAAACTGAGGTGGAACAGATGGGGTAACCCCGGACAAACTGGAATACTGCACCACCAAGCAGCCACAGCGCCTTGCGACCTGCATTCTCTGCTGGGCTGGGGGGAGAAGGAAGAGTGTGCATCCAATATCGGGCTCCTCAGGGGCTGCCAGGAGGGTGACCATGCCTCCAAGACTGACAGGCCCAGCGCAGCTTAGATACCCAGGGACGACAGAACACAGAAGAGAGCCCAGGAGGCCCCAAAATGTGCCCAAACCTGCAGGCCCCAGGACAAGCCCAAGGGAGGGCAAACCTCTCATTAGCAACTTACAAGCATATGAGCGCATGTCCCCAGAAAAAGTCTCCTCAGAAAAGGGGGGCCTGGAATCTCTAGAGGGTCTGACTGGTCAGAGATGTTCTCTGAGAAAGTACATCTGTGGAAAGAGGAGGCTAATTTTCAAATGGCAGATCCCAAGACAAAACCAAAAGTACGTACACACACACACACACACACACACACACACACACACACACACACGCGCGCGCACACACACACACACACACACACACACACACACACACACACAGAACAATAATAAAAACAACAAGGAAACATGACCCAATCAAATTAACAAAGTAAGCTTGCAGAAATTCATCTCCAAGGGGCTGGGAAGGTGGCTCAGCAGTAGAGTGCTTGTCTCCCATGCATGAGGCCCTGGATTCGAGAGGGGATGTGGCCAGAAGGGAACGGTTCAATTCCTCAGCACCACATAAATAGAAAAGTCGGAAGTGGCGCTATGGCTCAAATGGTAGAGCGCTAGCCTAGAGCTGAGGGACAGTGCCCAGGCCCAGAGTTCAAGCCCCACAAGAAAAGAAAGAAAGAAAGAAAGAAAGAAAGAAAGAAAGAGAGAGAGAGAGAGAGAGAGAGAGAGAGAGAGAGAGAGAGAGAGAGAGGAGGGAGGGAGGGAGGGAGGGAGGGAGGGAGGGAGGGAGGGAGGGAGGGAGGGAGGGAGGGAGGGAGGAATTCATCTTCAAGAAACAGAGGTATATAAGTTTCTTGAGAAAGAATTCATAACAAACATTGCTCAGTGCACAAATGCAATGAGAATACTAACGAAGAGTTCAAACTTTTAAAGAACAGATAAAATTTGGGAATTGAGCATAGTAAATGAATTGAAAAGAAACACTACAGTGGTTCAGCAAAAATTAATAAGTGATCGATAAATTATAGATCATTTGAAGTTATTCAATCATAGGAGAGGTAAAAAATAGAAAGGAAATGAAGAAAATCTGAGAAACTTGAGGCCTACCAAGCATTCCAGTATGTGCGCTATAGATATCTTACAAGAAGAGAGAGAGAGAGAACTGGGCAGAGAGCTTACCGTACCTTACAAATTATGAAAAAAGAATGGGCACCCAGCTCCAAAAACCCTAATGGACTACAAGCAGGATAAACACAGAGGCGTGGTAATCAAGATACATGGTAATCAAACTGTATTAGGGAGCTCTCCGAAGACTAGCAGAATATTTCTCAGCACAAAAATCATACAGCCTCAAAAGGAATGCAATTATATATTCAGAAGTGCTGAAATTAAAGAAAAAAAAAACCTGCCAGCAAAGAACCCAGTCTGGCAGAAGGATTCTTTAAGAATGAAAGAAGAAAGTAGTTCCCTGGATAAACCAAATCTGTGTTTATCATTAGATCTGACTGTTTCCCAACATTTTCACTACCATCTCACCTGTATTTCCTACAAAAATTAAGTAAGTAAGTAAATGAATAACTGCCTCACAGTGTTCTCCTCAAGAACCTTGGACAGATATATTTAAAGGAGTTGATGGTGGCTGGGGAGGGGATGGAGGGCAAATGTCCCGAGCCTTCTCCCTGCCTGGCCTCCGTGTCAGTTCATTCTCCCCTCAGCCCTCTGAGGACGCACTGGGAGCCCGATTCTTCATGCAGAAATACCTCAGGCCAAAGACTACAAGGAGCCAAGGCACAGAAACCCCTACTGTGTAAGTAGAACTGATACCAGCTGGTCCTGACTCTTAGCTCTTTCCCTACCACCTATCCTGGGACATGAATGCGCTTTGGGGTCAACCCCACGGAGAGGAGCCGAGCCTGAGCAGTACTGGCTGTCCAGGGTAATTTCTTGCATATGCATTTGCTTTCCTTTCACTGGCTCTTTTTAACAGCAGAAGCCAATATTCCCCAATGTGCCAGGAATTTATCTAAAGCTGAAGTACGTTACTGTCAGGAAGATATGGAGATGAATAATTAAGCCCCTATTAAACATGCACACATCTTGTAATAAATCTCAAATTAGAATGTGCCAAGATCTTGTTAAACCTGCCAACACATATTCTTAAATAAGGTGGGAATATAATTTGGAGCTTATCAGGCGATTCAACCTTTTACGAAAGATGCCTCCTTCACTGCTCTGAATTTTAATCTGGAGATTACCTGAATTTGTCTAGCCTATCATGCCATTGTGTTCATGTCCATTGTAAAAACCAACCAAGTAATTTCTCTTGGGATGTCCTCAAATGGGGTGCATTTTAATACATATTGCATTACATCTCATTATCTCTGGTGAGATTTTTTTTTTTTTTGTCCGAGAGAGCCTCACGGTGAACACACTCCATTTAAATCCTAAAAAGGGATCATTTTCATTCATCATTGACTTACATGGAACTTTTCAGCCAGTCCAAGCTGGGTGCTGTCCGTACAGGGAGGGGCTGAGGCATCGTGGGAGTGAGCACAGACTGGCACTGCCTGGACTTTCCAGTCCCAGCTCAGCCTCGGCCGCAGAGCGAACCACACAGGGGACTAAAGACCTGACCCACAATGGCGCCCACGCCCCAGCCCTGCTCACCCACCCCAACCAGCAGTAGAGATGGATGCGCTCTACCGAAATCACAGAGCTGTGGGGTTTCAATCACCTTTTATTTTGCCAATATGAACTAAGAAGAGCTTCATTTTCATAATCCAACAAGCAGCCCCAAAGGATAAGTAGGAAAACAGTCGTAAAACATGAAATATTAGGGTGGGAAATGGCCCCTCTGACAATGGCAGAAGTCAACACAAGTATCTCCATCTCACAGTCAGGGAAACTGAGTCATTCTCCAACGGTGGAGCCTCTCAACCGCCAGAGAAGAGGAAAAGAGAGGCTCAGCCTTTCATGGCTGTTTAAACGGTATCTCAGCCATCCTCTCCCAATAGGCTGGTATCTTCTCGGCAGTAATTTAATCCTTCATTTTTACACACACGCTCTGTAACCGTGGGCAAAGCGGATAGCCAGTCTGTGCTTCCATTCTTCCTCTGTGAGGTGGGCAGTGATAAAGACACCCAGCCCCCCCCCCCCCCCAGGGCTGCTGCGCTTAAAGTCCCGAGATTCACACACAGCACTTGAAGGCGCACTGGGAAAGGCTCACCTGCCCGCTTTCTGCACAGTGGGCCTTCACCTGCCAAGCTGTCCCGGGTCTCAAGCCTTGCAAACAATGGGGGAAGGGGTCTCAACAAGAAGAAAGAACAGAGCGGTGTGGTTCCAGATTCTTACATTCACTGTGGACATCCACGGTCCATAGATGAAATTCCGCTTAAAGCAGAAGCAGCAGCAGCATCTCAGCCTGTGCCACTGCCTGACATTCACTCGGCAGGCAGCTCGGCTCCTCATGCTTCTAATTGCAGAAGGAATAGTGATACACGATTGGACCTGCCAATTAATGTGTGTCTGGCTATTGCTTATAAGCTATCATTTGTTTTTGTATCATCTATCCATCCATGCATCCATCCATCCATCCATCCATCCATCCATCCATGCATCCATACATCCATGCATCCATACATCCATACATCCATCCATCCATGCATGCATCCATACATCCATGGATCAATTGATCGGTCTGTCCCCGATCAGGCTGTTGGCCTGAAGAAATATGACAATACAGGTGCCAATCATCACAGAAATCCAATCAAAGCCTTCATTAAGCCAGGAGATTTTATCATGGGTTGTTTGGACACAACGCATCCAGCAGCCCAGCTTTTTAAACAGAACTTTAGAGATGTTGAACCTGAAAAGTAACCGCTGTGAACTCAGTCCATCGAGGCAGGGCGCAGCGGCAAGCGGGGGGTCTGCCCTGTGCTCAGCACCCGCTTCCCAGGCAGCTGTGTCGTTGGCTCTGCTGACACGCCACATCTGCCACATCCCCCTGGCGTACCACCCTCGGGTCTGCCCATATCCCTGAGCCTACAGAAGAATCTAGAAGAGTCTGTGCCAACAGTAGCAGAGAAGGCTGCTTTAAAGCTAAAAGCTTCTCTGCAGGTCTCCTCTCTCCCACTTGCTCCCTCCCCCCGACTTCCTCTCCTTCGCCTTTCTTCCCCATTCCCATCCATAGGACAGCCCCCCCCCCCCGGCCCTCCAACGAGGCCTGGTGGGGATTCATCTGTCATGGGACTGGGGCCGGGCCAGCCATTATTGCAGGTCACGTGGGCCGTTGAGCAGGAACCTCACCTCTGCTCTTCGAGACCTCCCTCCACGCTTGGCTCCTGAAAATGAGCTCTTCCATCATGACAATCCACCCAGAGCACAGGAGCAAGAGGTGCCCTGTGGGGCCAATTCATAATATTTATGATCCTGTCCATTCCCTGTCTGTGCTCAGCGCCTCTGGCTGGCTGACTCAGGGGTCCTCAGCGGCCACAGGGGATGCTTAAGGTAAGGGCTACGTGGCTAGAGTCCTCCTGCGTTTCCCAGACCACAAAGCAAAGCGGCCTCCTCCGACACAGGCAGAAGCCACTTCACTCACCGCTGAAGGCCATCAGCATTGATCTGGAAGCCACACCTCTCGCGGATCTGAAGACATGACCTGTTCCCAACCTATCATCAGATGCCGTGTGAAGATCCACAGGGAGAGCGAGAAGCAAAGTCCAACATGATTGCAATCACAACCGCAAGGCTGGGATCTGGGTCTATGGCCCCTGTTTTCACTTACTGATAGTAAACATACCCACTCATGCACCACCGCTGAGCCGTGAGGGGGACTCGGGTCCAGGCAGAGGCAGTGAAGATGGGAAGATGGAGAAATGAGGCCATGGCCACTGAAGCTCGCTGTGGTCCATGTACCTTCAATACCCCTGCACACACACGCACGCACGCACGCACGCACGCACGCACGCACGCGCACGCGCGCCAGGAAAGGCTGTGTGGACATTTGCAGAGGCCTGCCCAGCCCTGCATTGGCTCTCGGCTAAGGGATCGCTCAACCACAGATCACTCCATCATCGTGCTTACTAATTACCTACAATATCAGACGTGGACAAATTCTCTTCATCATCATGTCACTTCATCCAGCTACCTCTGCAAAATACATGGCCATTAGCACTATTGTTTCACAAGTGACAGCGAGACTTCAAAGAGCTGTCCAAAGTCATATAATTCTGCCAATGCTGGGTAGAGGGAGGGCTCAAATTCCCCATCTGAATCTCAGCATCGGCTGGATCCCAAGGGCTCCCAAAGGGCCTACTTCTCACAGGACCAGCGGCCAACCCTCCTTTGTGCGAAGGGATCATGTGGTCCCCTGTCCAGGGAAAGAGAAGAGAGCTGCTGGTGAGACTGCAGCATCCTCGAAACAAGTCAACCAGGGCATCCCTGAGATACTTCCCACCCCTAGAGTCTTCTGAGCCTGTGACCGGAAACCTGCCGGGCACAGCCAAGAATTCCTAGTTCATTTCCAGAACCACAACCAGACCCGGGCAGGGATTCCACATGCAGAGAGCTTCCCCCAGACCCTGCCTCTTCCACCTCCCAGCTAGCACAACCCCCTGCAACACACTTCACTGCCCTCCCCTTACTTCACCGTACGTGTTGATTTAGAGCCACTCTTTATATATGACTCACACCACACGACTCTCCTGTGTCGAAAGAAGCCTTTTATCAAATGGGAAGTCCTGTCCGGGGTCTACACGGTCCCGGCAATCTCTCTGGCTCCTGTGTCCCTCCCTGGCCAGGCCTCAGCCCATAACCCCCAGCTCCACGCTTCCACCCCTCCAGTTCTGAATCCTCTTTCCCTCTGAAGACCCCTGCTCCTCCCTCTCGTCTGTGATGGTCCTCCCTCCCCTCCACAAGGCCCCAGTCCCATCACTTAGCACCCAGCACCTAACAGAAGACCTAGTGCAAGACTGGCCATCGGCAATGCGCACCTCCCTCCCAGTCCCATCACTCAGCACCCAGCACCTAACAGAAGACCTAGTGCAAGACTGGCCATCGGCAATGCGCACCCAATGTCCAAAGCAACAAACACTCCTGATCCTCACCAGGCCTAGCTGTAGCCTCCTGCGGCCTGGCGCCCACGCCACAGCCCTGCCCAGCTGCTGAAGGTTGACCGAGGAGTGGGAGGTGCCAAGGCGCATGGGGAGAGCGGGGCCTCTGCCCTACTAGGCACACACACACGTGTCTTGAGACTATAACTCAATAGAAGAGATTTTGAATGCTATAACTAGTGTGAGCGCCCAGGTGTGACATTTCACTCATGGTCCAAAGCAGAAGAGTGTTAAGTGCAAAATGAGCATCACAAATCACCGGCGCTAGAGAAACAAGGGTGGGAGACACAGGAGGGCCCAGGGGAGGCCAGGCCCTGGGCTGAGGCTCAGCTCTGCATAGGTCAGCAGCCAGAAGAGCCTCGGGTGGCTCTACCCTCTCGGTTACGCTGGTTGCATAAACACGGGGAGCTGGGCCTGGGCCTCTGCACACTCAGTACACGCAAAGGGAATTCTGATCACATGAACGATGAGGAACCTCAAGCCCATCATGAGACAGGGGCCAGAACACACAGCTCTTTTCTGAACGCGGTCACTTGAGAGAACACAGGATAAAGGGAAGAAAAGGTCAGACACGCTAACACTAATCCAAAGGCTAAGGTTGCATCATAGGTGGGGCTGGGAATGTCAAGTCCAGGCAAGAGACGGCTCGGGAGAGACTGGGAAATGAGAGACGGAGAGACAGACAGGAGGCCACAAAGTCTCCAAGAGACCCTGAACCCAACAGAGCCCCCTTCCCGTGCTCAGATCCCTGTTGTGCCACTATGGAATCCAACGTGAGCCAACTCAGGCCTACACAGGATGCAGACCAGCCTGCCACGAATCTTCAGAGGGGTCTAGGGAAACACACGGGACCTCAATGCATGAGGGAAAGCCTTATTTATGGGTCAAGAGATCCTTCAGAACTCAAGTGCCCAGGTCCTAGGTTGGACAGTGATCTGCTATATGTTGGATGTCCCAATTCCTGAAAACAAATCCATCATCACTGTAATCCACTCAAAGCCAAGGATTTGCTTTTCTGAGGAAAAGCATTACATGCACGTCATACCTATAAATACTCACATATTTCTGTGAACACTGATGTTTCCCAAACAGGTCTGCCCATTTGTGGGGGAGATAAATTGCAATGACCTCTCTGACTCAGTAGGAAAAAGAAAGAAAGAAAAGAATCGGGAGAAAAATCTATGAACCTCATAGCCAAAGTATCATTATTAGAATGGAGACCTGCTGGGTAGTTTTGCCCCTGACTCGGGAGTTTAAAGGATGCCCACTGGGTCCCCATGAAGATCCCCACTCCCTTGGGGTCTCTGCCAGGGGAGTCCTGTCTTCTTCCCATCCTGGTACTTGGGGGCTCTTGTATTGTAAGCGACATCTAAGTCAGTGTCTTCACCAGAAGGTACTGGTTCTTTGAGACACACTAGCGTCAAAACAATGTACATATTTAACTTGGACACAAGATGACAGAGTGTGTGAGCAGCCAAACAAGTTTCCTTTCTGCCGCGATGAACACAATATAGGTGACTGTGAAAAGAGTCTCTCTTTGAAATGGGTGAACAAGGTTCCAGCCATCATTTCCATCGTTTCCACTTGTCTGAAGGCAGACAGGCTGTAAACATCCTGGTTGGCTTTTTCTAGGGAGCCTGCTAAGCTCTGAGTCAGGAAAGGCAATGGTTGGAGAAAGACCTTTAACTAGCTGGGTGCAGAGGCAGAGCAAGGATGTTGGACTTGCGGGCTCTGTCACAGAACCAAGGCCCTCGGCCTCCTGCCTGCCTCACGTTGTCTCCCATTGTGTCCAGAGCAGCCCTTGGGTTTCGTGGGGAAAATCAATACCTGTAACAGAGTCTTTGGTTCATAATGAAGCAGGAACCCTGGCCCTAAGATGAGGTCAATAAGATCCTGAGATGGATACCTCATGGTCCCCTCACAGTGTCAGGGACATGTGTAATCGCTGGCCTCTCAGGCTCAGAACATGATCCTGTCCACAGGCACCTCGCTCCTTTCTCTACAGACAATATCCGGATGACAGCACCCAATGCCCTGGAAAGAGCTGGGTGTTAGAACCCACACTGGCATGGCAGACACTCCAATGCTGCCCCCCGCCCCGGGAGCCTCCTTCAGAGAAGAAGCCAGATGCAGAGGACCACGGGGGCACTCTGCACACCACACATCAGAGAAGCCCAGGGTAGACCAGCAGGTGTCCCACGTGAGAGGTAAAATGGGAAACTGAAGGGCCGACACGAATGCTCGCAAACAAGATGGTAGGGACAGTTGTGTGAATGGGATACATTAGTAAAAACTCACCGAGCTGTACGTCTGAAACGGGCTTGAGTTGTGATACTAAATTATAAGCCTATAAAAGAAACATACTCACTGAGTAGTTAACGATAAGGAGAAATAGAAGGTAAAAAGCAACACGGAACATGGAATACATCATTTGCTCCTAAGTTTTAAAAAACACATACCTGACACACACGGACATAAAGAAATAAGACAAAGCAATATGCCAAAAAGGGCTCCCCTGGGTTATCTTTGATACGGTAGAACCCGAAGTTTATCTTCTTCTTTCTATTTTCTATGTGTTCTGAATTTCTACCATGAATGTTGATGGCTCTCGTGACCAAGAACGGAAGCTGCGCTTGGGCGATGTGGGTTTGGAGTGATTGGCAGAGTGCATCGCAGGGAGGGCAAGCAGGAAGGCATGAACGTGAGAAGATGCCACTCGGTGTGTGTCCGCTGAGGACAGCAGGAGGTATTTAGCACCATGGCTGCTGATGAAACTCTGGGGCAAAAACCAATGAAGTAATAAGCAATCAGGCACAGGCAAGCACAGACAAGCACAGACAAGCACATAGCCTCTCTGCTCAGTGGGCTGGGTCCCATACAGAGAAGGCAGTCATGAATCTCAGGTCCATCAAGCTTTACTGTGAACTCTGGAACACATTTCTATGTGTTCAATCCAAAGTCAATATAAATTAGCAAGAATGATCCTAAAGGTGCCTATCTGTAACTCAGAACAACATATTCATAGAACAACACACACACACACACACACACACACACACACACACACACACACACACACACACACACACACACACACACACACACACACACACACACACACACACACACACACACACACCCACACACCCAATAAGAAAGTCTCTGTATTTCCTTGTAATTCAAGGTCTTACTGTAACAGGGGAATCTACTGACCACAACTAGTGATTTTCTATCCTTTGAGATTAATGTCGCACACTGGATGTCTAGATACACTGCTGACAGGGAAGTTTCTAAGACAATAAATAGTACCATGCTAACACAGGAGTTTCTACATCAGAGGTGTTAAGACTAAGAACAAAGGTGAGCCGAGGCCAATCCCACAGTTTGCTGGTGTGAAGAACAATCGTGAACTGAGGCAAAATGGTGTTTCACTGCCCTGGCCCGACCTAACACCTTGAGAATAGAATCTTCTGCCTGTGGGCACTGATGTATGAATGTTCCCTGCTCCCCCAGCTCCACCCCGTTAGCAACGCAAACCCCACTCGCCCGTCTCAGACCACAGCTGCGGAGGCTGTGGAAAGCCCCGGCCCACGTGTCCTCTCTGATGCTAGGGGCTGGAATTTACTATGACTCTCCACTTGTCATTTGAAAGATGGATCTGTGAATCCTGAAACCAAAGGGTAATTACTTTACACCGATGTACCTGGTGAAGTAGATAAAGCTCGGCTCAAAAGAGTGAGGTAAAGAAGAAAAGCAGAACACACAGATGTGAGAGCCTGGGGTATCTCGGTACAGAAATACAGACAGCACAAACTATCCATTCAAGAGAAGGAATGCAGCCATGACACTCTACGAACATAGGTAAATATGGAGTCAGGTAACTTGAGAAGACAGGAGGGGTTGGGAGAGAGAGAGGGGGAATGATGGAGGAGTGACACTGATCCAGACACAGGAACTCAGGATTGGCATGTTGAACTGAAACTCCTTTGGACAATGACAGGTAATTTTTTTTAATTAAATGCTTAATAGAAAAAAAGGGCTGTCCCTCGGCCTTCTGATTGCTACTTTCTTTCAGCCTGAATCGGTTTTGTTTGTTTGTTTGGGTTTCTGATCAACATCCAAAGAGGCCTTGGACGCAGGACAAGCAACTTCCACTGTGCAAACAGAAAATACCTCCCTCAGCTCTCTCTGCCTGGGAACACCAGCAAAATGACAGCCAGGGGAACCAGACGTTTTCCTTTTCCTCCTCACGCCTGGAAGACAGGCCAGCTTCAAATCCAAGCTCCCAAAGAAAGGCCTCCAGGGTCAAACGTCCAGGCGACAGGCCCAGGGGAGCCTCCCTGGGGGGACATGGGTGATGTGGTAGAATGAGTGACTCCTGGCCACTCCAGCAGAAGGACTTCTCACCAGGAGGAGCCTCCTCCCCAGGGCCTCTCCACTAACAACGTGACTCGGCAAGCCCTGACACCTCCAAGGGTTGTTTTCCCATTGTTAAGTGGACTAGTAACACCTTCTGCAGTGTTATTTCAAAGACTGCGTTAGAGAACTTACATCAAAGTGTATCTCAAAGTGCATGCCATGGGGTAGGGACTCAAAAGGATGGCCACAATCACTGTTCCTGATTTTATGCCTTGTCATGCTAATGTGAGCACTTGGCCAGAGCACAGATATCACTCTGTGGTCTGCACAGAGATGTGCTATGTACTACACCCATCCTCCAGCAACTTGGGGACCAAGCTAACCTGGAGCAGCAAACATTTTTATCTGTCTTAACTTCTTAGATAAGGACAGGATACAATATTAATTTTGCTTCCTATGAGAACAACAGATCACACTTAGTCTCTGGCAGTATATAGACCTCCCAGCTCCAGGATGGGAGTCTTGACTCAAATCCATGCCAACCAAAGCATGACAGTTTCCTTTAGATGGATGGATGCATGATACAATCAGAGGTAAGGAAATGCACTACGATGTTGTGAGAATGGCTGAAAGACCACTGCTATTCAATGTAAATGATGACAGGAGCTGCTGCGGCCAGCTTACCCTATATGCACCTGCCCTGCCCAAGAGGATAAGAAATTAGAATTCAGAGCTTGTTACCCTCTATGGCCCCAAATCAAGCTAAATTTAAAGCAAGAACTTCCTCTTCAATTCTTGCTTGGGCCTTAAAATTTCTCCTTATAGGCTTCTTTTGAAATAAGCACTTTGTCTTGGGACACGGAGAGACTTGGGGGATGGGGGGACTGAGCACCAGGGGGAGCAAGCAGAGAGCCAGATCATGCTTGGTAAGCCGGGGCACTGCTTCCAAGTCCCCAGGTTCTTGACTCGCGTTTGGATTGTGGCACAGATGCGCTGAGGAAATGGTGGGGCTTTTGACTTTTCTCTCGTCCCTGCGGGTGGGCAGTACCACGACATTTACAAGGGCTGTGTGCCCTGCAGCATGGGGCAGAAGGACTTCATCAATTCTATTTGACCAATGGCTTGGTGGGAACACACAAAGGAGGTGGACAGTTAAAGGACTTTAATCTCCAGCTGCGACCACTAAAGGAGATCTTGATCCTGAACGGTAAGTGAGAAAGAGAAACTGGAATGCTTGGGAGACTTGCCTTCCTCCGCTGCATGGGGGGAAGCCATGCAGCATGTTTGGACTTTCACTCTTGGCCCCTCCCTTCCAGCCCTTGTTGACCACTCACCCAAGCAGGTAGAAGAGTGGCCGGTCCTAGGCATCTGACTGAGTTCCCAGCATCGCCTCTTCCTAACCCTAGAGCAAGTGGCCCTACTTCTCAATGGCCTTTACGGCCTGCGTTTGTGGAAGAAGAACAGGTGTAGCCAGATGCTGGTGGCTCACACCTGCAATCCTTGCTACTCAGGAGGCTGAGGATGGAGGTATGAAGTCAGCCTGGGCAGAAAAGTCTAAGTCACCATCTCTAACCAACAGAAAAGCTGGACTGGAGGCATGGCTCAAGTAGTAGAGAGCCAGTGTGAGTGAAAAAACCTGATCAAGGGTGTGAGGCCCTAAGTTTAAGCTCCAGGGTTTAGTACACACACACACACACACACACACACACACACACACACACACACACACACACACACACACACACACACACACACACACACACACACACACACACACACACACACACACACACACACACACACACACGCTCCTCAATGAGGAGCAGGATGGTAGCAGGTGTCAACTGTGGTTATACATGCAAGAAGACTGACATCCTAGAACTAATGCTTGCAGGACTCAGGTCCATCGCTCCCCACACTGGCACACCAGCCGGTTCCCTGAGCATTCCACCACTCTGGAAGTCAGCATGCACCATCACGCGGGCGATTCGCTCTTAGCTGCCTCTATGCCCGCCTGCATTTCCTGCACCACCCAGTCTCCCGGCGGGGAAACAACTTCAAGCGGATGCTCCGCACACGCTCGCCAAAACTGCACTCAGAAAGGTTAAGGGACAAGAAGAAAGCTCCATCTAACGGGTATGTTATACATGGAGCTGTACTTTAAGGACGACTCGGAATCCACAAAACCTGTTCCCAGGGCCTTTCCATTTCCAGAGCGTCAAGGAAACTCCTTGCGATTGAACCTCCTTGCATTCCCAGAGGAAAAGGAAGCCGGCGCGGCTGGGGCAGATGGCTTCGCCGTGGGGAAGTGATCCTGTTGCTGGTTTGGAAAAACCGTGGTGGAAAAAAAAAAGGGGAGGCAAGGTGAAATGTGTCACCTCCTGAGCACGGAGGACATGCATGGAACTAGAGAGGCTGATCCAGCTGTTAAATAAGCCTTCCCTTATTCGCCTTACTGATTCTTATTTTGTTTTTGTAACCCTTTGTTTTCGTGCCAGTTGTGGCGGCTTGAGCTCGGGGCCTCGTGCTACCACTGGGCTTTTATCGCTGGCACTCTTACCACTCTGAGCCTTCCCTCCACTTCCAGATTTTTGCTAGTTTATTAGGGGTAAGAGTCTCACACATATGTTTGCCCAAGCTGGCTTTGAAATGTGCTCATCAGACTCCAGCCTCCTGAGTAGCTAGAGTTACAGGGATGAGCTACCAGCACCAGCTTCCATTTGTCAATGAGCCTCTACATGCTTGGGCACAGTGGTCCACGCTGAGACCATACCGCTGACCAGGCCAGACAGATGATCACCTTCCTGCCTCCCCGGCTAGTGGCTTCCACAGGCTTGTAAAACCTCCAAGTTCATTGTGAAGTGAGTAACAGCAAATCTGAGGAGAAAATGTTTGGTGGAGCAGCAACATTCCAAAAAACTTGTTTCTTCTAATAAGGTGTCACAGAAGGGAAACAAAAAGCTTCTGTGGTCAAATTAGCAGAGAACGGGTGGTTTTAACGCTGACAGGATAGACTTTTTATTGCGAGTCCTCTCAGATCTTTTACTGGTGAACATGCCCATAAGTAGCAGAAGAAGGACCAGACCTGCAAAATGGGGGCTGGTGGGGGCTTCTCAACTCCAAGAGATGGTCAAAGCCTTGCAAAAATATCCCTGATGAGGCAAAGTCTGATCTACTAGACACGGTGAGTGACAGTTCTCTGAAGAGAACATTCCACAAAACCATCACAATATCACGACGGAAACAATTACCAGGACCAGGAGACAACTTACAGAATGGGAGAAATCCTTTGCCAGTAAGAGAATAACATCTGGAATATATAAAGATACCAAAAGGTATCTAATCAATCAATAGGCAGATGAATCAAACAGAGAATGCTCAAGAGAAGTAAGGACAAGTGGCCAATGAATGTATTTAGAAATGGTCAATATCCCTAGCTAAAACAGAAATGCAAACCAAAACAGCACAGATCACATCCCACCAGGCCAGAAGGGCTGCCGTCAGAAACAACGGCAACAAATGCTGTCAAGGTTGCAGTAAGGATGTAAGTTAGTGCAGCCACTTGGAAATCTGGAGGGAAAAACTACAAAGAGAATTACCTGTGACTTTTCTGTGCTCTTGGGAATAGATAGATCCAAAGGAATGCGAGTCAACTTTCTGGGAATCCACGTTTGTAGCCCCACTAATCACATAGTCCAAGTTACAGAATTATCACAGCGCCCCAAAAAACTGATAAACAAAGAAAATGTAATGTATACACACAATGGAGTACTGTTCAGCCATAAAAAAGAATGAAACTACGTCAGCTGTTTATATAATATATATGGATATCTACATACATATTATATATGCATGTGTGTGTGTGTATGGTGGCTCACGCCTGTCATCCAAGCTACTCAGGAGGCTGAGATCTGAGGATCACAGTTCAAAGCCAGCCTGGGCAGGGAAAGATTCAGATCCAATTAAACACACACACACACACACACACACACACACACACACACACACACACACACACACACACACACACACACACACACACACACACACACACACACACACACACACACACACACACACACACACACACACACACACACACACACAGAAAGTGGTGTTGTGTAAAACACTAACCTTGAGCACAAAAGCTCAGGGACAGTACCCAGGCCCAGAGTTCAAGCCCCAAGACCAACGCACAAATACAAAGTGGGGGAGGGGAGTGACTGAGGGGTAATAAGAAGAACAGAGGAGATGGATTTAAGTACAATGTATGCATATTTGGAGATATCAAAATGGGACCCCTCTGTACAACCAATACACACTAATAAAGTTGTTTTCAGAAGTCACCGCAGCCGTGGCAGCCTCTGATGGGAAGCCCCAGGTGTCAGGGGACGCTCCTAATTTCTTCTAGCACCAACATTTCTTCCAATGGGAGAGCACAAAAAACACAAGACTGGAAGTTGTTTCCTGTCTTCTGTCACTAAGCTGTATCTTGTTCTGAGCCCTTCCTTGGGTTGACTCTATGGAACCCATTGTCGTGAATAATTGAAAACACAAATAAAATATTCATCTGTGAGCCCAGTCCATCTCTCGCCCGTCCACGGAGGATGAAAATAATTGTAACCTGGAGAGGGGTTTCTCCTGACCTCCTTCCTGCTCGCTCGGAACCAAACCAAGTTGATTTCCTGCAGGAGCTGTCAGGCAGGCGTGCAGGGCCGGGGTGCTGTGGAATGCCTGGCGGAAGGCTCCTGGCAGGGGATGTGGATCTTCACGGACTGTCTGGGCTGAAGAAATGTGGCTGGAGCCTCCCACCGGAAGAGGGGTGCAGGCGTGAACCACAGGGCTCTGCCTCGCACAGCAGGTGTGGGAGGGGCCAGCCCTCACGTGGCTGAGACCCCCCACTCCTCTCCTAGGTGGCCAGTGGCCAGCCCGTGGGCGTGGGCTTGGCTGAACTTCCACTCAAAGACACTCACCTACTCACAGCCCCGTGCTGCCAGTCCTTCAGTTTAATGTGACATCGTGTATTAGACTACGGTTAAAAATTATACAAGCTGGCACCAGTGGCTCACAGCTGTTATCCTAGCTACTCAGGGGGCTGAAACTTAGAGGATTGTGGCTCAAAGCTAGTCTGTGCAGTTAAGTCTGTGAGACTCTTATCTCCAATTGACCACCATAAAGGTAGAAGTAGAGATGTGGCTCAAATCATACAGCTCCAGTCTTGAATAGAGAAAGCTAAGAGACCGTGCTCAGGACCTGAGTTCAAGCTCCACTACCAATTTTTTTTAAAAATTACCCAAGCCAGTGCTGGTGGCTCACGCCTGAAATCCTAGTTACTCAAGAGGCTAAGAGCTGAGGATCGCAGTTCAAAGCCAGCCCGGGCAGGAAAGTCTGTGAGACTCTGATCTCCAATGAACCACCAGAAAACCGGAAGTAGCGCTGTGGCTCAAGTGGTAGAGCACTCGCCTTGAGCTGAAGAGCTGAGGGACAGCGCCCAGGCCCAGAGTTCAAGCCCCATGACCGCCCCAAAAAAAAAATCATATTTCAACATTCCTTTCTCTCCCTTCTCTGTACCCCAAGAGGGACAAGATCCAAGCAAGCCCACCCAGGACAAATGACCTGCAAACCCCACACGATGTGACTGGCCCTCAGTGCCTAGAAGTTGGAGTTCAAGTTCAACACTGCTGCTGTACAGTGGATGAAATGGTGCCCCCCAGCAGACAGCAGGGAACAGGTGGAAGAGGCTCCCGCTGCCTCTCTGCTGCCCACCCCACACGGCTGCTCACTGGGCAGCACCAGCAAGCTCACCGCCTGCCTGGGCTCCGGAAGATGACACCACGGGGGGTGTAGCTCCATCCCCCAAATAGATTTTCTTCCAGTGGACACGTTAACTGTACTCTGTAGTACCCCTTATCCTCCAGAAATACACCCCAAGACTTCACACACACACACACACACACACACACACACACACCAGCTTCTTGAAACCTAGCACCAAGCCCTGTTTGCACCTGTACTAAGACATTACCAATTGGCTGGCTAATAAAAACAGAGTCATGACTGTACGCTGTAGTAAACGCTGCGCTACGTGCACGCATGCTCTTACGCTTCCCTCTCATCCTTCCCTCCCAACCTCCTTCCCTTCCCCCCTATCTCCTGCAGAATATGGTAAGGTCCTCTTACCCAGGACCCAGAGGGATTTCCTCACCCTGCTCGAAGAGCACATGTTGTGTTTTTGTGCCATCCTGGGGGGAGAGGGGCGGCATTAAACTCAGGGCTTCACAATCCCTTTTGGATTCTTCACTTAAGGCTGGTGCTCTACCACTTGAACCGCAGCTCCACTTGCTGCTCTTTGCAAAGTAACCAGAGGTAAGAATCTCATGGTCCTTCCTGCCTGTGCTGGCTTTGAACAGCAATCTCAGATCCCAACCTCCTGTCTAGCAAGGATTACAGGCATGAGCCACCAGTGCCAGGCTACCATAGAGACTTCAAAGGATATGAACTGTTTATTTCTGGAATTTTAACCTATCTGCAGGTCGTGGGTGGTTGTGGGTCACTGAAGCTTTTAGAAGGAAAACTGTGATTGAATGGAGATTCCCGCAGGGGCCTCTGGGGGCACTAGACTGGTCACCACACAGAATTAGCTCTGTCTTCTAGAAGAGCCTCAGCCACCTTCCTGCAGTCAGGCTGGGGTCCACACAGACGCCCATGAATTTCTTTCCCACAGCAAGCCTAGTCTTAACTTCTCTGGAAATCTGCGCTTTCTGTTAAGAGCAGTCTAGCCCACAGAATAAACCTGCCCCCTCCCATGACTGGAAAAGCTAATCAAACCAATTCTAAGGGACCGGAAGTTCTGCTTTGGCTCTCCCCCGACTATAGCCCACAGTCTGCCACCGACACATTCATCCAAAGCCTGCCATGGTGGTACATGCACAGGTGTGTCCCTTACAAACCAGACCTCCAGGAGAAAAGGCAAGTACCCCCTTACAAAGTAGAATGAGTTGTCTGACTCAAATCCCTAAAGCCAAGTACGAGGCCAGCATTGAGGCCAGCATAGAGCATCTGAACCCGGTGATGCTGTTGCCCTTTTATTCAAACCAAACAAATTGCTACTTGCTGCAGTTCCAGACTCGTGCTTAACTGTGAATTATTAATGTGGAAGATTTGCATGTGCTTTTTATGATTAGAGCGGACTTTGATGTCTTTGTGCCCTGCTAAGGGTTTACACACACAACTATAATTCCTTTTGGGGGCGGGCGGGGGGGGGGGGGAGGAGGGAGAAGACCCCGGCCAGCATCAGAAATGTGTTGAAGTCATTTCAATATAAAAATAAATGTGCCACAATTACATTGCTTCTCTGGTGCCGGGGGTAATACAGATGATTGAAAAGGATGGAGCCAAGGGACTTGTTTAAATCACCATCAAGGGGGTTGGGGGGGGGGGGGGAATAGCACAACAATTCTTTGGAAACCTGACGCTTTAATTCTGCAGCCCAGTGATTTGAGTTATTACTGAATGGAGGGGGTGCGAAGCAGGGGGCGGGGGGGGGAGGGAGGAGATGGAGGTAAGCATTTAGAAAAACTTCAATAACCCGCCTCAGATCAATACATAACTCTGAGACAGCCCTCCTCACCCCGAGATTTCCAAAGAACTCCGCCAGACTCGCAAGATGCGTTACAAAGACCATATTGTGCACCTCAACCCCCTCGTAAGGGACGTACATAAAGACGAAGAGTCTAGCTAGCAGAAAGGGGGGACTTCTAGGGAACTTTTCCCCAGTCGCTCCCCCCCCCCAAAAAAAATCAATCGTTCTCTGAAGAATAGAAAGGCAGCCCGGCACTGCGTCCTTATTTACATATACGTGGCTCTGAAAAGATGTCTGCACCCGAGGCTGACAGAAGAAATCAATAGCTCCCCTCTAGAAACCCGGAACACCCAGGGACCGGCCGAACACTTCTGAGGACACCTTTTCACACGCCTGCTCTGCATGTCCCCCTCCTCTGGGTGATATCACGCACGGGCTGTCGCCCCAAGACCCACCATCTTTGAGGGCATCTATTTATACCGTCAATATTATTGAGTGCCTGGCTTCAAGCCGGTCTAGCTCTCGCTGCTGAGGAGTCTGGCTTCCGGCTTGAGCAAATTGATAAATAGATGGAGAAGCGATTTAGCGATTTGCTGAGACCAGGACTAAGGGATGACCATTGGCGGAGTGAGGGAGGGGAGCGAGGGAGATCATTTCAACAGAGTTCCCTAGCCCTGCTGCAATAAATGATCACAAAGCAGGAAGCTGGAATGACACAGAAGTTTATGGACTCAGTTCTGCGGGCTGGAAGGCCACGATCAAGGTGGGCCGGATTAGTTCCTTCTGAAGACCCACGAGGCACAAACCGCTTCAGGCTTCTCCATTAGCCTCTGGTTCTTGATAATCTTTAGTAACTCGTGGGCACTACTCTGAGCTCTGCCTTTACCTTCTTGGGACTCTTCCCATGAGCCTCCTCTCTGCACATGTTTGTGTCTGTGTCCAGACTTTCCTATGCCGCAGAGCCACTAGGCCTTTGCTGCACAACTCAGCATAACTGCGGTATAATCCAGCCGCGCTGGTTTGCTGAGAGGGCTTGAGGAAATTGAAGAAAAATCTCCAGAATGGGAGCTGACTCGCCCCAGACCCTCAATGATCAACAACTATTAATATACCAGTTATTAGTATACCACTAAGTATACCAGTAAGAAAAGCTATTGCTCCTTCACAGCCTAGCGCTCCCATCTTTAGAAATGTCTGCTGATCATTAAATACTTGATAAGCCCTTGATTTAATCATCGACTATGGAGGTAGAACCGGGTACAGTAGTCAGAATGGAGTGACAACCGAAGGACAGGTGCACCACGCTTAGGCCGTGAGATTCCCTATATTCTCATCGAATTGTTATGTCCCCTTTTACGCAGGTGACTCTCCTTCCTTGGAAAAACAGGACGACATCTGTTCCAGGGCCATGAAGGCGCCTGGCTCACGGCTTTCCTGGGAGCTCCGCAGGAAGCCATGGTGGAGAAGGAGTGGGAAGAAGAAGAGGGAGGGCAGGCAGGGAGGAGGAAGGGGATGGAAGATGCCAGCAGGTTCCAGGAAAGGCAGCTGTAACACTGACAGGCTAGAGCAGAGGAGAAGCCGCCATTTCTTGGCAAATGGGAATGAACTGACTTCTCTAGCTGGAAGAGCAGGTGAGGCCGGGTAGAGGGGGTGGATTATGCTGTGTGAGTTAAAGGGGCATAGACACCATGGTGACTCATCTCTGTGTTCTTTGTTCTCTTTGCACACACAATTATTTTCTGTATTTGAGGGGCTGGGGGTGTGGGGGGGAGTACCAAGTACTTCTAACGGCTTTCTGGCATTTACAAAGAAGACACCTGTGCAGATCTGAATTTTCCAAGTACTACTCCAGTCGAGGGTATATATACTGGACCTAGATTCAAAGCAAAGTCAACGAAGCAGGCAGACAACGGCATGACCTCTGACCTCTGAACCCGTCCCAGCACCAAGCACTATCAGAAAAGCTGGCTTTTCGTTACACGTCAGAAACAAACTCCTCTGACCAGAATGACAGAAGGATCCGTTTTAAAAGACCAGTTATTCTACCCCTTCTGACTGTTTTTTTTTTTTAATTGTGAAAATACTGTACAGAGGGGTTACAATTACATGAGCAAGGTCATGAGTGCGTTTATCAAGCATTGTTACCTCCTCCTTGGTTTCCCCTTCCCATTCACCTCCACCCCTTCCCTAGCCAAAGTTATAAAGTTCATTTTTCTATGTAACGACTAGTACATCTCATTGTGGCAATGGGTCCACCTCTTCCGACTCTTAATTACTTCCAGAACTTTCCTGGGAACGAACTTTTACTATCTGACCACTACGTACCAAAGTGATGACCAGATCAAAGGTTCCCTAAAACAGTGGGACACGAGATCATGCTCTCAAACTCCTGACCCCTGTCCTCATTCTCTGCCAAGTCTGTCTCCCTGGTAGGCCCGTGTCCTTCTGGGAAAGCGGCCTGTGGGAGCCACTCAGCCTCGCGGCCCTCTTCCACGTTCCCTCTAAGTCTGTCCTGACTCATCCCCCGTCCAGGGCTGCAAGTGCCCTGGTTCTCGCCCGCACACAACCCGGTCCTGGACACATGTCCCTGAGTCCTGGTTCTGATCTCCGCTCCCACTGTCCTACATCCATCTACTTACCACTCTCACTCCAGTCAGAAAGCCCACAGGGGCTTCTGTCCCCATTGGCACGCCCCTCACTTCTCAATGTGACCTCAAGCCCGACCTCCCTCCGTGAGGTCAACCCACACCGGTGCATGGAGAAGGTGAGTAGCTCTTCCCTCTGCTCCACAGGGTCCAGGCAGGACCTCCCGGAGCCACTATCCCACAGAGTCATGCCCCTGTGAAGCCCCTCCCTCCCCAAACCACGCCCCCACGGAGCCACGCCCTCTTCCCATGCCATGTGTGATCGACGTCTCCCAGAATTTGAGCCCTACCCAGCTCAGACTGCATCTCGTCTGTGTGTACATTATTCATGGTGCAGCGCCGTTCCATGATGCAGGCTGTGGATCGATGCCTGCAGAAGAGCCCCATCCGCCCAATCCATACAGCGTGGAGTTTAAGGGCAAAGGCTTCCGTATCAGCCACAAGACGTCAGGCACTCTGTTGGGTGACAGCTCTATTTGGTGCCCAACAACCCGAATAGAGCCATCAGACGGACGGAGACCTGTCTACTTGTTCCCTGCTGGATTACCAGCCTCCAAGAGAGGACCTGGCCCTACAGGCGAGGTGGGCTTCCAGTCACGGGAGCTGCTACTGGACACAGTCCACTACACAGACCAGAACCCCTGTGGGGGAACAAATACCCCCCCCCCGCCACCGTACCGAGATGTGCCTTCCGGAACACAGCATCCTCCTTCTGGGAACTCACAGACTAGGAAGAGAGGAGGCCTGATTCTAGCAATCTTCTCTCTCCCTGCTATACTTAGCTCAGGCCTAGAGAGAATGAACGATCAGCTGTCTTCAGCTCACCCTCAGAGAGCGGGCTTGGAGGAGTCCAAGTCTCCAGGGTACTCTTATACACACACACACACACACACACACACACACACACACACACACACACACACACACACACACACACACACACACACACACACACACACACACACACACACACACACACACACACACACACACACACACACACACACACACCACACACACACACAAAAACACATTCGTCCCCGCAGGTGGGATCCAGCCATACGTGCTATTTCCCTTTGACTAACACTTAACTCAGCACCAATTTAGCAGATCAAGCCGACCACCACCAAGTCCACTTATTAACTAAGGTAAACTGCCAGGCGAGGTCAATGTATAATTTAAACGGGCCCTGCATAATGCATAAGCTGTCTGGTTATAAATTATTCAGTCACAAATTGCCATCTGGACATTTTAGGGAACCTTGGTGGGAAATTTAAAAAGGGAACGGGCATTTGTCCAGCGTCGCCTCTGTGAGCAAAGATCCCTGGATTTCTGCGCCTGCTGTCATTTCCTTTGCCAGCAAGCCCAGCAAACGACTTCCATCCACCACCCCTTGAAACCGAGTCCCAGCCATGTGTAGACACCACCACCCCCCGGGAGGGTTGGGGGGGTGTCAACTCCTTCTGGTGGCTCTTTCCAGGGTCCGAGATCTGGCCACAGGCCAAGACCCACCCCTGTGACCGCTAAGACCACAGGGATGGCAGGAAGCTGACTTTCTTCTCCAGAACACAAAGGGAAATATCACTTCATGCTGACCTGGTAATTAGCAGAGACTTCTCTCCTCCCCCTCCCTCCCTCCCCCTTCAGGTCGATGCAAAGAACTGATTTCTGCTCACCCACAGCTCAATCTGATGCTGATGGAAATACCCGGCCAGAGGAGAAGTGCTTACAATGAAGAGACCATCAATGACTTCCCCATCCAGTGTGAGAGCACCCTGCCCAATCCATCCGTCCGTCCGTCCGTCCATCCATCCGTGCATCATAAAATGAACAGCTATAACTATGGTCCGGGGATGGCACTGACTGCTGCACGCAGAGATGAACAGAACTCATACTCTGCTAATAGAGTATGCACAGGCCAGAAGGGCAGGTGCTGTAGGAAACAGATCAGCTCCCAGGGCCTGTGCTGCTAGACACTAGACGATGGAATTAAAACCAGGGAATGTCCTCAGCCAGTGGGGGGGAGCAAAAGAGTCGGAGATCAGCCCTGGTATGTGGCAAGCTGATCAAGGAAGGCCGCACTGAGGAAGAGATGCCCGAGCTGGGTCTTGAAGGTTGAGTAGGAGTTTGCTAAGCAGCCTAGGAAAATGACTAACATGTACAAAAGCCTGAGCCACAGAATGCTTTTCTTGCCAAAGAGCTGGCAGGTTAGCATTCATAAATGCCATGAGGGCTGCAACACAAGCCAGCCATGAATTTCTGGGACATGTTGTTGGTAGACTATTTCCTTTATTTAAAAAAAAAAAAGTCTTTCTACCCCATCTGTGACTAATGGTACCCACACCAACTTTGTGAAGCTGGAAGGGAAATTGATTTTTTTCCCATTCTTTCCTAACAGAATAATTGGACCTCTTACAGACACCTCTCCCTAGCCGCCGTTAATAATCCATCTTCCAAAGAGAATAAAAGATTCTTACCCCAAGGTCCCATCCCATGTAAATCTCACGGATCTTCCTGGGAATCAAGAAATCATTGCCAGATTCACTTCACCTTAAGAGGCAAATGTGAAAGAAAGAGAGAGAAGGAGAGAGAAAGAGAGAAAGGGAAGGAAGGAAGGGGATAGGGAGGAAGGGAGGGAGGGAGGGAAACAGGGAAAGAGGGGAGGGAGGGGAGGAGAGAAGGAGGGGAGGGAGGGGAGGAGGGAAGGAGGAAAAGAGGGAAGGGAGGGAAGGAAGGAAGGAGGGAAAGGGGGAGGGAGGAAAGGAGGGAAAAAGGGGAGGGAGGGACTGAGGGCTTCTGCAGCCCTGATTCCTTCCCAAGATGTGTGCTGGTCACCGCATTCTATAGTCTGTAACTACGAGAGACAATTCTGAGAGGTGGCAGAACTAAGACTCTGCATTTTGCCAAGGCCAAAAACATAAAACCAACCTTCACCATCTTTCCTATCTGCCAAGGGACAAAAAGGAACAAAGCACTGACCCTGGGGAGCACTGTCTCACCCCTCATCTGTACAAATCACTTGGTTCTGGTCACTTGCATGCAATAAAGACAAACAGACAGCCAGACAGAAGGACTTCCTCCCCGATCACATCCTTTCCACCCATCATGGTAAGACACTGAATCCATCCAACAGCTCTCCAGCCATCTCCTGTAAAACGTGAATGCATAGGGTGGTTGTGTGTTTAATGGACATTCTCTGTTGGTTTTAGATAAATGGTGTCTATCAGAGTCTGGTATTTCTTGGCTAACCCTTTTCCCAAACTCTGTTGAAAGAGATTAAACACTCAAAACTTTGAAGGTTTTTTTTTTTCTCTTCCTCTATGCCTCCTGGACAAAATTTCGAGACTTACACGATCAAATCAAGAATCCGGGTACCCTGAACTCCAATTTAATAGTTGCTTGGATCGTTCGGAAAGTATGAACTCATCACAAAGCCTGCAGTACAGAACAGGAGACAGCTTCATAAGCTAGCGGTTCTGGGATGAAGGCTAAAATTTGTCTATCGCAGTCAGTTAGCCTCAAAGGATGTCTAAATAAATCAAGCCCGCAGAGGAAGCCTACGATATAAAGACCTATTATTACGAGCCAGAGCCATCTTTTGAGCATCTTGTCTTCAGGAAATAAGAATTCTCCCTCTAGGCTGGGCGCCCGGGCTGTAGCTACTCAGGAGGCTGAGATCTGAGGATCACAGTTCAAAGCCAGCCCAGGCAGGAAAGTCCAATGAACCACCAGAAACCCGGAAGTGGCGCTGTGGCTCAAGTGGTACAGCGCTCACCTTGAGCTGAAGAGCTGAAGGACAGCGCCCAGGCCCAGAGTTTAAGCCCTATAACCGACCAAAAAAAAAGGAATACTCCCTCTAATTGGAGCAAAGGACCATCTAAAGAATAGAAACTTGGAGTCACCTTATAGTAACATCACAAAGTAGTAGTAGTTGTTGCTGTAGTAGTATCATAGGGAGCAGTCCAGGGACTGAGCTTGAAAGCTCCACTCATCTGGTTATAAAGTCTTTCTCCAACCTTTCATCATATGGACAGCAGCCAGACAGCTCACCCCAAGGAGGATGAGCGAGACACAAGCAGGCATTCGCTTCTGCAGCCCCACTTCTGATTAAAGACCAAAGTACCGAGATCCAGAGCATATAAAATCAATTAAGAGAGTTAATACAGGCAGAGCACTTTGAACCCTGAATCAAACTCCGCTATCATATCAATAAAAATAATAGCTTCCATGTATTGAGTACCTACTACATCCTAGGCAGCAGGTTAAGGATTTGCAATCTCTAATTTAATCCTTAACAAGGGACCCTATGGGGTAGTGTGAGTGTAGTTCCACATTTTGCAAAATGAAGGTGAGAAAATGCAAATGTTGTTCCTCTCTGCCTCGCCTGCAGGCGTTTGCTAATGAAAAGACATTTTTATTTTATTTTTTTTTATAAAGCATTGCAAGTCCATACTTAGAAGCAAATGCAGTCAGCATTTTTATCTGCTTGTCCAACTTGAATAAAGATACAAAGTCAAGGGGAAAAAATGCAGAAACAGATACATTTGCTAAATTGGAATTCTGTTTTCCTTCTGTGATGTAAATATCACTGAGCACTGTTTGGGGGTAGGAAGGGGGCAGTACTGGGGTTTGAACTCAGTACTTTGGTGCCATCCTTTAGCCTTTTGATCAAGACTGGCACTATACCACTTGAGCCACTTCTGACTTTTTTTTTCCAGTCATGGGGCCTGGGCGTTGTCCCTCAGCTCTTCAGCTCAAGGCAAGCGCTCTACCACTTGAACCACAGCACCACTTCTGGTTTTCTGGTGGTTTACTGGAGATAAGAGTCTCATGGACTTTCCTGCCCAGGCTGGCTTTGAACCATGATCCTCGGATCTCAGCCTCCTGAGTAGCTAGAGTGACAGGCGTGAGCCACTTCTGGCTTTTTGACGGTTAGAGGACTAGCCCACCTGTGCTGGTTTCAAATCTCAGTGCTCTGACCCCAGCTCCCTGAGTAGGTAGGATCTCAGGTCCTGTGCCACCCGCTCTCCGGGCAGCTATGGATTTTCTTCCTGTCGCTTCTGTAACTATGGGCTTCTGCGTGGGCTGCTGGGAGGAGGCATGGCCCACAGACTCATCCCGCAGCCATTACAGGCCCCCTCGGTGGCAGATGTGATACCAAGTGCCCACAGGGCCGCCCCTGACCAACCCCCTCCCAGACACATCCAGAAAAGAACAAATGTGGCCACTTCCATCTTGGCCTCAGAGAATGGACAGAGAATGCTCACGGGGGTATAAGTTCGGGGGCCCAGCTCTGCTGTCCCCCCTGCATGCACAAGACGCCATTGGTAATCCGTCTATGACAATGGCCATCTCTCAGGGGAAATGAAGGGCGGGCCCACAGGAAGCAGGGTGAGCACAAGAAGGCGCGCAGAGGATTCTGGACACGCATTGGGTCTCTGAGTTCTGTCTGAATCCTCCCCCTCCTAACACGTGCCCTTCGGTGTCAGGGAAGGGATCTCCTGGGGGACGGTGCCTTCTGTTTCCTGGCTGGGCTGGATGCTGCCCGTAATTCTGCCCGCTTCCCTCTCTGCGGTGCCTCCTTTTATTTCTAAAGAGTCCCATGCTGGGAAGACAGCGGCAGTAATAGCACGGCGCAGCAATATTTGGGGTTCTGCCTCAGAAAATAACTACCAATTTCCTTTCCTTCCATTTGTGTTCACACACACACACACACCCCTAAGAATATGTTCTACTATTCCAAAGAGAGCTGGCAGGTCAAGATTCCTTATGCTTCCCCCAAAAGAGGTGACCTCGGAAATGGACATTTAGTAGCATTGCGTGTAGATACAAGCCAGAGTATGGTCACCTCCAAATTGAAAATAAGAACTCACCAAAAACAGAATCAACCAAAACCCTGAGGCGTTTCCCTGTGTCTGGTGTTGCAGACACCCCACCCAATTCTATGGTATTTTGTTACAGAAGCCCAAGTGGATACAAGGTTACAATCATTTGTCTACATTCTACTCAATTGTTAGCTCCTCAAAAGGAGAGATTATGTCAGCCACTGGTGGCTCCCGCCTGTCATCCAAGCTACTCAGGAGGCTGAGATCTGAGGATCGAAGTTCAAGCCCAGCCTGTGCACACAAATCCAAGGGACTTATCTCCAATTAACTCAAAAAAAAGGTCAGAAGTGGAGGTGTTAGAGGTGTCAGAAGTGGTTAGAGCACCAGCCTTAAGCAAAAAAAAAAAAAAAAAAAAAAAGAATCCAGGAGAGAACATGTGGTCCTGAGTTCAAGCCCTGGTACCAGCCCAAAGGGCAGAGGAGAGACAAAGCCTAGCTATGCACTTGACATGGTACATGACATCTGAGAGGCGCTAAGGAAATACCTAGGGAAGGGACGTGTGCATTAACAGGTGGGCAGGCGGAGGTGTGGGTGTGGATGCGTATGTACATACACAGATAGACGTTACGGTTTGGGGAGGAAAAAAAACACTCAATGCAGGAGGAAATGGTTATGACATAGCGGGTAAACACGTAGGAAGTGAAATTACACAAGCCATGTGATTTGCACTATGTAAACATTTACACATGGTTAGGAGTCTGGGAGGAATCACGCTGAAAAGACTAATATCGGTTACCTCAGGGTGGTAAGATGTAGACTGATTGCTGTGGTTCCCCGCATTTCACATGTTCCCACAAATGCCACGTATTACATTGTAATCCAAAAATCAGATCACATTTTTTAAAAGAAAATTAGGAAGAAAAAAAAAAAAGTATGCTTCCACATCCATAAGAGATTTCACCTTCAAATCAATGTCAGAGAGACAGGGAAAGAAGGTCAGGACTCTGTCTAGATCCATGTCCCCAGAGCTCAGAAGCTCCCACGTTTCCAGACTTCTCCACAAGCAAGAAAGGCCTCACCTTAAAGCTCTTTCATCTGGCTGCTTACCCAAATAAAACTTTATGTAAGGACAGAAAGGACAGGGAAGGGTTACCTCAGAGGACAGAGCCAAACCTAGGAGGCATCATCAGAGCAGAAGAAAAAGACTGGGAAGGAAACTCCACCCATCCACCCAAAGCTTTGGGGCCACCAAGCCATCGAAAAAGCATTCCCAAAGCCGGAGAGCTTCGAGGAAGGCCGCTGCTTTAACGCTGCGTTGATGAAGGAGCAGGGATGGAAGTTAGAGATAGTGACAGTAATTACCATGACGACTGTACTCACCGTTTGTTTAGTGCTTTCTACGGTGGCCACCTTGCGCGGTAAAGGACAGGGAGTATTCATTTTGATCTTCGGTGGGGCCCTGTGGTCTCTGTCACAGCTGAAGTCTGTGGTTGATGGTTCAAAAGCGGTCACGGACGACGCACAACAGAATAGGCACCATTGTGTTGGGTAATCAGTGATGGACCCGTGACCGCCTTGCCTGAGGCCTGGTTCCGTGTGGCAGGCCACGGATCTGAGCTCTTGATTTTTCTCTCGCCACACTTTAGTCAGGATACCAAGCATCAGGGAGATCAACTCCTTTGTGTAGGTTCTGCTCTTAGCGGGAGGGTTGGCCTCCTTGCAGCCACACTGCTCCATAAGATTATTCAGCCTCGACCCGTGGGCATCTTCACCTGGTGAACATACTGCACAGGCTTTTGCACCAGCATCCTCAGCCCCAGCGAGGAAGATGCAGATCTGGCCCACCCCACCCTTCCCCGAAGTTCTTCAAGTCCTCTGGCATCTCCCCCCCAGAGTTCCGCCGGTACCCTCGCCCACGGGACCTGCATGGGCATCGGTAACACCCATGCCCACTGCCCACGAGCCCTTGGCACTGGTTTCTTTGCAAAAGGCTCGGCTACTCTATGCAAGGGTACTGCCAATAGGTGAGCTCATGCGCAAAGCTTCAGTAAATATTGACTTTCAGAAGTCAAGAGACAAATTGGAGCCTAAAGAGCTCCGAAGAGAATCTGCCGTGCTGGGTGAGGAAATCTCCTCATCTGAATACTATGGGAGCTGGCCACGGGGGCTGGCCACAGGGGCTGTTAGGATAAGGGGAGGGGCTAAGATAAGGGGAGTGGCTAGGATAAGGGGAGGGGCTAGGATAAGGGGAGGGGACATGTAAATCGCTCAGCCACGTCTCCAGTGCTCCCTGCTGGAGATGCGAGGTGAGCTCCTCATCCGAGGAAGCTCCTCCCAGCGCCCAGCAAAGGGCCAGGCATGGGACGCACACAATGACCTGCCATGGAGGAGGATCTACAGAGCATGGGGTTTCAGAGCTGCTCCTAACTCAGTAGCCCCCTCTCCTCCTGGGCTGGAGTTCTCAGCAAGTCAGCAGGTGCTGGAAGCTCTGTCCAGCTTGAGCTAATTCTGCAGATGTCAGAAGGTACAGGTCCCTATGCAGACCGGTCCCACCCCTGATGAGGGTGAGTTCTGACCTTCCTGACCTTCGGGCTTGGGAGTCATTCTACACTCTACTCTGAAAATCAAGGAAAACGGGTAGCTCCTCTGATATCCCTCTTCAAATCAAGAACCCTAAAAGGCCACCTTAAAGAAACATCAAGCTGGGCACTGGTGGCTCACACCTGTCATCCTAGCTACTCAGAAGGGTGAGATCTGAGGACCACAGTTTGAAGCCAGCCCAGGCTGGAATGTCTGTAAGACTCTTATCTCTGATTCAGCACCAACAGCCAGAAATGGAGCTGTGGCTCAAGTGGTAGAGCAAAAAAGAACCTAAGGGACAGAACCCAGGTCCTGAGTTCAAGCCCTAAGCCTCAGGAATGGCAGGATCGATGGGAAGAAGGAAGGAAGGAAGGGAAGGAGGGAGGGAGGGAGGGAGGGAGGGAAGAAGGAAGGAAGGAAGGAAGGAAGGAAGGAAGGAAGGAAGGAAGGAAGGAAGGAAGGAAGGAAGAAAGACAACCTCATTTTTTGAGGCTCTACAGTAAGCTAAAATCCTCCTTTAAAAAGAAAATTTTGGAGAAATCTGCTTCCGAATCATTCATAAATTGAGACATCTGAGTCCCAGAATAATTTTCCCATAATTCATGTTAATCACCCTGCTCTCCTAGCATGAATCATCTGTTTAATGGAAAACCTGCACCGTGGCGGGCAAGAGCCACTGAATCTTGTGTTAAAAAAAATAATAATAAAAAAAAATCTCGGCAGAACTCAGACGGCTTTCCTTTTATTGACAGAAAAGTTACTGCATTTTTAGCAGGCACTTTAAATATTACTCATGCAATCAGAGCTGTTTTCCTAACTCAACTTACACAGTTTTCAAACATGTATTATGGTTGACCTTATTAAATATTCTCTAGCATCCTTTACGCGCGTCGGCACACAAAAGTACAGCCTCAAAACTTCTGGAGGCACTGAGGGGAAGAAAAGCCAATCCTCAGGAATTGTCCCCAGGGGGACATTGGAGTCCCACCTGGGGCCACAGGAGGCAGGGGAAGGGGACGGGTTCCCAGGAACCCTCCCCAAGCTGAGACCGCTGAGCAGGGAAGCAGAGGTGACAACAATGGCAGTTGTCAGCACCCTGATCCAAAATGTCGTAGATGTCATCTCCAAGACCACCGTCCCAGGACTCCAAGGACGAGACAGCATTATCTAGTCTTATGGACACCCAGGATGGCACGGAGCGGGGAAGAGTCCATTTCACTATTTCCCAATCAGCAAACTTAGCCATCTCTAAGCTGGAAAATCAGAACTCAGGTGAAGCACGTTCTACAAGGCGCTGGGCTGAAGCGTCGTAGAGAGGCGAGATTTCATCTAGTCCCCAACGAGAGCTCCTGGGGGGAGGCAGGAGGTGGCCATCGTCATTTGGCAGCTATGACAGAGATGCTCACAAACTGGGCGCGTGACCAAAGGCGGAGCTGAGTTGGAGCAGGGGTTCCAATCCCTGTGCCCAGCACCCTTTCCCCAGACTGGCCTAGAAGGTCAAAGCACGCGCCTGGGCTTGCGCAGTACGCTCGGTTCCCAGGGAGGAACTGCTGCCCTTCCGCGTGGACCCACTGGTTTGTGCAACCAGCCCAGTTCCTCTGATAGGCAGACCGGAGAGCGATGCAGAGACACCCATGATCAGGCTGGAGTTTCCATCAGGCACGGGGCGGGGCGGGGGGAGGGGGGGGCGAGTCTACCAGGCCTCTGCTGGGAAAGCCAGGACCAGAGGGAAGAGGGCATAGCCCTGGAGGAAGAAGAAAAAAAAACATGAAAGGAAAGAGATAGAAATGCTCCAGCCTCGGGCCAGCAAAACAAGGCAAAAGCAGACCGAGCAAATAAGAAGAATAGCAAATGATTGTGGTTGCAATTTTCAAACGCCAGACCTCAGACGGTTTAAATTGCTGAGCCAGAGATGAGAGAGAGAGAGAGAGAGAGAGAGAGAGAGAGAGAGAGAGAGAGAGAGAGAGAGAGAGAGAGAGGGAGAGAGAGAGGGAGAGAGAGAGAGAGGGAGGGAGGGAGGGGGGGACGCAGATGGGGGAAGGATGATGATCCAGGCAAGAGGAACAACAAATACACAAATGAAGCCTGCTTGGCTACAGAGCACTTCACAAGGAGCCATGCATGTGTGTGGCATGGGACCATCAAATGTTAGATCAGTCGGGTGCTGGTGGCTCATGCCTGTCATCCCAGCTACTCAGGAGGCTGAGATCTAAGGATCGAGATTCAAAGCCAGCCCAGACAGGAAAGTCCATGAGACTCTGATCTCAAATGAACCACCAGAAAACCAAAAGTGGCGCTGTGGCTCAAGTGGTAGAGCGCTCTCCTTGAGCTGAAGAGCTGAGGGATAGTGCCCAGGCCAAGAGTTCAAGCCCCACAACCAACCAAAAAACAAAAATGTTAGGTCATCACCACAGACTGCTAAGCACCGCGGCTTGATGCTACCCTGCCCTCAGGAAGTTCCCTGGACTGGCCTTCGCTCAGGGCTGCAATCCCTGCTTCTTGTCCCCCACAAGACCCCGTCCATCCCCACTGCTGTCCTCCTGTGCTCTCCTACCACGTGGAGCACATGTCCCCCAGGAACATGCAGCCTGCTCCCTGATCGATCTCGCTGCATCTGAGGAGAATGGCCTGGTGGCTGGCCTGGCCACATTCCCCACAGAGCCGCAGGCTCCCTGCACGGAAGGATGACCTAGAAGCTGCTGCTCTGGGTAAGGGACTCACACTTGCAGGATTTAACTCTTTCTTTGCCATCCAGCCAGGCACTCAGGGAACAGGAGAGATCTGGACACCCAGTAGGGTGGTGTCAGCTAAGGGCATCAGCTGGGCCTCTATGGGAAGGGAGGGGCAGGAGCCCCCAGTGGGCTCTTTCAGATGACCGTGACGTTCACCAGACGTGTATGTCTGGGGAAAAGGAAAGAGGATGCTGCCCCTCCCGCATTCCTCTCTGTCCCTAGCGAGTTTCATCCCCAGCTTCTGCTTCCTCTCATGGCGTTGTGGCATCTGCTCAGTGTCTACTCTGGTTCTAGAGTTTAGTTACTGCTGTTGTCTTTAAGTAGTTGCACAGAGGGGGTTCCAACTCAGCGCGTCAGTTTATGTCCCCTTGAGTTACCTGATTCCGTGTTCACAGCTGTACCTTGAGTCCGTGTCTGAACTAAATACAGCTTGGACCCAGGGATACGTGACAGGACCACAGGACAGTCTCTCGAAGAAAACACAAGAAAGAGCGCACACGTGCACACACATGCACGCACACACACGCAGAGGCGATGTCTACACAGAAGCAGAGATGAACCGGGAACACCACACAGCGGGCGTACCGGCAGACCGGCCTGCGCATGCCTTTTGGCTGGGGGCCTTGGGTCGGCTTCTCAAAGTTGGCTCTGCTCAGAGGGTCATAACCCACCCAACACTACAGAGCGAGTGACTGAAACAACCGAGGTCCATTTTTTTCACAGTTCTGGAGGCTAAAAGGCTCAGGTCAAAGTAACGGCGGCAGTATGGGGAGGATTCTTCCTGGCGTGTAGACAGCTGCTGTCCTACTGTGTGCTCCTCACGTGGAGAATGACGGAGAAAGCTCTCTGGCCCCCATTCCCATGAGGGCACTGATTTCTCATCACGATGAAACCATCCTTATGAACTCATGTAACCCCAACCCCCTCCTCAAAGACTCATGCCCAAAATCCATCACCCCATGGTGTGGAATTTCAGACCAGAGACACAACAGGTCCACAGCCACCACCAGCCTTGAAAGACAAGCATGGGCCAGGCGCCCTTGGCTCCCACCTGTCATCCCGGCCACTCAGGAGGCTGAGATCTGAGGGTTGTGGTTCAAAGCCAGCCTGGGCAGGAAAAGTCTGTGAGACTCTTATTTCCAATAAACCACCAGAAAACCGGAAGTGGGGCTGTGGCTCAAGTGGTAGAGTGCTTGCCTTGAGCTGAAGAGCTGAGGGACAGCGCCCAGGCCCGGAGTTCAAGCCCCACGACCAACTAAAAAATAAAAAGACAGACAGACAGACAGACTAGCATGGGTCTGTCCTGAGATCTCCCCTGCACACTGCAAAGCACAGTACCCAGCCATGCAACGGCCCTGCCAGCCTCCTTGTTCCTTGAGCCGACTGATGGAAAGACGCTTGGATAATGGCAGCTACCATTTCCCACTCACACCCCAGCTTCTCTCCTCCAGGCAAGCACAACCCAGGGCCCCCCCTCCACGCCTCACCTCTGCCTGCCGCCGCTGAACCTGAGCATGACTTGGAATTGAACTCTCTCCCTCCCCATCCCCAGGGTTATGAAAGAAAAAAAAAAAAAAGGATAAAGAGATGTGATTAAATGCTGGGCTGGTCATCAAGCCACGATCTGACAGTCACACGCCAACCAACCAAGTCCGGTAATTTTCCACCTCTTAATCACGTCTCTGCCAGATTGAAAGTGCACTGAGCATCAATGAGAACAAATGCTAATAAGACTCTAACAGCCATTGGATGTCAAGAGGTGAGGAATAAGCCTTGCATATTTTGACTGAAGGGAGGCTGGGAGGGGGGAGTGTGTGTTGAAGAGGAAGTAACTGGGATTACTAAATAGAAATCTTTTATTCAATAGCACGGGCCTCCCGGAAAAGCAGCTGCTCCAATCCCTGGCGCTCACTCATTAATGAACACGCCACGCAGCGTCTGCCCGCAGTGAAACACCCAACTCTGTGGAGTAGATCCTTCCTGACAGGTAGCTAATGTGGTATTTCACCAGCAAATTTACAACAGGCTTGAATGGAACAGAAGACCTTTTCTTGACACATGCAGTCATTAAGAGTTTAACTGGTGTGAGATTTTTCTTAAAAAAAAAAAAAAAAAAAAAAGCAGCCGGGCGCCGGTGGCTCATGCCTGTCATCCTAGCGACTCAGGAGGCTGAGATCTGAGGATCGAGGTTCAAAGCCAGCCCGGGCAGGAAAGTCTGTGAGACTCTGATCTCCAATAAACCACCAGAAAACCGAAAGTGGTGCTGTGGCTCAAGCGGTAGAGCACTCGTCTTGAGCTGAAGAGCTGAGGGACAGCGCCCAGGCCCCACAACCAACCAAAAAAAAAAAAAAAAAAAAACCCAGCTAGAGTGCCAGTGGCTCATGCCTGTCATCCTAGATACTGATCACCAAAACGCTAGAAGCAGAAGTGTGGCTGGTACAGCATCAGCCTTGAGCAAAAGAGCTACAGGATAGTGCCCAAGCCCTGAATTCAAACCCCCGAGACCAACACAAAAACAAAACAACAAACAAAACCAAATTAGAAAGTACTGGAGTTTGGGGACCATTTTCTCCAATGCCTCCTTTGAGCAGCATAAGTGAAATGAATGCATTTATCAGGTGCTTTACGTCTGTGGACTGTCAGAAGGCCTTCTCCTTCTCTCCACATGGAACTCAGGGGCTAGAAGAAGGGAATCCGATCTGCAAGGCAGAGGCTGCGTGCCTCACAGCCAATCACAGGCCCTGGGCACCGTGGGCTGCGTGCCTCACAGCCAATCACAGGCCCTGGCCACCGTGGGCTGCGTGCCTCACAGCCAATCACAGGCCCTGGCCACCATGGACCCCATCGAGGAGGGTTAGCCATGCCCTGGGCCTCTTCCACTTTTGCGTTCATGCTCTCTGGAGGATCTCAGGGATACCCAGTCAGGGCTGTGTGACGTTTCCTGATGAGAAGACAGCTCTTTTGAGTTGGAATGAGGTGGAATAAATGGAGTAGGAACAGTAGAATCGCACAGACCTGCATTCCAGGCTCAGCATCCAGACACAGTGGCTCTGAAAACTCGGGACATGCTACCTACTCACGCCGCACTTCACTCTGATGTAAATCAGAGAGAGACCGGAGCTTAGCGGGAAAGGCTGCCACATACAAGAGATAAAGTAATATACAGAAAGTACTGAGCACACCCTAAAGGTAACTGATTTCATTTACACACACACACACACACACACACACACACACACACACACACACACACACACACACACACACACACACACACACACACACACACACACACACACACACACACACACACACACACACACACACACTCTTCATGCATGTAACAGCATGCTGGATAGATCCTTAGAAGATTCTACAGAGCACTTCAAAAGGAGTCACTTTTCTCTAGGTAACAAGAATTACCCTGAACAACACAAACAACCTTCCATTATGAACCAAGACTGGAAGTTAAAGGCAGTAGGACTACCTACCCCATCTGAGACCCCACACATACACAAAGAAAAGAAAAATCATGTACAGCCTCTGAGGAGAAAGAAGATGAGTTCCCCTCAAACCAAAACCCAGCAGCTGCCACACCTAAAATTCGTTCCTCTTAGGTTAGGCCGCCATCTTGGATTGGAAAACAAGAATGGTGATAATGGCCCAATAGTTTGGTGAAAGCTATTACATGCCACGTGTCAAATTAAACACTAGTCACCTAGCTAGGAGCTCCCAATGTAACGGTCACAACCACCCATCAGTCATTACCCTTGGTGGAGATCAGTGCCAGCCAATAGAAATAAACTGTCAGGGAGATAGTGACCTCCCAAGTACAACCTAAACGTCCTACAAGTCACACTAAGAAGTCAAAGGAAACAGGTGAGATTTCAATAACATAAGCTTCATTTCCACATGCCATTGATATCTAAAAAAATGAGTGCTCCTGCTTACTAAGTGTGTGTAAGTGTGTGTGTGTCTGTGTGTGTATGTTCACTCATAGACCATCTCAACACAGACTAGCCTCATTTCAAGAATTCCAGATATAGCTGACCATTACCCGAACTGGACTGCGAGGCTTAAAGAAAGCAGGCTGTTGTTTGCTGGACGCATTAAATTCCACACTTTTCGGGCACTGAACAATGGGAGCTTCATCCTTCCTTCGCTGCTGTAAGCACTGAAGGCCCACCCACCTTGCAAGCAGAGAAAAGAGACACCTGCTGTGTAGCTGTTTAAAAAAAAAGAAAAAGAAAAGATTCTGGCAAACACCATCCCTGAAACTTGCAAAAAAAAAGGAACCCAGGGTATGAGAAGACAAGTACTTTTTCAAAGCCCCCAACTGATGTGTCAAAGGAGAGTCTCAGATCTGTCAGGGAAGGGGAAAAAAAGAAGAATAAGATGTTCAACTCTGTGTTGGAAGTTGCAAAAAAGAGAATGAAGGTTACAGAGATTTGTTGCAATTGGATAAGAATTTTGATGTTAAAAAAAAAAAACTCCCAGAAAGAAAAAAAAATGGTAAGCATAGAAAAATACAAAACAAGATAACAGGTACTTCGTTCTTCAGTGGAAATGGGGAACAGGCCTGTTTAGCTAGAGACAGCCTTGAATGGAGGAGCTTCAAATTGGCCAAGTCTCCCCTCTTGAGTTTTCTCCTCAAAGACAGGAAAATCACAGGAATAGAAATTTTGCAAAAAGAAAAAAAACAAAAAACCATGCGCAGTCAGATGGTAGCGTGGTGATCTCCACTGCAGAACTGAGATTGGAAGTACACTCAAGAATCAAGATGGAGCCAGGTGTGCTATCCTAGCTAATCAAGAGACTGGGATCTGGGGATCATGGTTCGAAACCAGCCCAGGCAGGAAAGTCCTTGAGACTCTTATCTCCAGTTAACCATCAAAAAGTCAGGTTTGGAACTGTAGCTCAAAAGTCAGCTTTGATTAAAAAAAAAATGCTAAGACATGGCACCCAGGCCCTGAGTTCAAGTCCTAGTGCGCACACACACACACACACACACACACACACACACACACACACACACACACACACACACACACAGAAAAGATAGCTTAAAAAGCTTTTATGAGATTATCACAACCAACAGCTTTGTGGTAGAAATAGGCACAACTTCATGAGAAAGAAAATACACATCTCTCTGTCCCCCCACCCCTGACCCTCAAGCATGGATAGTCCTTCATCTACACTTAAAGCCATTCCAGTGTCCTTGTAGATAAGGGTGGGTTTTACCTCTTGCCCTGCTGAGTCTACGCAACACCCCTCTCTGATGGTTCATTAAAGAATTATCTTCCTGTCAGGCACGGGTGGCTCATACTTGTCATCCTAGCTACTCAGGAGGCTGAGATCTAAGGATCACAGTTCAAAGCCAGCCCAGGCAGGGAAGTCCATGAGACTCTTATCTCGAATGAACCACCAGAAAACCAAAAGTGGTGCTGTGGCTCAAGCGGTAGAGCGCTCACCTTGAGCTGCAGAGCTGAGGGACAGCGCCCAGGACCAGAGTTCAAGCCCCATGACTGGCCAAAAAAAAAAAAATATATCTTCCTATGTCTGCAATGCCTGGAAGGCTTGAGACAGGCCCAGGCCTCTCCTCAGGCCGTCTGAAGGCAGCTGAGACCTGGGTCCACACATAAGAGTCCTAAATGACCCAGCCCTGGTCTGGTGGTGGATGCCACATTCCACGTGGTCCACGGGACACGTCAGTACCCACAAATGCTGAGCTTGGAGTTTCATGCCCCCCACCCCCAGTCTCTTCCACTCCAGGCCTGTACCCCACCCTCCCGGGGACAAGTGGCCAGCAGGGGCTCCATACCCAACCAACCAACCCCCCTTACACAGTGTTACCCCAAGTGAACTCTGTAATTGCTCTGAGCACCCCCCACCCCATTCTCCATCCCAAAGAGCATCGCTCATTCATTTGGGAGGCTGAGCCCATGCTATCCTGGCATCTGAGAGTAATAGTACAGAAAATCTCTCCCTCGTGAAATTTCCTGCTAGTTAGAAGCAGGCTGCCCAGAGAGCATTTCCGATGCCTAATGATAGATAGAATAACCACACCTCACTCATGGGGCCGCCCTGAAGATTCAAGGACTCACCCAATGTAGACTGTGTGGGCTAAATAAATGTTATCTATTGTTGTCACAGGGAGTAACAACGGTAATATCTGGATTCTCCCAGCTATACCTGAGGCTGGGCCTCGTTCCAAATGTCCAATTAGGCTAGAAGCCAGGGCGGAAGCGGGAACAGGCTCCGATCCATGTTCTGTCTTCTGGAATCTTGGGACTCAAGCCACATGGTTGAGCCCCAGACTGTGTTCATTTAGCAAACCCAAACATTCCCTCAGGTACCAAGTGAAAGGTAGGCGTGGGGGATCGGGCTCTGTGGATGTAGAGAACCCAGTCCCTCAGGTACCAAGTGGAAGGTGGGCGTGGAAGATCGGGCTCTGTGGACACAGGGTGCCCAGCCGGGCTAGTACCAGCTTGCCGGCCTCCCAGACCAAGTAACCTGTCTACCTGTAACACCCACACTCCCACACTAGCTGCAAGACTACTCCAGAGACAGCCGGGGGCACACACCTCTCATCTTCACGGGTTGGAGGGACAACCAGGTGGGGGGGGGGCGGGGGGGGTGCCGAGATTACTCTGACATGAACCCAGGGCTTTCTGATGGTGTCTCAGGGAGACCTGGGATCTGAGAGAGGGAAACAATGCTGGCCGTGATAATAGCAGCAGGCTGAGCAGACTGCTTCTTACACACTCACTGAACAACTTACCACCGACGACCTGCTTACACACTCCCCGAGTGTGAACTCAGTGTACAACTTACCTTGAATTACCTTCCTTCCTGTGTATTCTATAGAAATGCCATAGTTTTCATTCTCCACCTGACAGGGAAGGTTAAAGTCTTGGTCCAGGAATGTAGAGCATCGCTAATAAGCCAGGCTCTGAGTCTGCGAGCTAAGCCATCTCAGTAAAGTCCCACCCATGGGTGCAAAAATAAAAGAGGCAAAGAGCCTGCGGGATGCGGATATCCACGCCACTCATTTCCCGCTCCGTCATAACAGTTCACATCCCATCGCTTTTCTGTGACCAGATTGCACATAAAATTCCCTTCGGATGAAAAATAAGATCATTGTAGCAAATGATACCTGATAGCAAAAGAAGGTTTATAAACTAAGATTTAAAAAAAAAAAAAACAAGACTTAGTAAAATATTTATCAACATTAGAATAGAGAAATCATACTTACAAATTCACATTTTAAAAAAATACAACCCTTAGCTGGGCACCGGTGGTTCAAGCCTGTCATCCTAGCTACTCAGGAGGCTGAGATCTGAGGATTGAGGTTCAAAGCCAGTCTGGGCAGGAAAGTCTGTGAGACTCTTATCTCCAATAAACCACTAAAAAACTGGAAGTGGCGCTGTGGCTCAAATGTTAGAGCGCTCGCCTTGAACTGAAGAGCACAGGGACAGCGCCCAGGCCCAGAGTTCAAGCCCCGGAACTGACAACAACAACAACAAAAAATACAACCCAGTGCCACACACTGGTGATTCATGCTTGTGGTCCTAGCTACTCAAGAGGGTGAGATCTGAGGATTGTGGTTCAAACCAAGCCTGAGCAGACAAATCCAAGAGATACTGATCTCCAATTAACCAGCAAAAATAACCTAGAAGTAGAGCTATGGTTCAAAATGATAGAATGCCAGCAAACAAGCTGAGCAAGGGTTCAAAGGCCATGAGTACCAGCACAAAAAAAGGAAACACAACAGAGCAATGGAAAGGGGCTATAGACAGACAGTAGCCAAATGACTAAAAAAGATACAGAATATACCCTAAAGGAGCTGATTTTCATATCAAATACAAAAACAGGCACAACTGAGTCTGGTGACAGAAGGGGACCCCAAAAACCACAAGGGGCTTTTGGGGGCTGTTAATGATTTACACCTTCATCAGAATAAGGGTATAGATGAATATTTGTAGCAGTGACTGAGCTGTACACTTAAGATTCGTGCCCATTCCTGTATATATATAATGCCTCAATAAAAATGTAAAGCAAGAACTCAAGAAGATGTCACTGAACTATCTGATCCAGGATTTTACTTTTAGGTAAGAAGGGGACCACAGTCCTTTAAGAAAGAAAGCAGGAAGAAAGGAGGGACAGAAGGAGGGAGGGATAGGGATCGGGAGGGAAGGAAGGAAGGAAGGAAGGAAGGAAGGAAGGAAATTAAAATCAGATAGTTTTCAAGACAAAAATTTGAAGCTGGGTGTCGGTGGCTACTCAGGAGGCTGAGATCTGAGGATCATGGTTCAAAGCCAGCCTGGGCAGGAAAAGTCTGTGAGGCTCTTATCTCCAATGAATCACCAGAAAACTGGAAGTGACGCTGTGGCTCAAGTGGTAGAGCGCTCGCCTGGAGCTGAAGAGCTGAGGGACGGCGCCCAGGCCCTGAGTTCAAGACCCACGAGAGACCAAAAAAAAAAGACAAAACTCTTGCACTTAATAAAGGAGTGGCAGTCATCTCCAAAATTCAGCAACAATAAAACATCCAAGCAAGGGAATCAGCCCATAGGAGCTGAATGCCCCAAAATCAGAAAGCTATGCCTTGACCCCCGCCCCCTTCCCTACAGCCATCCCTAACCTGCACAGCTGGAGAGACCCACAGTGAGACTGGGGGAGGACAGGTCTGCGGAGAACGAAGCTCCCACCTGCCACTTCAAAGGGACTTAGAAGGATATTTCCCTTCTTGGTGACCTAGAGGAGCATCTGCCTTTTAAGAAGGCCCCAGAAGAAACTCATCTCCAAAGCCTGGGCTGAAGTCAAACTGTCTCTGGCCATGTCCAGAGGCAGGTGCATGGGGTAAAATGGATGCACATCACAAGGGGAAGCCCCACCGCCCACCAGGCTCTGACCCTATTCTGGACCACCACTGGCATGCCTGCCTCTAATTAGCTCCAGGCTGGAGAGCAGGCTAGACTCAGAATGCAAGCCCAGAGATCCGCTCGGTGACACCTCCCAGCGAGCTAACCAGAGCTCCCCCCGCCCCGCCATCCTCCTGGTCCCAGGAAGAAATGCATGACAGGCTCTCTCCGGGCACGGTGCCGCCGCCTGCAGCCAGCACTAGCCAACCCTGCCCCTCACGCCATTTCCCCCCTGCTTATTAAAAGCATTGGAAGCCGGCCTGCCGGGAAGCGCAGGCCCTCGTGCTGCAACAAGGGACTCACCGCGGATGCAGGGTTTTGATTTAAGAGGCAAAGGAGTAACGAGAGTCCTGGGTGATCACAATCACACTCTGATTTGAATTGCAGTTTAGCAATTACAAGGTCCTCGGTGAGTGGAGCTCCCGGGGGGGCCTTGGGGTATGGAATTAAAAAATTTAAAAAAAAAATTTAAAAAGGAAATTAGAGCCACCCAAGGAACAGGTTTCACTCTGAAGTTCTTTGTGAAACGAGCCTTTGGAGCACAGGGGGAAGAAAAAGAAAAAAAGGGGGGAGAAAGGCAATCCTAGAGAGAGCTGAGTTTCGGGCCTTCACTCGTCCCGCATTTCTGTTTCTTCTGTGAATGATTCTTGGTTCTGAGAGTCTGAAACCCCTCCTCCCCCAACTTCTGAGACACCCCTGTACTAGATGACAGTTCCAGCACAAAAGGTGGGCAGCGGCTAATAAGACATCACGGCGGGATTGTGGGTCGCCCGGGGGGTTCTGTCAGGGCTGGGGAAGCTTTTCTCTGCCAAGGGCAGATCCCTATGACATCATCTGTGAGCCTGGCAATATGAGCAATACAGGCAGACAAGCCACGGGCAGCCAAGAGGCCTACAAGGAAGCACGCAAGAAGTACACGGAAGCATTCCAAAGGCGAGCCTGCTTGGCGGGTCAGGTGCAGTGGCGGGAGGGGCGGTGCCGAGCAGAGATGAAAGGGAAATCTGCACACGCCATGTCGTAGTCTCCAAATATCAGGGAACCGTTTGTTCCCACGACTTCTTTCCATTTTTTTTTTTTTGAATTTTTTTTTTCTACAAGGAGCATGGATTGCTTGTGGAATAATGAATGGAGTTTTGGGGAACCAGTGGAGACACAAGCAATTCAATAAGCCGACAGATCAACTGTGCGCCAACCAAGGGGGCCGGGGGGAGAGGGGGGAGGTCTTAGCCTTCTGTGTGGCCACCGGCTGTGGTTGAGTCCGGGACTCTCTCCCAGCATGTTTACAGCTTCCCAAATCAATGCGTTAGCTGAGGTCAGGGCTGCGAGTGAGCCCTCTCCTTGTGAGAAAGCACGATTTGTATTTGTATTTTTTGCAAAAGCACCGGGCAAGACGGGAGACGCAGGCCGCAGCAGCGGTGGAGATGCAAAGCAACCCGCTCCTGCCCTCCGCGCGAGTTCTGCATGGAGGCCCCGCGTGGCCTCCGTGGCTCTGGAGCTGGGGAGCTGGGGAGGGGAGAGCAGACCTACTGGGAGGTCAGAGAGACTTGGTTCTGGTGGTACAGGTGGGCTGGACAGAGCCAGGCCTGCTCCGTAAGATGAGGGACGGGAACGGGGCGGGTATTCATGATCAGAAGCCTGAGTCATTTGTCTCGGGCATGGAAGGGTGTAGCCTCTGAGCTGGAAACACTCAATGAACCCCAAAGTGAGTGAGTGAGGCTGGCATGGCCTCGTGAGCCCAAGAGAGCAAGGTCTCCAGCCGCACCCCTCAGAGCCCCACGGCCCGATGGGATTCCATGACCCCCGGGTCGGCACATCTAGTGATACAGCCCGTATGGCTGTGAGGGGCAGGCAGAGAGGCATCGGGGCTAACGTGTGAGCATCTGATACCCATACCCTGGGAGCCAGATGCCTGTAGAGATGTCTGCTGTTGCCCCCACCTGCTTCCCAGGCCAGGCCAGGTTTGGCTTTTGTACAACTGAGACGCTGTCCTATGCCTTCTCCTCCTCCCCTCTGCCTGAAACGATCCCGGGTTTCCATAGCACCCCAGGCACGCCTCAGCCCCCAGCAGCCTGGGCGAACTCAAGAACAGGACCGCAGAGGTGCAGCAGCCTCCAGGCTGCCCACCCCCCTCGCCACCACCGCCACCGCCGCCCACACTGCATCTGGTGGCCAGCCAGGGGCACTGGCCTGGACACCCTCCTTCTCCCCCCCTCCTGGGAACTGATCGTGTCAGGATCATGTTTGGAAGCCTCTAGAAATAAAAACCCACTCTAGCTTTCTGTCACAGCAAAGACAGACTTACCATTGGAAATGAGTTTCATCGTAATGAATCTATTTTAATCTCCTTCAAACACAAGAAAGATCAAACACATACAGATTTATCTTCACTGCCAAAAAGAAAGGGGGGGAAAAAAATCCTGAGCAATATGCAAATGCATGTCTGAGCCATCCTGTGGCTTTACCCAAAAAAAAAGAAAGAAAAAGAAAAAGAAAACGAGGGAGGGTTGTTTAATGTTGCTAAAGACCCTGCTTGAGTGGCAAGATCTTGTAATACCGCCCCTCTACCCGCTACGAACGGCCCGCACCTGCTTGTCTGTGGCACAGGCTACCATCCAGCGTTATTTGGGTGCTACTTAAAAATCACACCAGACAAGCCAGTGCTTTCAAATTGTACTCATTTCTTTGGCCTAATAGCTATAAAGCGTGCATTAAGTCAGTATCTGATTTGAATGTGAAATCAAAACCAGCCCGGCAGTGCTACTGCCCGAGCCGCTGGTCAGGCCTAGAGTGACGACACAGACCGTCAGGTCAGTGGGGTTTGGGGCTGTCTTCCCTCTCTAAAGGCCAAATGAGCTCGTCTCTCAGACAGTCCCGACTCCTCTGGCGGCAGATCGACCCTCACGAGCTGCAATGGCAGAGGCAGGAAAACCAATTCCCCAGCACAGACTGAATCATCACACTAAACATTGCCACTTTAACACTTAGCGGGGAGGAATTAGCATGGTGGGGGGTGGGGGGGCGCTTTCCAAGCTCCCTGCATTCTCTTTTCCTCCCTCTAACCTATTCAACATAGCAAACTCCCTGAGACCCACACGGAATCAACGCGCCAGACCACCAGCCCGGCAGAGTAAACGTGGGGTGTGACGGGACTCAAAATGCTGGGACACCGTGATTGTTTTTTTCCCCATCTTCCACCAAGGACCCGCTAAGGACAGAGGCAGAGCAAGAAGGGGGCGGGGAGGGAAGGGGACAACACCCAGATTAAAGGAAAAGGCTGCTGCATGCTCTGCCCAGCCAGCCACGAACAATCCGTGTTTCCGTGCTGCCATGAGCACAGCCATCATCCCCGCCTGTCTCCAGAGAGCCCTCCTCACACACCAGCTCCCTCAGACTCGCCCTAGACTACAAACACCTCAAGAGCAAGGCCACGCTTGGGGACGGTCGAGCGCTTGTAGACACCTGTGGGCTCGCTGGCCACGTCACGGGGGCCTGCACTGGACGGTGCGCTGAGGTCCCCCACTCTCACAACGTGACTGGGTCGTGAGAAGCCGTGTTCACATCTCACCCTTACATTCGGAGAAACAGGAGGATGACCCGCTCCAGGGAAGGCTGGGAACATTCACACAATACACACACGTACAGGACCAACGCGCGGCGGTACACGACCCATCAGGAGAGTGAGGATTCGTCACGAGAACCAGGCCAATACATGTCTCATGATTAAATACATGGGCACCACCGACCTCACCTCCTCCTGATCCACAGAGCCAGCATGTCAAGCCAGGCCCTCCACAGCCCTTTACAGGCAGTGGGGTGGGGTGGAGGAGTTACTTAAAGGCCGTCCACAAGCTCACCTCCTCCGGACCCCAAAGAAATGAACACCTGCTGAATGGTGAGCATTCCTCCCATCTTCAGACCTTCACAGAACACACACTCTTGCCAGATTCCTACCACGTGCTCAGCAACTCCTGACTGCTCTTAAAGGAGGATGGGCAAACTTTTTTAAGAGAAAAAAAAAAAAAGCTGCCACTGAAAACATCAACAAACAAACGTATCTGACTCCCAGTGCATCTTATTTATAAAAAATAGGTGTTGGTGAATACACAATGACAGCAATGTGGCAGTAATATAAGGTTAATATATAAATGCCAATCACTTTCACATAGATCAGCAGTGGGCAAACAGAATTGGACATTAAAAACACAATGCCACTTACATTAAGCACCCAAATGTTATACTCGGGTATCAATCTAAAAATTATGTACAAGAGCTGTATGAGAAAAACTACAGAACTCTGATGCGAGAAATCAAGTAAGAGCTAAGCATAGTGAAAGGCATCCTATGTTCATGGATAGGGAGACAGTGTTGTCAAGATGTCACCCCTTTCCAGCTTGTTCTATTGTTTTGGTGAAATCCCAATCAAAATTACAGCAGCTAACTTTCTGTGTGTTGACAACGTAACGCTCTAGTTTATATGGGAGGAGAGTCAAAAGACCCAGAGGAGTCAATACTTCAACCACACTGAAAGAGAAGAGCAAAGTGTGGGGTTGAGACCAACCAACATCAAGACTTCCTAAAAAGCTGTGACCGAGACAGAGGAGAGCAAAAAGGAGAAACAAATGGCACTAGACCTAGACATCTATATGTAAAAAAGTAGGAGACAGAAGGTGATAGATAGACATGCAGAGACAGCACAAAAAGGAAGACAAAAAGAAAGCTAGATCTTCATCTAGATTTACACCCACCACTAAACTTAACTCAAAATGGATCACAAATCTCGGTAGAGAACATAAAACTAAAAAAAACTCCTAGAAGATAGCAGAAGAGAAGATCTGCACAAGCTTGGGTTTGCTGATGACTTCTTTATAGGCACCACTCACGGCTTAATCCATGAAAGCAAGAATTGACAAGTGGTATTTCCTCAAAGTTAAAGTTTGCTGTTTTGTAAAAGAGACTACCAAGGGAAGTAGAACAATACGCCCACAGGCTGGAAAAACAAATATTTGCAAAAGCAGTAAAGTACTGTCGTTGAAACAATGCAAAGAACACTTAAAAAGAAGAAATGAATCAATTTCAGAAACTGGCCAAAATCCAAAAACAGACACCTTACCAAGGAAGGTATACAAATGGCGGATAAGCAAATGAAAAGATTCTTCACAGCTGGGCACTGGTGGGTCATGCCTGTAAATCCTAACTACTCAGAAGGATCCTATCTGAGGATCAGGTTTCAAAGCCATCCCAGGTAGCAAAGTCTGTGAGACTCTTCTGTCCAGCTAACCCAGAAAACTGGAAGTGGCGCTATGGCTCACAGTGATAGAGCGCTAGTCTTGAGCTCAGGGACAGCACCCAGGCCTTGAGTTCAAGTCCCATGACCACAACAAAAAAAACTGTTACGTAGCGTATCACTGAACTTGTTTTAATGTGGATTAAACCCCCATGAAACAGCACTACGGGTGAGTTAGAGTGTCCAGAAACCCAAACAATGACATCAAACATGGTGATATAAGGAGCAACAGGAACTCCCATTTGTGGGTGATAATGTAAAATTGCTCAGCAACTTTGGCAGACTATTTACAACACTTGATATACTTTTCAGCCAACACCTCCCTTTGTATTCCCGCCCCCAAAAAAGAAATTTGGAATCTATATCCACACTAAAGCTAGCATAGTGCACACTGATGTTTACGGAAGCTTTGTTCATAATCACTAACATTGTATAAAGCAATCCAGATGCCCTCCAACATGTGAACGGTCAACTGTGGTATGTATACCAGACCATGGAATATTATTCATCACTAAAAAGAAATGAGCCTTGAAAAGACACAGAGGAAGCTTAAATGCATATTACTAAGTGGAAGAAAAGCCAGACTGGAGAGTCTACGTGCTGTGTGATTCTACTTAAACAACATTCCAGGAAAGTGAAAATCACCAAGTGATTAAGACGTTCCATGGTTGCCCGTGGTTGCAAGCGATCAAGATCTTATAAGAGATGGATGGACAGAGCACAAAGGGTTTTTTTCTTTCTTACTGGTAACCAAGGCTTGAACCCAAGACCTCCTACTTGCTCCGCTTGCTCAGTTGGCTGGTGCTCTGCTGCTTCAGCCGTGCCTCCAGCTTGGCTTACATGTTGTTTAATTGGAAATGGGGGTCTCACAGACTTTTCTGTCCAAGCTGGCTTTGAACTTTGACCTTCAGGCCTCAGCTTCCTGAGGCACTAGGATGACAGGCGTGAGCTACCAATGCCCAGAAGCACGAAGACATTTTAAGTGAATGAAGCTATTGGGTCCAATACTATAATAATGCAGGTATGTCATTGTATCATCTGTCCAAAAACTCACCACATACACAACACCAGAAGGCACAGTGGTGATTCAAATTGTGGAAAATCCAACCAACAAATACAAATTGTGAACTATCTCTCACGCGCACACACATGCACGCACATCATTATTCTGGGAGCCACGTTCTGAAGCTCAGCTCCTGAAGTGCCTGGCCCCTGACGGGCAGTAGAGATTTGTGTTGCAGGAAACCCAGCAAACTCCATTTCTACCGGAGCCCACGGCCTAGAGGACGAGCATTTCCTCCTCCTTTGAGGACACCCTGCTAGGTGCCAACTGAAATCACACACACACACACGCACGCACACACACACACACACACGCGCGCACACGCACGCACGCACGCACACACACACACACACACACACACACACACACACGAGGCATACAAAGGAACCCACCGAGCACCAGTGCTCTTTCAGAGAACGAGCCAAGCGCTTCCCGTGCTCTTTGATGCCACCTCTGGGGGCAAAGGGCACAAAGGGGAGCGTGATGGTGAATTCACACAATACTGCGTAGCAGAGGCAAGGCCACACAGACCCACGTACTCTTCAATAAAATACATCGCTTTTTCTGATACACAGCCAAACGCCCAGGGTGTGTCGTCTAGTCTGATCGGTGCCATCTCTTGGGCTTGGAGTTCCAAGACAGGAGTTGCGGGCCCAGCCGGGTCTGCTCAACAATGTGATGGCTACTCGGCACACCGGCCCCGCCCACAGCCCCACCCAGACACGGCCCACCCATCTGGATGCAGCAGAGGCCTAATCACCCCAGGCTTGAAGCTTTCAGAGCCTCTGCCAGGCCTACAGACTCTTTCTGCAAAACCACGTCTGCTCGGCAACCTCTTCAAAAGAGTCAAATTTAATTTTAGACACACATTTAAGAGAGAGAGAGAAAAACATCTAACTAGAGAACTTGCCAACGCTCAGAGCTTTGACACTGATGAGAGGACTGAGGGAGAGAGGATTCACCCACCGCCCATCCGCTTGTCATTGTATGTAGCTCTTTGCACAAATTGGCATCATTTAGGTAGGGAAGAAAAATAGGACAACTACAGCAAAACACCTAAGGCTCCTTCCAAAGACCAATCAGACAGGAAGCAAGAAGCACCAGTACAGCACCCCGCACCTCACACTTCCCGGGAGATGGTTCTTAGGAATGATCATGCAGATAAACACAGTCGCAAGGATGTCAACCCGCTCTAAAATAGCTCAGAGGCATTGCCGGTTCCTCTCAAGTTCTACAGATTTCCATGCAGGACCCCCAGAGAGGGCCAGAACTTTCTAGAATTCCACGCACAATTTTCTCAAGTCCTGTCCATCCTTCAGAAGATGTTCGACTGTCTAGTGGAGCGTGCTGCCTGCTTTTATCGACGCCCCTCCCCCCTAACCATTGGTACCCACCAACTAGCACTGTTCCAGGCCTTAATTTCTGGATCAAAGGCTCTTCGTCCAGGCTCAGGGTACCCCAGGAGAAGCCGCCATCCTTGACTGTGCCGTGAAGTCCCGACTCGTGACAGCCATGCCCAAGCTAGCAGTGGTGGTAAGAGGCACCGTCTCTTGAGGGGCCAAGCTTCCCACAGAGCCCTCGAAGGTTCAGTGCCCAGCAGGAATGCCACATGCTTTTCTAGGCCTGGGGTCACCACGCTGCAAGATGGCGCTCAAACCCAGATCTCAAGGAGCGCACTGGAAGACCCACAAGCTCGCCATACCTTGGTGGACTTCTCGTAGCAGGGTCGGTGAGTACCCGAATGGCCAAGAACGTGGATTTTCATCAAGGCTTAAATAGGGACATGTCCCTGTCAGACAGGCTTTGTGGTTCTCTGGGGGGGAGAGGGGGGATCGTAGTCCACACGTAACAACAGCAGATTCTGGAATGCAACAGACAGGACACCCACTGGCCTGCCCTGCCACTGGACTGCCCTCAGGTCCGAGGCTCTCCACTCCACCCATCTGCCGGCAGCACATTTGGCCTTCCTTGCTCTGAATATAAAAATGCCCGTGTCTTTGTCCTGTGTCCCTCATTAGTTAGAGGAGACCCTTTCTCCTCGTCTCTTTACTGGGGACTCTGTAACTTAGAGGTACTTAGGGATTTTTCTGTTTAATAAAAAGGGCAACACACAAGACAAGTTGGCAGATAAAAATCCCCCGTGGTGGGGAACAAGGTCAGGGAGAAGTCAGTGTGAGGAAATGGCGCTTGCCTGGGAATGGGTTGTATCTATAAGCAGATAAGGGACGTTTGTTCCTGTCGCTGGCTGCTAACGCAGTGACCCCTGGGACCCGAACAGCTTCCCGGACTCACTCATATATATATTTTTAATGAAAAACTGCAAATTAGATTAGCTTAATTTGACCACATCTGCCTTTTTAAACAAAGGAAATTACCATTTTAATAGGAAGACCCATCTATTTGTCTAAAGGAAAAAGGTCCTTGGGAGAGCCTCCTTGCAGGCTCCATTTCTATTTTAAAGAGAGAGAAAAAAGAGGATGGCGGGGTAGAGGACTGGCGCCCAGGCCTGAAAAGTACAGAAACTGCAGAGTTCCAGGATGGGGGCTCCTCCCGCAGCTCCTCCCCTGGCTGACCTTCCCTTCTCAGGCTTTGCGCTGATGGCCTGGTGAATTGTGCGCATGCCACCTTGGTTCTGCTTTCATGGGTCCGGCTCTCAGGCCGCAGGTATGGAAGCCTGATTCGTCATGCCTGGTCAGGCGGGAGGCATCACCTCACTGCCAACGTAGGATGTTGAGTAACCCAGGGCATTATGGGAAAAGGAAGCATTAGATCTGCAGATCCTACACCTGAGGTCCACCAAGCTTTGCATTGTGCAAAATATGTATATAAATATGTACAATTATATATAAATATAAAAATACATAATACATATAATAACTTATAAATATATATAATTATATGTCAATTATTACATAGTATATATTATATTATATATTTGCATATATAAAATAATTTTTATTATATACTTACCTATGATATATAGTATAAAATAATTTACATATAATATATAATACAATTACATATAGGATATATATAATTATATTATATAGTATATAAATGTGTGTGTGTGTGTGTGTGTGTGTGTGTGTACTTGCTCACATACTCAGGTGGAGTCAGTGACAGGGCAATTCTGAGTTCCAGCGAGATGAACTGATTTGCCCTCTGGTGACCAGTGGGCAGTGGGCAGAACTGAGAACAAACAACCCGGATCTCCTCATTTCCCTCCTGGGGTCCTTCCTGCCTTGTCGACTGTCCATCATGTACCCTGTTTATGCCAATGACCTCGTCCCAGAACACGGCACTTCGCCCGCCTTGAAAGAAGCGCTGACAGCTCCTTAGCTTTCTTGGATGTTGTCTTTCGCAGGCCGCCACGTTTTGTAATAGTGAGATCTTTCTGACTCGACCTGGATCTCTGCTTTTCATTCATCAGCAATCCCCACACATGCCCCCGCCATCAGACTGAGCCAGACTGAATCTCCCTGTCCACACCTGCCCCCGCCATCAGACTGAGCCAGACTGAATCTCCCTGTCCACATGTGCCCCTGCCATCAGACTGAGCAACACTGAATTTCCCTGTCCACGCCTGCCCCCCGCCATCAGACTGAGCAACACTGAATCTCCCTGTCCACGCCTGCCCCCACCATCAGACTGAGCCAGACTGAATCTCCCTGTCCACGCTTGCCCCCACCATCAGACTGAGCCAGACTGAATCTCCCTGTCCACGTGTGCCCCTGCCATCAGACTGAGCAACACTGAATCTCGCTGTCCACGCCTGCCCCCGCCATCAGTGTTCAGCATTACAATGTTCAGAACTTACTCTGCAAAGAGCCTTACTCTTCTATCCCCTTGTCACAAATGTTCCCTTCCTTAGAGTACGGTCTCCATGTGCTGAATGAAGATGAGCCAGAACTGCCCCAGCGTGCGAGCCACATGAGTCTGGATCAGAACTAACGTTTGCGGAACTCTTAAGGTCTAGAAGCTCAAACCCACCCCTTGATCCTTTCACTTGATGCATCAAGGAGCCAGCGCGTTCTCCAGGGAATTCCTTCAGGGAATTCCTTCAGAGGCTTCCGGCCTCTGGGGTAGGGGTCTCCCACACAACAAGGACCGCTTCAAGCTGGCTACGCCCGCTGCAGGTTTGAGAACCGCGTCCAGCGAGGAGCCGGTGCTGAGGGCCGCGGCTCTGCACCATTTTGCTGCCAAGTCCTGGCAAGTGATGTCTGGGCTGTACCCAGGGCTGCAATTATCTATTTCTGCCAGCTAGAGTCTTCCCGGACTTGGCTTTTCTAACAGGATTACCAACTCGTGGAGGACAGAGATTGAGTTCTGCCTTCACCCCGAGCTGTGCACCTGTAACAGAGCCAACCCTGAAGGAGGTCGGGTTCATTCTGTCTCCTCCTTTTTCTTTGCCAACACTGGGCCAACTTGTGGGCCAGATACACTGATGAAAATAATATTTATCAAAATAGACTCAAGGAAATTGAACCAAGTGGGTTTTTTTCTTTGTTGTTGTTTCTGTTGTCTTTCCTTTTTCTCTTGTCCGTTCATTGATCTGTGTTCAGGAGGGGGAGGGGGGAGGCCCAGACATGGTGGAACAAAGGGTGAACAGATACAGCGGTGGTACTCAACGGGACACTATGTGAAAATGAACTACACAGCTTGTGGGTGGGGTCAGGAGGGAAAAAACCAGGAGAGAGTGAGGGAAGGGATAACATCATCCAAAAAGAAAATGTACTCATTACCTGACTTATGTAACTGCAACCCTCTGTCCACCACCTCCACGGTAACAATAACAACAGCGAAGTGTTACTTAAAATGCACTGGTTGAGCACATGGTTTCTGAAGAGAGAGAGACTCCTAAATTCACTAGTAGCCTCTGACCTGGAGCAAGGTCCTTTCCTTCCCTGAGATTCCATTCCTTTCTAGAGCTCTGGAAGGTCCAAGGAATGGAACTCACAGAAATCTTTTCGCCTAGCTCTCTTACACACCCTTCGAGCCTGGGCTCAGACCTCACCAGCCACACGAAGGCTTCTTAAGACCACCTAAGATCCCCCTCACTGAGGCGAGGCTACCTCCAGCATTCAGCGCAAGCTTGATCAATCAATCGATTAGACAGACAGACAGACAGACAGACAGACAGACAGACAGACAGACAGATAGATAGATAGATAGATAGATAGATAGATAGATAGATAGATAGATAGATAGATAGATCAAGGGAATATCTGATGAGGATTCTAAAGGAATAGGGATCATCAGGACCTATAAAAAGGAAAACCAATTCTTGGAAGAGTAATGATGGGATCAATCACAGGTAGTGTGGACAGCCCTCCCCGGGCCCTGTCCAGCCATGAGCTCACCCACTCTTGACGGCTGTCATTATTACCTATGCATGAGCCCATTCTGCTACCTGAGGAGACTTTCAATGAGGCTGGCTGGCGTGCCTACCACTTCTGGGCATGTGCAGACCTTCGAGACACAGCCTCATTAGGCTGATGGGTTGCAAGGAGGTGGCACTATGACAGTAACTCATACCTTTGCAATAATTGGTGCCTGGAGACTAGAATGCTCAATCCCAGATAAAACGACACGAAGCAGACACCCGTCACCCCCAGGAGACCAGCCAGAGAAACCCGGATCCGCCATCCATCCACCGCTCCCCCAGGAAAAGCCGCATCTAGTGTGATTGTGTCTGGCATTAAGCAATGTATCTGGCCCTGGATCATTAACTTCTACGGCTCGCAGAAAAAAATACAGTAACAAATCTGAAATATTTGCTTAATTTATCTCCCTGCTCATTCCTTTCTACCAGCAAGCTGGCGATGGGGTGTGCACACCTTCCTCTCTCGGGAAGACAAGAACAAATCTCTGGGTGAGAGAGACAACGCGTAGGAAAAGCAGGACCAGAGACCGCAGCTTCAACAAATAAACACAACAAGCCTAGGGGGTCCTCTCATCTTGGAAATTTGGTAGACTCGCTGGGCTTTGATGGTGAGTGTCTAGATAAGATTTTCCATCATTCCTTCCGAGTTAAGTGATGGATGAGAATCTAATGCTGGGGCGGAGCCCCCACTCCATCCACTGTAGATGGAGTAGAGCGCCCAGCCCATTGGCAAAGTGTGTTCGGAGCCATTTGGACATTCTACCCACCTACGACGCAGGCAGCCAGGCAGAGCCCAAGAAGGCGAGTGACTTTTGCCAAATGAATCAGGGCACGGTGGAGCAGATGACTCCACGCTAAAGGAGGCCCCGAGGGAGGCGAGGAGACAGCGCGTGTGCCACCTGAGAGATGAGCACTTCACGTTTATTTTAGCAAGCCCTTTATTTTTGTCCCGAAAAAAATTCTATTTTTCTGCATCACAGTAGCCCAGATTGGGTGCTAAAAGTAATGCTAGGGAACATTTGAAATACGCCGGGGAATGAGGACAAGAAGCAAAGGCTGTAAAAAGTAACCGCGGATGATAATTCAAAGGCAGGACCAGCCGCGGCGAGCTGTGAGCTTTTTACAAGTGAGTCTCCATCATGCCGCCCCAGGGAGAAACTATCCAGAGCCCAGACTCTCCGTGGCCATGCGATTTTATCTCTTTCGTTGTTATTGTTTGATTGTTTTGGAGGTACTGGGTCTTGAGCTCAGGGCCCTGCATTTTTTAGGTAGGCACTCTACCACTTGAGCCACACCTACAGTCCCTTTCTGTGCTAGTTATTTTGTAGAGAGGGTCTCACCTTCCTGCCAGGGCTGGCACGGGGTGCAGGCCTCTTGTGTGTGGGTCCTGATGTCGCTGGAGGTGACAGGGATGTGCCACTGTCCCCAGACGTCGAGTACGATGGAGTCTTGTGAACGTCTGTGCCTGGGCTGGGCTGGCCTTGAATAGTGACTGGCCAACCGCTGCCCCCGCAAGGAGCTAGGATTACAGCACCCCACCAGTTCTGACCCACTCTCCGGAAACATAAATGATTTACAAAAAGCTGTAGATATTTATTGCACCCAACCTAAAGAGTTTGGAGACAAATACATCCTCACGAAATCCTCACCGTTCCTTACTGGATTGCCTTTCTAAGGGTTAAAAAAGAAAAGGTGCGAACATGACTCCATCATGAGAAAGTACTAGAAGCCTTCAGTACCACCTCCACCGCTCCCCACCCCACAATTGAGCAGGCCCTGAAGACGAGGCCTAACCTGGGCTTGGAGAGAGGGACCAGAACATTCTCACTTCAGAGAAGACCCTTCCCCAACAGCAGAGGAAGGCTGCGGATTACAAGTCAACGCGTTCGCATTCAAGCTCTGCTTCAAAATGGGATGAAGTGTGGACGTGTATATATTTTAAAAAATGAAACCAATCATCGGTCCTAACTCTGGGAAAGAGTTCACTACAGCTGCAGCCTTCAGCAAGAAGGGGCGGGGGCCAGCTCCGTGTGGGAGACCCACCCGTGGGCAGGGAGAGCACCAAGGCCAGGCCCCTCACACCCCTGCCCCTTCCTCATCCACAGCAAACCTACAGGACTTTGTGCTGCACTGCCTGGAGCACCAGATCACGCCTGTCTGAGAGACTAAGACAAGGAAGGGCTTTCAGTGTGACTCCACCTTGGGCTCTTAGAGAGAGCTGTGGCAAGATGGCAGCCTAGTGGCCTCAGGCTGGCTCTTACAGACCACATGGCACTTGGGAGCTTCAGAGAGCTCTTCAGGGTGCGTGCTCTTCCCAGGGGAGCCCCCATTTTGCGGGCACGTCCAGACTTCCCCGCAGAGCACCCGTGGACAGCCCTCCCCAGCCTGTCCAATAGGACCTGGCCTCTCTGCTGGAGTTGGAGGCTGCGGACTCCGAGGCTGGGGGAAGGCCGAGGGACAGTATGTCACCCTGCCTGGGCTGAACAGCACCCTCCCGCCCAACCCACCTCAGAGGGCTAAGAGGCAGGGGCTTCCTGCAGATTCTAGAAGGCGGGGGGGGGGGGTCCTTCTCTGTGTCTTTCTAGTGTCCCAACAGGGGATGGGGGTGTGAAGCGGGGAATCAAAGCACAGTCACAGGACAAGCCTTTGCATAAGCCATCCCATCTCTCGTCTTTGCAATGATCTTAGGGAGCAGGAATTCTGAATATTCTCATCTGCAAGCGTGAAGTCGAGGCTCAGGAAGGTCATGTCAGGTCCCCACTCCACCCCCTCCCAGGGAAAACAAAAACACAAACGCTAGCTGTGGGAGCAGGTGAGGTCAGCTGTGTGCAGCCGCGTCGTCCCTGGCTGCCTTGAGATCCCCACGTCCCACTGTTTTAGGGGATGGGTTTTTTTTTTGGTGGGTTTTTTTTTTTTAAGTGTCTTTGCTCAGAAAAGGCTTCTGTCCCACCTGAGATCTCGAGATTGGAGCCTGGGGTTTCTCTGGGAAGAAAGGAGGCTTTGAAATGGCACATTTATTAGTGTTATCTGGGAGGCATTGCTGCCTTCCTCCCCAGGAGCCCCATCTGTTTCATGAAGATTTCACCTTGAGGCCAGCACTGAAAAAGCCAGGGAAGGCAGGTTACAAGAGCAGAGCTGTCGTGTCTGGGAGAAAATAGGTCCATTTATTTCCGTTTCCCCTGAGTTACAGGGGTTTTTTGCAATTGTTTTGGTAGAGGCTGTTGAGTTTCTCTTGGAAAAGCTTTTAGGAACATGTACGGCCACGGTAGATTTCCTCGTTCGTGTAAGATTGATATGCTTATAGGCATCTGAATAGAACACACTTACAAAGCTCCCCCCACCAAAAAGAAAAAAAGGCATTTAAATGATAGAAGAAGCACTGCACCGGCCTTGCATTGAATCAGCGTTTTTTAAATGTCACCTTTTATTGACAACCCCTGGAGTGGAAATGAGGTGCGTTTTACTCCTCCAGGCCAAGGTGCTGGCCGGCCTGTGTTAGATCCTATGAGTCTGCAGGTACTTCTCCACTAAGAAGAAGCAGCAGAGGCGAGCTGGGGACCGGAGCAGACAGCACAGCATGAACACTATTGCCAAGGAGGCTGAGGAACCAGCCTCCACCTCCCCACCCGCCCACGAACAGCTAAGCCGGGTGAGGGTGGCTCACACCTGTCATCCCAGTTCCCCGGAGGCTGAGATGTGAGGATCGTAGTTCTCTGCCAGCCCAGGCAGGAACATCTATGGGTCTCTTGTCTCCAGTGAAAAAGCCGTAAGTGGGGCTGGCTCAAGCAGCAAAGGAAATTACGAAAATTGAAAAGCCAAGAGAGAGAGGTCGGGCCCTGAGGTCCAGCCCCAGTGCCGGCATGCACGGCAAAGGCCGCGTTCACACACTCTGTACAGTCACTTTGCATTTCACTGAGGGGAGTGTGGGGGAAATACCTGAACCCCGAAAGGAATTCCTGCTGGGAAAAGGAAGGAAGGAAAAGTATCTTTTCACTACCATCCACGACCATGGGGCCAGCATTGCTCCCACACAGTGCAGAGGAGAGAGAGGAGAGGGGAGGGGAGGGGAGGGGAGGGGAGAGGGGAGGGGAGGGGAGGGGAGGGGAGGGGAGGGGAGGGGAGGGGAGAGGGGAGAGGGGAGGGGAGGGGAGGGGAGGGGAGGGGAGAGGGAGAGGGGAGGGGAGGGGAGAGGGGAGGGGAGGGGAGGGGAGGGGAGGGGAGGGGAGGGGAGAGGGGAGGGGAGGGGAGGGGAGGGGAGGGGAGGGGAGAGGAGAGGAGAGGGGAGGAGAGGAGAGGGGAGGGGAGGGGAGGGGAGGGGAGGGGAGGGGAGGGGAGGAGAGGAGAGGGGAGAGGGGAGGGGAGGGGAGGGGAGAGGAGAGGGGAGGAGAGGAGAGGAGAGGGGAGGAGAGGAGAGGGGAGGGGAGGGGAGGAGAGGAGAGGGGAGGGGAGGAGAGGGGAGGGGAGGAGAGGGGAGGGGAGGGGAGGGGAGGGGAGGGGAGAGGGGAGGGGAGGGGAGGAGAGGGGAGGGGAGGGGAGGGGAGGAGAGGGGAGGGGAGGGGAGGGGAGGGGAGGGGAGGGGGGAAAGGAGGGGAGAGGGGAGGGGAGGGGAGGGGAGAGGGGAGGGGAGAGGGGAGGGGAGGGGAGGGGAAGGGGAGGGGAGGGGAAGGGAGAGGGGAGGAGAGAGGAGGGGAGAGGAGAGGGGAGGAGAGGGGAGGGGAGGGGAGGGGAGGGGAGGGGAGAGGGGAGGAGAGGGGAGGGGAGAGGAGAGGGGAGGAGAGGGGAGGGGAGGGGAGGGGAGAGGGGAGGGGAGGGGAGGAGAGGGGGGAGGGGAGGGGAGAGGGGAAGGGGAGGGGAGGGGAGGGGAGGGGAGAGGGGAGGAGAGGGGAGGGGAGAGGAGAGGGGAGGAGAGGGGAGGGGAGGGGAGAGGGGAGAAGAGAGGGGAAGGGGAGGGGAGGGGAAAGGAGGGGAGGGGAGAGGGGAGGGGAGGGGAGGGGAGAGGAGAGGAGATAGGAAGGGAGAGGAGAGGAGAGGAGATGGGAGGGGAGAGGAGAGGAGAGGAGATGGGAGGGGAGGGGAGGGGAGATGGGAGGGGAGGGGAGGGGAGAGGAGAGGAGGGGAGAGGAGAGGAGAGGAGAGGAGGGGTAGGGGTAGGGGTAGGGTAGCAATGCCGCAGCTCTCCCACCAGATACGGGTGGACCAGGCCCCATAGGACCTTGTCGGAAGCAGCTGACAGCAGGGCGGGGCTGCTAATGAGCGTGGGCCCCGAGTCTCCCGGGTCTCCCTGGCCGGTGGGCAGGGAAGCCCAGAATTGCGCCCGAGGCACACAGCTCGTGCCCGCAAGGCAGAGGCATCCCTCTGATCCCTCCTTCTTGCCACCGTTCTGTTCTATCTGACACATAAGCTGCCACCCCTGTGCTCGGTGGCAGGAGAGAAAGCCAGGAGGTCTCGGAGGGAAGGAGGAGGAGGAGGAGGAGAGCACCGACAGGGCAAGAGCTTCTTGGGAAACTCCCGGGGCTTCGACGCCACCCAATAGAGCTTTCTGAAGAAATACTGAAGACCCTCGTGATGAACAGCGAGGACCCCCACCCCCAGACCCCCAGCATTGTGCGGCTCACATTCTACGACAGCAATGCGGGAAATAACCCACATGTTTTTTAAAGGAAGAAAGCATGAGATGACTTAGATGGGAATAAATGGCTCAGAGAAAAGTCCCCGACGTCCCAACCTGCTGACACATGGAGAGCCGCGCCGCCTCCACACTGTCAGCAAATAATGTCCCAGGGTGCTCACAGGTTTCCGCCTTCTAGAACCTTCCACTGTTCATTTTGAGTCTAGCTGCCAAGGCAGCAAACATTGATAGCAAGAGCCGGCAGCCTGAGGTCTCCACAGACGAACCCTTCTCCAGCAGTTCATGATCAGCACACCAAAGACCACACAGCCGATCTGAGATGCAAGGAACCCTTGCTCACCCGTGGTTCCATGGGGTTTCCTCTGAGCGCTCACCCAGGAGAAGCTGGCCCCACAGCCACAGCTGCGGACGGAGACCGCAAGTGATTCTGGACAGGAAAAGGCTAAGGGCTAAATTCACCACCGTTCACATCGGGAAAGCAAAATCAACCCGAAGTGATCTCTGCACGCATCCCAAAGAAGAAGTGAAGAAAAACCCCTTCATCAATCCACATAATTGCCAACAATCCCCACAAGGCGCCTATTTTAGCCCCTAAATCAGTTGAATGGGAAGTTCAGCCTTGGGGGCTGAGGAGAGCCTGGAGTGGGTGGGGTCTCTCTGAGTGAGCCCGCGAATGACAGGGGGCTAGCAGAGGAGAGGCGGGCTGATCCACGCCTGGCTTAGCTGCAGACCTAACTTCCTAATCCCATCTCTAGAAGAGGAAGCGCAGGTCCAGGCCCTGTGTCCTGGGTCACATGCCCACATCTGGGCAGCCGAGCCATCCCATGGGCCTCCCGCAACTGGCCACCTCTCCAGCTGGGCTCACGCAGCTGGTCCAGCCATCGGGGAAGGAAAAGAAATCACAAGTTTGCTGCCACGCAGCGGCCTGATTCTGACACACACACACACACACACACACACACACACACACACACACACACACACACACACACACACACACACACACACACACACACACACACACACACACACACACACACACACACACACACACACACACACCCTCCCTCCCTCCCTCCCTCCCTCCCTCCCTCCCTCCCTCCCTCCCTGGCCCCAGACAGCTGGCTGCTGTCCGGACTCCTGTCTTAAGCCAGTGAGGAGGACACTTCTGGGCAGGTGAACTGAGAAGCTGTGTGTCCCCTATCCCATCCCCCGCCTGCCCAAGGAGCCCAGCAGGTGAGACAGCGCCATAGACAGATGTTCACAGCCCGGGGCCAGACTTTACACCTGGACGGTCACACCTGGTGACTGTCCAAGCCATGTCAGCCCCTGGTGGCAAACGCCACAGATGCCAAGGTCACCTGAATGAAACCGTGAATTCCAGGACTAAGCAAGCAGCCAGTGCATTCGGTAATGCTGAAGGAGGCCACTAGCTGGGGACTGGCGTGGCCATTACTTTGGGACCAGACTTTCCTGTGGACGCCTAGTGGGCACACGTGCAGAACGCCTTCCTTCTTTGAGCATCTGGTGCCAGGAAACTGTCACCATGCGGAGTTAAAGCAGCCGCCCTCCTCTCGGAGAAAAGCTCCTCAGTGCTCATAGGGAGACAGAGGTAGGAGGAGCGTGTCTGGGTTCTGGGAGCCCATGTTTCCACCTGAATCTCAGAGGGAGCTCAGAGGGAGTTCCGCAAAGGTATATGGTCAGGCATTGACAGCACAGACCTGGCCCAGTGACCCCCCCCCCCACCCAGTACCTCAGCGCTCACATCTACAAAGTGGACATCACGACGGCGGCGCCCTGCAGGATTATTCAGAAAAGTGAACGAATTATCTGAGTGAAAACGCTACAGCAGTCCAAGAGTGTGACCGTTAGCTTCTGCAATTATCTCAGTTTTAAATCAAGGATGTAGATGCTTCTAGAAGAAAGGAATCTGCCTTAAGTTGAAGAGCTAGTAAAGAGGCAGGGCTGGGTCTTGAACTGAGGTCTGGTCCTCAACCACTGGGAAACCTTAACAGCAGCTTCAGAAGCCTCTAGAACGCAGCAGAAATAAACTCAGAGTGAATTAACAGCTTAATTATACCAAAGATATAAACTGGAGCAGGAGAGAATTTTATGGTCTGGAATAAAAGATGTAAGATCTTCAACTCCATGGCTGTCACTTTGAAACAGCTGCTGTCCGTGAAGAATGAGTCATTTTGGAGTACCTCGATGTTCTTTTTCTCTTCTAGAGAAAGGTGACAACACTAGGCTTTTCTGCTTTAAGTTCTATTTCACACGTGGAGAGAAATGCGGGAAGAGACAGGAGTCAGAGAAAGAAGAATCAGGACTGGCTGAACCCAGAGAGTGGGATGTGGTTCGGATTTTACGTCTGTCTGGAACATGGGCCCTGAGGGTTTTGCCAGGTATACCTGCAAAGGAGAGGTGGGAATCAGACGAAGAATCTATCCTATGACAGCGCTGCCCTGAGACCAGAGGACACCTGCATCCTGCCTGCATCTGTTCCTTCCCCAAGGTCCCTGCAGAACACATATGGCAAAGGCAAGAGGAGATGCTACTTTCTAGAGTCCTGAGCTCAACGGAAAACACAAATGACTGTGGCTGCACTACACAGCGAACTCTCGTCTTGCAGCCTGGCACAGAGGACCTCATTCTCTCCCTGGCCCAGCCCTCAGTCACAGGTCTTTCTGCTCTACACAGAGCAGAAAACACAGCCAGGTACCATGAAAGCCTGGTGGGTCCCATCACTCCCTGGCTTAAACCTCACCAATGGCTCCCGACGCTTACGATGGCATCCCATGTCCTACAGCCAAGTGGCCAGGGCCCTGCGGGGGTCTACGCCAGCCCGGCCCCCAGCCACAGGGGCTCCTGGCAGCCCCTACAGCCGGCCAAGTTCTGCAGATGCTTTTGGGTCACGCTAGAACATCCTTGCACTGAATTTAGATTTATATCCTCCACTGCCCTCACCACTAGGTGAAAAGAGATGATCTGTTTAGTGCTGTGTCTTCAGTACATCCCATGAATCCTCAGTGGTTGGATCTGACTTCCCAAATATTCAGGGGAGAGGGGCGGATGGGAGGGGAGAGGAGATGGGGTGCGGGGGACCAGGAGGAGAGATGGGACACACGGCTAGACCAAAGACAGGACAGCATTTTGCTCCTCACCATTATCACTTAGCCTCAAGATCCAGCACTCCTGGCTTCCTTATTTCCCCCCTAGATATGTTTTCCTTTTATTTTTTTTTTTTTTGTCAGTCATGGGTCTTGAACTCTGGGCCTGGGCGCTGTCCCTCAGCTCTTCAGCTCAAGGCAAGCACTCTTGAGCCACAGCACCACTTCCGGTTTTCTTGTAGTTCATTGGAGATAAGAGTCTCATTTTCCTGCCCAGGGCTGGCTTTGAACTGTGATCCTCAGATCTCAGCCTCCTGAGTAGCTAGGATGACAGGCGTGAACCACTGGTTCCTGGCAGGAAACTCTTGTCTGTTCTTCCCAAAGCAGATCAAAGAAAGCCCGGTTTGAGAAGCGTGGCTGCCCGTGTGGTCCTGGTGCGGGTGGAGAGAAGGCTGGGCTGCGCACACAGGGCATGGTGTCCGCAAGAGACCCGGCTGGGGGCAACTGAGCTGGAGGAACGCCGGAGGAGGTGGGCTGCCTAGAGTCAGACAGCCCCAGCTCGCACACAGATCTGCCACGAGCTCACCGTTGTAAGCCCATTTCCCATTCTGTAAGACAACCTCGTAACCCAAAGATCAAGGTGCACACCCGTGGTCAGATACTCAGGAGGTGGACGGAGGGAGGAAGATCATGATGGAAGACAGGTTTCTGCTAAATAGGAGACACCACCCACCCACCCCACCATCTGAAAAATAACTTAAAGCAGAAAGGGCTGAGGGTGTGGCTCAAGCCCACGAGGACCTACCTAGAAAGTGCAAGGCCCTGAGCTCAAACCAGGGACGACCAAACCCAAAGTAAGTTAACACGAAAACCAAATGGCAAAACGACAACCCACTTTGTAGGCATGTCCACGAGGGTTAAGCCCGGTCAACCTTAGCAGCATCTGAACAGACAGTGAAATAACCAGCGGCTCACGATCGCCCCGTGGGAAGAAGCCCAGAGGAGTGGGGATGCAGTGCTTGTATTCGTAATCATCGGGTGGCGACAGTTAAATTTCTCTTGTTGTTCCCACGTGCACACGCACTCCATTCATTCAGTTACTGGACATCTGTGAAGTGCGTGGCTCACTCTAAATGCTGAGCGAAACAGGTATCTGGGCCTTGGGGAACTTGTGGTCAGAGGGAAACTGAGTTTAGGCCTGTGTGTATTGGGTACATCCTGTTTCAGGCCAGGGCTCAGAGCTGGGGTGGAAGGCAAAGATGCCAACGTGCTTGAGACACAGGTGGGAAATAGAGCATCCCAAGCTGCTCTTGGTGCCAACGCCCTAGCTAGCTGCCCTCTGCCCTCCTCCCCCCAGTTCCAGGGCAAACCTGACTCATTACAGACCTTACTGCCTTGGTCTTTTCTCCTTTTTACCATACTCCTGCTACTCAGCACTTGGAGGCATTTCATGACAGGGCTCTGATGGTTTAGTCCAAGCCATTCCAGCCTGATCTATTTCATACCCTTATCTGAGAACTCCACCGCAGGGCCTGCTAGCATTTAAGAAGACCTATCCCAGGTACTGTTTGATTTGTTCCTGAGGATAATTAATTTTTTTAAAAATGAATCAAGATGTTAGGCGGAAGCAGCCTCGGGAAAACGATGACCATATAGTCTTATCACAAAAACTGGGCCTTTTTAAGCTGCTGCTCCCAGCAGGCAGGCTGTAGGACAGGGAAAAATTATCCTCGTAGTGGTGGTTGCACAGATGCTCCATGGGGGGCTGCTGTTATCAATTCCATTATTCCAAACTAAATTCCGTGTGTGGCCCATTGTACAACCGGCCCGGAAAACAGCTCTGAGTTGAACGGGATCCCCAAGCATTCAATGGACAGCAGCCTAGGGCCCAATAGGAAGAGCCAGCAGGCAAGGTAGGCTGGATCGCTGGGGCGCCCTTCTGAGCACACACTGGGGGGAGGGGGGGCGGGGTACCGGGGCGTGTCATGAAGCATCACTGAGATACAGGGGACCACCTTCTCTCCTTGGGAAAGCCAGGTGGAGAGGGAGAGAGTGAGGGAGGAGGAGGAAGCTGACGATGTACAGGGGGAAGAGGCAGAGATGGCTGACCTCCTCCCGCATGAGCACTTCAAGTTGGGGGCCTTGAGATCCTCACCCTGGGTAAAAATCCAAGATCCAAGTCACAAGCCCCCATGGGTGCCGGTACCACGGGGAGGCTGACCCCAGCCGCGATCTCAGCATTGTCCTGTGGCCTGGGCACGGCGTGGGTGACCTACTGAACAGACAGACGGCGGAGCTGGGGACCGGGGGGGTCCCGCCTCACCGCTCAATGAGACCCAACGGAGGCCGATCACTCAGAGGGAGCCTGGGGCTGCCCGGGAAGAAGACGGGCTGGCTGCTTGTGTTCCCATGAACACGAAGGACGCGCGGACAGGGGCGTGTTCTCAAGAGCAGGAGGCAAGGCGGGGCATGTGTTGGACAAGTGAAGGAAAACGTGCCCAAGTGGAAGGCACCAGGGAAAAGAGGGCAGAGAGACACAGGGCAAAGAGCCGTGGCTCAGATGATAAGAGTGTCAGCCTGGAGCAAAGGGGGAAAGGCCTATGACCTGCCTGGGTCCGTGGAAACAAATTCTAAAGGTCCTGTCACCCCGGCTCTGTCTCTACTGGCCCTGCCTGGGCGCAGAGTCCGTCTCCTCCCAGCAAGGGCAGGAGGTGGGTCAGAGAGAGGAGCTGGCCAGGCACTCGGGGTGGTGAGAGGCAGTGACCAGACATGCCTTGTCTTTGTCACGAGCCACCTCTCCGGCTCTCCCTGCTGCCACGCCATCTGCGGGAAAATGTCAACATGTGCTTCGGGGAGGAAATGTATTTGCTAATTTATGTGCTGGGTAAATTCGCTTATTCAGTAGCATAATAAAAATGTAACTGTGCAACCACCCTTCCCTTTGAGAGAGAAAAGACATCTTTATTAATGACTCCTAAAGCCTGGAGAAACGGGGATGCTGGCTCTGTTTACATTTCCTTCTAATAAGTGGAAGATATTCGCTTGCTGGTGGCAAAGAAGAAGAAGGAAAAAAAAAACGCTGAAAATTGCCTTCCTGGTAATGATTTATTGCGGGAGAAATAGTATTAAACGGGGATGTGACCTTGTGCCCATCACTAGGAAAAGAAAAACAGAGCCAGGTGCCAGTGGCTCACACCTGTCATCCTAGCTGCTGAAGAGGCTGAGATATCAGGATCATGGTTGGAAGCCAGCTCAGGCAGGAAAGTCTGTGAGCCCGTTATCTCCCATTGACCACCAAAAAGGTGGAAGTGGAGCTGTGGCTCAAGTGGTAGAGCACCAGCCTTGAGCACAAACACTCAGGAACAGCACCCAGACTCTTGAGTTCAAGCCCCAGGTCTGGCCCTTCTCCCCCCACCAAAAAAATTAATAAATAAATAACAAGCAAATAAATTAATTAATTAAAGAAACCACAAAGGTTTACATTTTCACTAATTCCTGCAATAAATGCTTTGAGTGTCTGGGATGTGTTTTCCAAGATGTCAAAGTTGGTCCCCTGAGGGCCAGAGTTTCGAATGCTGAATGTTCTGGTAATAAATGGGGTGACAGGGGATACTCAATATGTGGACATTCCATCCCTCCTTCAATGCTGTCCTCGCTAATCACAGCCCTTTCATTCCGAGATCAAAACCCACAGAGGAGTACCCAATTAGAACCAGCAAAGTACTCCAATTTTGGAACGAGGGTAAAAAGAAGATACCAGATGATATTTCTAAGTCCTACCCTAGGGACACGAGCAAAAGATAAGGCAAAAAGGGATCTCAGAATATAAATGTCAGTGGAGACTTCTGAATAATCCCTGAGTTAGAGAAGAGGAGGACAGAGATAGGTCCAGTGCTGCTGGGCGAAAACAGTCTTCTCCACAGGTGAATGACTTTGACCTCGGTGTGGGAAACAAAAATTCAGCTGATCCTAAATGTGTCTGCTGACTTCTAGACTCTTCACATCTGTCCACATGACCCAACAATCTACTGCTAGCCCAAGAGAAAAGCTTCACCCGTGAACTCACAGGACAACCCTATTCAGAATAATCGCCACTAGAAACAGTTTATTCACGGCAGATGCATAAACAAATTATGTTGAAACCAGACAGCAATAAAAGCAGAAGAAGAAAGAAAGAATTACTAATACACCAAATACCACGGGCAAACTAACACAGATCATGCTAAGACAAAGAAGCCAGCAAGAACAGATTATATAGTGTATGCTTCAATTTATATGCAAAACTTAACTACAGCGATAAGACTAGATTAGCAGTCTCCTGGGGACGGATTGACAGACGGAAAGCGGGGGAGAATAAGGAGACTTACAGTAATAGAACTGCTCTAAACCTTGATCGTGCTGGGATTTACACCCGTGCAAACATTTATTAACGCTCAAACAGTACACTTAAACCAGTGCAGCTTACTGTATGTAGATTATTCCTCAATGAAATGGATTTGTGTTTAAAAAAAAATACACCATCTTTCCCGGTAACAGTAAGAGCTTTCTTGTTCCAAAACTTTACTCAAGAATTTGTCTATATTCGTAAGTACGTTCTTCAAAATGCTTGATATAATCAGGCTGTCCCTTGCTTTTTATTGATTATTTCTAAAAGGATCTTAGGACACTAATATTTTAAACTAACACCTAACAGTGGGCCGGATGGCTTCCTTCATCGCGATACATTTATTTCCTGGGTACTCACCGATCTGCGTTCACTGTTTCTTTTCTGGATTCCTGTTAAAGTCATTGAAATAGCAACGCCCATGATGGCCGGAGACAGAGCACGATATTCAACGCAGACATGACCCAGCGGAACATTCTCGTTCCTCACCTCCACATCCTTCCACTCATACACATCTCCTCCATACTCGGACCCCCAAAACAAGAGAATGACCTGAAATTCTTTGGCCAAATTAATCTTCAAAAGAGAGAGAGAGAGAGAGAGAGAGAGAGTGTGTGTGTGTGTGTGTGTGTGTGTGTGTGTGTGTGTGTGTGTGTGTGTGTGTGTGTGTGTGTGTGTGTGTGTGTGTGTGTGTGTGTGTGTGTGTGTGTGTGTGTGTGTGTGTGTGTGTGTGTGTGTGTGTGTGTGTGTGTGTGTGTGTGTGTCTTTGCTGACATAACAGCAACTCTAGCAATACTGATAGATGGTTCACAGGCCTGCAGAGAGCAGATGCATGCCCAGCAGTCCCTGGGGGCTCCCCAGATCCTAGACACTAGCAACACATCTGTAACCTCTCGAGTAGCAAACCGCATAATCCTAGTTATCCAACTAGGACCTGCTTCCTCCTACGGTGCACACATCTGGAGCATCCCTTTTCCTGGAACTTGAGGAGGGAGGAAATGTTTGAGATCCAACAGTCACATTATTTTATGTCAGGGGAAGCAAAACGCACATGGTTTGTTAGCATGCTTAAAAGGACACATCAAAGACATTTTCCATCTCCAACAGATGCTTCAGGTTAAAACCCTGAAGCTCTCAAGACTCTTCGGGATCCAGACCCCCTGCTTGGGGTTTGTCTCAATAAAAGAAAGAAAGAAAGAAAGAAAAGAAAAGAAAGAAAAGAAGCTGCTGTGAGAACCAGAATAGGATCAAAACAGCGGCTCACACCTGGCATCCTAGCTACTCAGGAGGCTGAGATCTGAGGATCAAGATTCAAAGCCAGCTCAGGCAGAAATAGCCCCTTGACTCTTTCCTCCAGTTAACTAGCAAAATGCCAGAAGTGACTCTGTAGCTCCAGGAACAGAACACCAGCCTTGAGAAAAAATTTTAAAAAGCCAAGCAAGATCACAAGGTCCTGAGTTCAAGCCAGGATACTGGCGCGTGCGCGCGCACACACACACACACACACACACACACACTTCTCTAAACTGATGGGTCTCAAACTCCAGAGGTGGCATGTCCACAGCGTGTACAGCCTGCCGCCCAGTCCTCCTGCCCTGCGCCTCCCACAGCCAGGCTCCAACCTTGACCTGGCCACATGATGGCTACAGCGGAGTCTCAGATGAACTGTCCTACTTTCCGTATGACAGCGGCTGACTTAGAAAGCACGCGAGGCTCAGAAGCCTGGCCAATGGGAGCTGATGGATACATATCAGCCGTCTGGGGTCACTATCCTTTATTACTCTTCGTTCGGCTGCATGTACTGTCACATCACCTCTGGCTATGAGCTGCAATCCATTCAGCCGTTAGATTACTGACTGCTTCTTTACAAATGTGAAGGGAAGGAGGGAGGAATGGAGAATTTTTGAGGCTGAGCTTCAAAAATCTCTCAGTTCAGCAGTGGAGATGGGCCAACAAACTGCTTTCTTCTTGCTGGAAACAAAAATAAAGGCTAAGACAAATGCATACTTTTGAGGTCCATTCATCCACTCATATACATCAAGAGTATTACTTCTAGACAAGACCCGGACATCCACACAAGCAGGACCTGTCCCCGGTTCAGCACAGATCAGAAAGTGGCTCAGGAGACCAGGATCAAGTCCAGACACGCGCTCCAGAGGGACCTCCAACAATGGCGCCCTGATGAGTTATTCTCTTACAACCTGCAAGGGAACATTTCCTCGGAGACAATCTGGATATCTTCCCCTAGCAAAGAAAAAGAATCATACCATGTGTACCTTGGGTTTCAGGGATAGCAGACTTCCTGCTTCCGGGACTTTCCCTGGAAGGCATGAGCTCACCAAGAATGCTCCCAGTCTAGACGGCTCATCGCTCCGCGTTACCCTGGCAACATCTGAAGCACACAGATACCTCTGCCAGAAATATGGCGTCTGCGATACTGCCACGAGCAGCTCAAAGAGCTGAGAGGCTCACCCAAGACCCGCGATGCCCTCCGGTAGAGCACAGGTGGTCCTAAGGAGGGGACAGCTGCCCTCCCCACCAGCCAGGAGTGTGGGACAGATGCCAGCACTGTGAGCGCAAATGGCTTGTGTCGCTCGGGCTGACAGGTAAGAAGTGGTGATCTTCGTACTGTCCCTTACCCCATTCCCCAATGAACATCTCATTGTTACCTCTCCCAAGACAACCAGTCCCTCGTCTTAGAGGACACCATCGGGATGGTGCTGGGCTCAGGAAGAGGTCTGGGATCCAGGTTTTGAGGATCCTGAGGTTGGTGGTCATGCCAGCCACCCAACCCCAAACATGGCGGCCACCAACACAAAGGGTTTCACAAGAGCGCTCTGAGCCTCCGCGCCCGCCCGAGTCCAGAAACAACTTCCTCTTCATGTAAGGCAATATCGGGCCGCACGGCAGGTGAATTGTCCTGCCCCCACCCAGATTCTGTGCCTTAAGTTCTCACCTGTCCAGAATCAACTACCCTTACTGGTACCTGTGCTGTACAGTCCAGAAGTTTCCATTCCTGTCCACTTCACAGCCTTCCATGGGCATACCCAAGCCCCACGCTATCCACAGAATCGCTGGTCCAACCGGAGGACTCAGCTCCCAGACAGGTGAGCTCTTGCTCAGCGGCAAATAAGGTAGGGCAGGAGGGATGGTTCAGGGTCTGGGATGTCACACCGGGGAAACAGAAAGGCCAAGAGGCCAGCGAAGCCTCACACAGCCTGTCCTCCAGTGCCCGCGGTCCTAGATAGGCAGGAAGCAAAAACAGTAGAATCATGGTCCAGGAACATGTGAGCCCCTATCCAAAAAAGGGGATTAAAGAAGAGTTAGCAATATGGCGGCTCAAGTGAAGAGTGCCTGCCTAGCAAGCCCAAGGTACTGGGTCCAAACCCCACTACTACAAAACCATCTTCTATCCCCTACCACAAGGAGACAGACCTCTCCTGTCCCCAGCTGAGTAGCACTGGTAACGGGGGAAGGCAGAGACCACACTCACACTACCACCTAGCCTTCTTTCACGGAACCAAAGGCGCCAGGGCCAATACACAAACGCCACAGATGGCCTGGGTTACGGATGGATGCTGTGGGTCAGTCCTGACACTCAGGTTGGGGTCTCGCCCATCAGAGCCTGGCTTGCTGGTTCAATGGACACTGAGCTTCTTCCCAGCCTGACCTCAACGCTGGACTCTTCCACAGCAACCACCTTCTCTATGTGGATGGCTAATGAAGAAGGAATAAGAGGAGGAGGTAGAGGAAAGAAGGAGACAAGGAAGACGAGGAGGAAGAGGAGGAGAAGAACCAAAAAGGCACAAGGAGACTCAATCCAAAACTAAAAGTCCTACCACTGAGCCCAATTCCCAGAAAATTCTATCTCAGAGTTCCCATCCACCACTCCACGTGATGAAACCATCACGAGAGAAATTACGATTGCCGAAGAAATGATGCGTTCTGCGACAGTAATTCTAGTGACATTTCGGACACACAAGAAATCATGGAGCTTAATTATCTGAATTTACTGGGGCTACAGACGCTGTGTTGAAATCTAATTAAATCGACGTGCCGAGACGAGTCCACCCGAAGGAATGGCAGGCTCGCTGGACCGTGCACGGGGTTTTAAAAGCGTTTCGTGAATGGCCTGCAAAAAGGCAGAGAGTGATGTTCTATCTTCTTTCCTTAACTGTCACTTGGGGGAAAAAGGGGGGAGGGATGGGGAGAGGCAGAGAGAAAGAGATTTCGATATTGATCTCCAGTCCTTCATCAGAGAATTTACTTCAACAACACAAGAGAGTTCGAGGGAAATCTCCCAGTCTTTACCTTCCAGGTGTCAATCCCAGATCTCCACCACAGCTAACCAAGGCAGGTACAGATTCTACAGGGTTGAGAGAAAGTGTCCCTCCTTCCATTGTGTGAGAATGGGAGTGGTTAAATATTAACGGCCCAGGAAGATGCACAAGTCAGGAAATGTCAAATAAAGTGGTGGGGGGAGGAGGGGGGAGAGGAGAAGGATTGGGATTGGGGGGAGAGGGGAGGCTGGGAAGGGATGTGAAGGGTAAACAAAGGAGGAGGCTGCAATGCTTGGTAAGAAATGTACGCATTATCCTGCCCATGTAATTGTAACTCCTCTGTACAGTATGTTCACAAATAAAATTAAATTAAAAAAAACAAAAACAAAGCACTTCCGGAAGATATGATTCCGATTTATCAAAGCAATAAGTGCTCAAAAGACAGAAAGCCCACGACAGTTCAGAGAAGAAAGGGAAGATGGTGGTAAACCAGCTCACAACGTACATGTAACCCAGATTCGAATGTTAGCTTCTGTCCTCACAGTGTGTGTCTGGAGTACACGTTTAATCACAACTGGGGGATGTTCTTTCTTAAATCTTACATCTTACTCTCTCGTTAAATATTATGTGAAATATCAAGGTCATTTAATGTTGATTTCTTTAAGCAAGCCCCTGTGATTGGGGTTATAGCTTGTTCCTAATTTTTACATATTGACCAATAAACTGACATTGACCTAGGTAGAGCTATGGCCATCTTTCTGATTCATTCCTTTGGGAGTGATTCTCAGAAAGAAAATTCATAGGCCAGGCCTGGAGTCTGAAATCCTACAGGATCGAAGATCCAAGCCAGCCCGGGCAAAATGTTTGCGAGAGCTCATGCCAACCATTCGCTGAGCAAATGTGGTACTTACGTTATGCCAGGTCAGGGCCAGCCTGGGACAAAGGCAAGATGCTACCTCAAAAATTAACCAGAGGAGCCGGGCGCCGGACGCCCGTCATCCTAGAGACTCAGGAGGCTGAGATCTGAGGATCGCACGGTTCAAAGCCAGCCCAGAAGGGAAAGTCCGTGAGACTCTCCAATGAAAACCACTAGAAAACCAGAAGTGGTGTATTGGCTTAAGCAGTAGAGCGCTCTCCTTGAGCTGAAGAGCGCAGGGACAGCGCCCAAGCCCAGAGTTCAAGACCCACGACCAACCAAAAAAAAAAAAAAACTAAACAGAGAGAAAAGGACTAGAAATTCAGCCCATGTGATACACTGCTTGTCTAGCAAACACAAGGTCCTGAGCTCAATCCCCAATATTGACAAAAATAAGACTGGTAGAGAAGAAAAGAGAAGAAAAGAGGAAGGGAGGAAGGAAGGGAGGGAAGAAGGGAAGAAGGAAAAAGAAGGAAAGGAAGATCTCCCGGGACAATGTCCAATGAGTTTATAAGGTTTGTAATAAGATAGGCAAAGCTGTTTTACGATGTTATATTCATAGCCGGGCACCCGTGGCGCCTGTAATCCTAGCTACTCAGAAGGCTGAGATCTGAGGACTGCGATTCAAAGCCCTGGCAGAAAAGTCTCTGTGAGACTCTGATCTCCAACTAACCACTGAAAAACCAGAAGTGGTGCTGTGGCTCAATGGTAGAGCACTAGCCTTGAGCACAAAGCAGCTCAGGAAAAGAGACCTGAGTTCAAGTCCCACAACCGACCAAAAAAAAGTTATATTCATTATACATGTCTACCAACAGTCTAATTAATGGTTTGGCCAAATAATAAATATCTTTTATTTTGTTTTTCCCATACTATTATTAAATTTTCAGTGAACATCTTACAGGATTTTTTTCTGTGCTTTTTTTTTCTACTTATAAAAATGTGTCTCTTAACAAACCTACAGAAATCATATGAAATGTATGTAAATTCATGACAATTCCATTTATTTATAGTGTAACAAAATTTACTACAGGTATTTTTGCCAAGTTTTTGTTGTTGTTTTGTTTTTGGTGCTGGGACAGGGCTTGAACTCAGGGCCTTGTATGCTTTCTTGGGTTTTTTTGCTCAAGGCTTGGCACTCTACCACTTGAGCCGCACCTCCACTCTAGATTTTTAACAATTAATTAGAGAGAAGAGTCTCACAGACTTTCCTGCCCAGGCTGGCTTTGAACAGCAATCTTCAGATCTCAGCCTCCTGAGTAACTACTCCCAGCTTCAAAGCTGTTTGTGTTATTTGTTTGTGTGCCAGTCCAGGGACTTGAACTCAGGGCCTGGGCGCTGTCCCTGAACTTCTTTTGCTCAAGGCTACCACTCTACCACTTGAGCCACAGCGCCACTTCTGGCTTTTTTCTGAGTACTTTATTGGAGATAAGAGTCTCACAGACTCTTCTGCCCAGCCTGGCTTCAAACTACGATCCTCAGATCTCAGCTTCCTGAATAATTAGGATTACAGGTACAAGCCACCAGTGCCCAATGTTTGTTGTTGTTTTGTTTTGTTTTTTAATCTGCATCTTAATTTCCATTTCTTGGAGCTTTTGTCTTATAAAAATGTTAATTTTTATGGGTAGCACTCGTTTATTTTCTCTGTTGAGATTTTTGTGTCTGTTAACTCCCTAATCCCAGAGTACCATATGAATTCTCCTGTGTTTAGTGTCTTAAATTGGCAAGTATTTTTTACTTCTACTGGAATAAATTTTGAATTTAAACAAATATAACCAAACCTTAATATGGTATATAGTGTGAAGAAAGGCCTTAAAATACTATTTTTTTTCCAAAAGGATAGTTTAGGATGCATTAAGTATTTCCCTTCATTGGGCACCCAGCCCTCATCACGCTGTGTTCTTTCTGGAATATTCTGTTCCACGGATGGGTACGTCCCCATACACACAGCCATGTGGTCTCAATTAGCATCCTCTGAGGAAATTTTATATCTGGAAATGCAAATCTCCTCTCACGAGAGATCATTTTCCAAATTTCCTTGGCAATTCCAGCCAGTTTCTTCTTCAAGTATTTGAGAAAAATTTGACACATTCCCCCCACCCCCTGGTCCAAAAATAAAAGAAAGAAAATCTCAGCTGAGATGTTGAGGAATGGATGAAAGGGTACATTTCTTTGGAAAGAACTGACATCTTTTTTTTCCCCACACTGAGAGAAACCAGCAGTGCACACGGCCATTCGTCTGAGTCTTCTTTTACGTCTGCCGCTACATCTTTGTGATTTTCCTCATCTGGGATCTGGCAGTGTCTCTGGCTCTGCGATTCCTGCTTGTTTGGTATTACTTTCTTATTCCTGAGCAAACTTGCGCGGGCGAAGGGGGTTGGACGTGGGACGTCTGCATTCCGCTGCTCTGGCGGGGGCCTGGAAGAGCGGGGCCCTCCTCAACACTTTCTGAATGAACAAACGAATGAACAGTGGACGACAGTGGCAGCCAAAAGCACTGGCCTGTGTGCGGAGCGCAGTGAGCGCGTGCCACAGCAAGCAAAAAGAAAATCATCCGAAAACGATCACACGGATCCTTCCAGGGCTCTGCCCCGTGCCGTGTTCTCCCTCCCTTCTGACCCCTTCTGATTGCGCCCCAGGTGTGGGCTCAGGCAAAGCGGTCTCCTACTAAACTTTTATTCTGAAGGAGGTGAGGCCCGAAGGAAGAAGGCCTCGCTGATATGCACATCAAATTGTACCCATTTTCCTCCCAAAGTGACAGGCTTTTGCTCCTCTTCATGGTTGAATAATATTCCATCATATATATCACCCTTTTTCTTTATCCACTAATACCGCAAGGTAGAGTTAGACTGACTGTAGTGTGATACTGTGAAAATACCGGCAATCAACATGGGTGTTGCTTTGTTTTTCTTCGAGTGCATGCCCAGGAAGATGAGTAAAATGGCCTTTGCTTAGCATTGTTTCGGTTTTGTGCTGGGGTGGGGCTTGAACCCAGGGCCGAGGCGCTGTCCCCCAGCTGTTTCATGAGGCTAGTGCTTTGCTACTGGAGCCACAGCTCTACTTCCTGCTCTTTTGGTATTTAACTGGAAATAAAGAGTTTCACAGATTTCCTCCCCAGGCTAACTTCAAACTAAGATCCTCCGATCTCGGCCTCTTGAGTAGCTAGGCCATGAACCACTGAGGCCAGGCCTGCCTTTCTGGCTCTTTGCTAGTTAATTAGAGATCAGAGCTCCATGGGCTTTCCTGCCCGGGCTGGCTTTGAACCACGATCGTCAGATCTCAGCCCCCTGAGTCACTAGGATTCCAGGCGTGAGCCATCAGTCCAGGGCTCACAAGCTCCTTTTTCTTTTTTCCAGTGTCAAAGCCTGAACCAGAGCCCCATACATGCTGGAGATAGCTCTGCCCCCCGAGATACACCCCATTCAGAGCAACAGTCTTTTCTGAACTTACCTGGGAGCTATCTAGCAGACATAACAGCATCGTTCCTGCACCCAATCATCTCCCAGAACTCAAAAGTGAGTTCTGAATCTAAGCCACGCTACACTCACATGCTGTATCAATGGAAGCATTAAAGGAGTTAGCTCCCCGGAAGTTAGGTATTTTTAATTCATAAATTTGATTCAAGGTTTTATTTCTACAATCTACTAGCTGTATATTCCTTCCTTTCCCCTTCCTCTATTGCTCCAAGAGTCTAGGGAATAGAAAATAGACCTAGTATGAAAAGTGGGAGGCAAACGTCCTATGATGTCCACTGACGAGCATCCCGCTGACCACGTGAGTCCCTGGTGCAACCAAGACATGGCTGACGGCTGCCATCCAGCCTCCCGGGTGTCATCGGTTCTGAGACTGACAGAGGTCTCTAATGGGTCTCTAATAACCCAGAGGGCAAAGGAGTTTTCTAACAACAACTGATCCTTGTTCACAGGACGAGCAGTTGTCACAACTATTCCTGGATTTCCGGAAAGAAAAAGGAAAACTACAGAGCCCAACACTCAACTCAACAGGTGAGCTTGTCTGAGAATAAGGCCCGCCCAACCGACAGTGGGAGGCCAATGAAATCTCTCTGAACTCTTCATGGTTTCTTTGGTGCTGGTGGAATTCCTGGGGCTTGAACCCAGGGTCTTTGCGCTCTTGCTCAGCTTTCTTGCTCACTGATAGTACTCTACCACCACTTGAGCCACACCTCCAGTAGGCTGGTCGACTCAAGTTAAAGCCTCAGGGATCTGAGATGGGCGCTGGTGGCTCACGCCTTTGTCCCAGCTGCTCAGGAGGCTGAGATCTGAGGATCACGGTTCAAAGCCAGCCCAGGCAGGAATGTTGTGAGACTCATATCTCCAATGAACCACCAGAAAACCAGAAGTGGTGCTGTGGCTTATGTGGTAGAACGCCCAACTTGAGCTGAAGATCTGAGGGACAGGGTCCAGGCCCAGCATTCAAGCCCCATGGCTGGCCCAGTTGACTGAGGTCCTCCAGGTCTCAGCCTCCAGAGTAGTTAGGATTCCAGGAGTGTGTTACCAGTCCCTGGGCAAAGTTTCTCCCTTCTCCAGCCTCAGTTTCCCAGGAGCAAGGTAAAGGGAAATAACCCCCAGACTCTTTCAAGCATCCATCTGCCATTCCAACTTCCATCCAAACACATGTGACTTAACAGTAAGATCAATCAAATCAGCATCTTCGCCAGCGGCGCAGACGCGCGAGCAGATGTGTACTTGCAGGCCAGCGTGGCGTCCACGAGGGGGAAGTCGCCAAAAGCTCACGGCACAGCCCTGCCATCAGCTGGGAGCTGTGGCCAGGGGTCCCTGTCACACCAGGCTGGCAGCTGTGTCTCAGCTGCCTGAGCCACCGCATCGATCCACCAGGACTGTTGACACCTGGGTAATTCGTTAGCAAAAGAAGACAGAGGCACTCGTGGTGCCGAAGAAAATCCATACGCAAGAGGCCTCAAGCGAAAGGCGCTGCTCTGTCTACGCACTCAGGCACGGGCTTCCGAAAAGCACACGCACCCTCTGGGGGTGAGCCGGTCGCAGCGAGGCAGCCTGGAGCTGCCAGCAGGCCCCACCGCATCCACACTGCAACAACCAGGAGCCCCGGGCTGCCCCCGAGGACCACACAGCATTTGACAGCCTCCCTTTACCACCTGAGCCACACTTGTCCCTTTTTTGATGGTTAACTGGACATATGAGTCTCACAGACTTGCCTGGCTCTGAACCTTGATCCTCAGATCTCAGCCTCCCGAGTAGCAGGGATTGCAGACAGGGGTGAGCCTTTTTTTTTTTTTCTGTCAGTCGTGGGGCTTGAACTCTGGGCCTGGGCGCTGTCCCTCAGCTCTTCAGCTCAAGGCTAGTGCTCTACCACTTGAGTCACAGCACCACTTCTGGTTTTCTGAGTGGTTTGTTAGAGATCAGAGTCTCATGGACTTTCCTGCCTAGGCTGGCTTTGAACCGTGATCCTCAGATCTTAGCCTCCTGAGTAGCTAGGATGACAGGTGTGAGCCACCAGCACCTCGTAGGGGTGAGCCATTCTTAAGCAGGCTTGCGTGTTCTTTGATGTCATCAGGAATAGCCATTGCTTACAGGAGAGAAACAAACACACGTCCATGGGTCTCTCTCGGACTTGGATACAATGCCAGATCAGAGAAGAGAATGACTGGAAAAGTTAGAGAGAGCTAGGTTCCGGTCTCTACTTTGACATTTGTTAGCCAGGTTATCTAGGGCAAATTAACTTTCCCCATTTAGCAGAGATGTTACAGTAAAACGGATAGTACTATCACCAAACTCACATGGCAAGAATTAAATAAGATAATGCACGTATAACCCTCCACGGGTGTAACTTTGTACACAGCAGGTATACAACAGATGATGATGATGATGGTGGTGATGGTGTGTGTGTGTGTGTGTGTGTGTGTGTGTGTGTGTGTGTGTGTGTGTGTGTGTGTGTGTGTGTGTGTGTGTGTGTGTGTGTGTGTGTGTGTGTGTGTGTGTGTGTGTGTGTGTGTGTGTGTGTGTGTGTGTGTGTGTGTGTGTGTGTGTGTGTGTGTGTGGTCACATTTGTACAAATTATAGAACCTCTCAAACTCTTCTCAAGACAATCTGCCAACTCTAACCCCAGAACCTTGGGTGTAAACCTTACACCACAGGAAAGAAATAAACACAAAAACACAAAAACCCCAACAACAACAAATGGAGAGGGCTTTGCCAACAAGAGGGAAAGGAAAGCCAGAACTAATTACCGCTCATCCCATGTGCCTTGTGCCCCACAGAAAATGAGTTTGTTGCTAGGTTCTTCTGCTGGCCACAATCCACAGTGCAATTAAACGACTAACGTTGTTTTCCGTATTCCAGGAGAGACAGCGTCTCCCTGCCCAGGATTCCAGTAAGAGCCGGGCTCAGGGGGAAAGCCGGAGCACAAGGCCAGTGATGCTCTCAGACGCGCATCCAGAGTGGCCACCTGCCTGGAATCTGGAGGTGCTCTGCACCCGCAGCCTTCATCTCAGCCCCGATCTTCAGTCTCAAGGGGAGGCAAGGGATGGAAAGGAAACGGGGCGGCCGCGCTGGCCTGACAGCTGGCCTTGAACGCCCTATCGAACCTCTGAGCTGGTAAAATCAAGGCACCTGACTACTCGGTGGCGGTTTCTGTGGAGATGATTCTATCCAGTTACAAAACCCTAGTCGCCGTGTTGGAGGATGCCGTATTTCCTGTGTGGCCGCATCTTTTTCTGCAAATGGTCTAACTTAAATTCGGCTCAGCCACAGTCACACGGCGCCCCTGTTGTACGCCGGACCCCAAGCTAGGGACCGCACGGGAGCCACGGATGCTCACTCGACATGCATAGGAACTTCCACGCTCTCCACCCTGAGGGTGGAGGAGGGATGTGTCACAGTGTCCCAAAGGAAAGGAAAGGTACTTAAAGAAGAGCACCCCCCCCCCATGTTCCTCCCCGAGAAAGGTGAATTCGAGGGTGATTTTTCTTTTCCTGGTCATAGAACTTGCCCATTTTCAAACTGATGGAATCCAGCGTCCTCCAACAGCTGGCTCCTTGGAAGAGTTAAGTCCAAAAAGTTGACTTTTACACACAGCATTGGAATCCCACCTTTGAGGAAAGAAGAGAGTAATGACCCACCCGAGACTTCAAGTACAGGAGAGTGGCTCTGGAAGGTTCCAGACCATTCATGATCACATCAAGCCCACATTGCTAGTACGCTCTCAAGTGGGTGGTCCCAGAATCCTGGCACCACTAGTAAAGTTCTAGACATTCCAAAGAACCAAAAGACCAAACCAGGTGCCAGTGGCTCATGTCTATCATCCTAGCTACTCAGGAAGCTGAGATCTGAGGATCTTAGTTCGAAGCCAACCGGGGTAAGAGAATCTGTGAAACTCTTATCTCTCCAGTCAACCACCAAAAATCCACAAGTGGAGGTGTGGCTCATGGTAAAGCACTAGCCTTGAGTGAAAAAGCTCAGGGATGGTGCCCAGGCCCTGAGTTCCAGAAAAAAAAAAATTTTAAGTGCTCACAACTCAAACTAGCACCTCAACACAGCTCTGCCCACCCTGTTAATGACTTTCCTCAAAATTCTCCACTATACAACAAAGGAAGTAAAAATAAAAGCTCTCCAAGTTCCTTCCCAACTCTAAAAACATTCGGTATTCCACATTAAATTATGTGGATGTGGGTTCTACAATATCCCTTTACACTTAAACATCATACCAAGAAGCGGTGCTGGGCGTTTATTAGCAGTAAAAACTTCAAATGATGCAGGGCGAAAAAGAAATGGTTACATTTTATCTTTGGGGAGAGATGAAAGTATGCGCAAACTTTCCCCCTGCCTCGCTCTACTTTGTGTGAAACGGTTAACGGCAGACTCGCTGCAATTAAACCAGACCAAATGCTGCAATTAATCAATGCAGCTGCAGAAGATGGCACCTATGCCAGCATCTGGAGAGAACAGCTGCACCGGGAGAAACACAGCCCTGGCCCAGACAGGAGGAGCGGAGGGGCGGCCCAGCAGGGCCCCGCAGCCCGCGCAGTCTCCTTAGGTCTCTGCAGGCTCTGGAGGCAAGTCTAACCTGGATTCTAGCAACTCTCCTAGGGGGAAGGAGGCATGCAAGATGCATGGCGAGAGGGAAATTAGGAAATGTGCCGAAGCCTAGGCAAAGACCAAAGACAGGAGCAAGCCACCGGGCTTGCAGACCCCATGCGTTAACTCTTTTTCAAAGGCCTGGCATGGAATTTAGCATCTTCTCCATTTTTTTCAACAGGGTATTAGCAACATTTTACAACAGATGTCCAGAATTCTCTGTAGCTGCCCCACCTCTATAGCCATCCAACAACTCCTCCTCCATGTGTTCTGCCCCAGCACTTGGAAAAAATGCCTTTTTTTTTGTTGGACATGGGGCTTGAACCCTGGGCCTGGGCGCTGTCTCTCAGCTTTTCAGCTCAAGGCAAATGCTCTACCACTTGAGCCACAGAGCCACTTCGAGTTTTCTGAGTGGTTTATTGGAGATCAGAGTCTCATGGACTTTCCTGCCTGGGCTGGCTTTGAACCGTGATCCTCAGATCTCAGCCTCCTGAGTAGCTAGGATGACAGGCGTGAGCCATCGGTGCCCCGCTGCCTCTTTCTGATTCTCCTAGAGCTCAGTCATATGGTAGCTGTTTGCTTGCAGCTGAAGCCAGCAAAGAAAGCTCTCATTAGAATAATGTTCTTGGTGTTCATCCTTGCCACGGTAAGTGACAGCATTTCCTTCCTTTCAATGGTTGAATCATACTCCAGTACGTGACCCACTCATCCAAGTGTGGTGGATGATGATTGTCCCCTCTCAGGACCATGAACAATGCTATGGCCACCAGAGTCACCCCAGCCAGAATCACAAACAACCCAAGAAATAAAATCTGACCCGGCTCTGCTCAGAAGCCCTGGGACTGGATGCCTGGCTTTCCATGCATTAGCCCGTACCCTTTGGTAGCACGTTGAGCTCCTTCGACAGTCTTCTTGACTGAAAGAGTTTTCATCCACCCTCAGAAGCCTTCCTTCCAGCGGGGCATCTGTTTGGGGGAGGGGATGGTACTGGCCTAAGACCCTCCCACGGGGAAGGATGGGGTCCAATCCACTCAGAGCCTGCTTGGCTGTGGTCCTGACCCCTCAGCTTCCCACACCTCTGTGCACATCTGTGCACAGATGCTCCACATTGCCACCTGGGCCAGCTAAGACCCGGGGCTGGTGCCCAGGAAAGATGTGGGGGTGCACGCGCCTTTCCACACTCCGGTACATCCTCAGAGGGACCCATGTGTAGCAGGGCCATGCTCTGCTGCTGCCGACTCTAATCTTTAACAAGCGGCCTTGCATCTTCATCCATCCTGCACACCACAGCTGACAGTGCAGCATTTCTCCTAACCGGTTCTCCCTCTCTTTCCAATCATGGCGCTACAACCTTCCCCACTGCCTGGAACTGAGATCACGCATCCTCTCCCTCCATTCACCTCCACATCTGAAAGCTGCCAGGGGCTGTCTGTTCTCCTACCATCGCGCATCTGTGTCTTCCTACCCATTCCCAGTGTGCTGGCTTGCTGGCCTGCTCCCACCACCCCGACCCCTCTCCCTTCTCGTCTCTCCTCCCCTGGGCTCACCCTGCCCCGGGCTCTAACCTTTCAGGGGCTGAATCCCCTGTGATGCCTAGATCCTTATTCTAAAACACAACGGGCTAATGCCTGACTTCGGGCTAATGCCTGACTTCGCTCTCCCAGGTCCGAATTCATGCTTAATCCGTCCATTTCTGACGACCTCAAGCACCTCTCCTACTCAGTAGGAAATTTGTTGGAAGTGATTTCTTCTGGCACATTTGACAGTGTTCTAGCCAATTCAATGTTCTGGGGAATTCAATGGGAGCGCATTCAGGCTTGCAGAACCTTTGCCATCTTGTCTGCTCCTTTTCTTTTTCTTTCTTTTTTTTTTCTTGCTGGTACTAGGGCTTGAACTCAGTGCCTCGCATTCTCGGTTGGTTTTTTTTTTTTTTCCTCAATCAAAGCTAGTGCTCTACCACTTGAGCCACAGCTCCACTTCCAGCTTTTGGGTGATTCGTGTAGAGGTAACAGTCTCATGGACTTTACTGCTTGGGCTAGCTTTGAACCATGATCTTCAAATCCAAACCTTCTGAGGTGCTAGGATTAGGAGCAGGGCTAGGCTGAGCTCCCAGTGCCCAGCTTTGGCT